>NC_062215.1:35728766-36040797 GCF_902686445.1 Sciurus carolinensis
AACCTTTGATAGGTATTTATTTGTGTTATTTCCAATAGTTGAAATTTAAGTGTGAAATTACTGGTTAGCAGGGAGGGGGAAATGCACCATTCCATCAAGCCAAGGATAGAGCAACACAGGGGAAGACACAAGAAAGTGTTGTCATGGGCTGCCGTGACACTCTGTAAGGTAGAGTCACAGATAATTTAAAGCTTCAAGTACTTGCCTGCGTTTCAAGGAAGTTTTCTACGTAAACTAAGAAATTTGGTTTCAGTTTTCCCCTGATGTTTCTCAAAAGAAGATTTCAGAGCTGGGCAAGGTGGTGCACACCTGTAATCCCAGCAGCTCAGGAGACTGAGGCAGGAGGATCAAAATATCAAATCCAGCCTCAGGAACTTATCAAGACCCTAAGCAACTTAGTGAG
This sequence comes from Sciurus carolinensis, assembly GCF_902686445.1. Lineage (NCBI taxonomy): Eukaryota > Metazoa > Chordata > Mammalia > Rodentia > Sciuridae > Sciurus > Sciurus carolinensis. The sequence continues at coordinate 35,729,170 of NC_062215.1, forward strand.
ACCCTGTCACTAAATAAAATATAAAAAGGGCTGGGGAGGTGGCTCAGTGGTTGAGTACCCCTGGGTTCAATTCCTAGTACAAAAAAAAAAATGGAATTTTTCCCACTGTGGTGTGCGGACTTGATTCCATTCCATTCCTCACTGGGTCTTCTCACAAGACTTTCAGGATCAACAAATTCCTGATGAAAAGCAAAAGAAAAATCATCCCATTTCCCAATGGATTCAGATGGAAACCAATAATAAAATCAGGTACAACACTAAGAGGAAACATTGAAGGAGAACCAAGGTAGGTCAACAGGGACTTCCACATGAGATGGTATGTGTATTTATGCTGTTTCATGGTTATGATCATTGTACCAGGTCAAGCTGAAAATGTCATCCAGGTAAAGCTGAAAATGTCATCACTATTAGAACAGATGGGCTTATTTAACTGGGAAGCTAATCTTTCCTTAGCTATGAAAGCAGTGTAGTACCAGCTTCAGTTGGTTCAGTAATAAACATCTGAATCTTTTGGAAAAAAAAAAAAAAAAGAAACAAACAAGTATGATCGCACACACCTAATCCCAACAGCTTGGGATGCTGAAGAGGAAGCTCTCCAAGTTCAAGGCCAACCTCAGCAACTTAGTGAGGTCCTAAGCAATTTAGTGAGACCCTGTCTCAAAATAAAAAGGGCTGAGATTGTGTGTGACTGAGTGGTAAAGATGCCTCTTGGCTCAATCTCCAGTACAAAAAAAAAAAAAAAAAGAAATTCAAGGATCCATTCTGTAAGTGCTCTGTGTTTCCCCTTCATGCTCAAAACACTAGAAAAAATAGGGATAGTAGGAACATATCTGAACATTGTAAAGGCTATTTATGCTAAACCCATGGCCAACATCATTCTTAATGGAGAAAAGCTAAAACCATTCCCTTTAAAAATGGGACCAAGACAGGGATGTCCTCTTTCACCACTTCTATTCAACATTGTCCTCGAAACTCTAGCCAGAGCAATTAGGCAGACTAAAGAAATTAAAGGGATATGAATAGGAAAAGAGGTACTTAAGCTGTCACTATTTGCTGATGACATGATTCTGTATTTAGAGGATCCAAAAAACTCCTCCAGAAAACTTCTAGACCTCATCAATGAATTCAGTAAAATAGCAGGCTATAAAATCAACACGCATAAGTCTAAAGCATTTTTATATGCAAGCGACAAAACAGCTGAAAGGGAAATGAGGAAAACAACTCCATTTGCAATAGCCTCAAAAAAAATAAAATACTTGGGAATCAATCTAACCAAAGAGGTAAAAGATCTCTACAACGAAAACTACAAAACATTGAAGAAAGAAATTGAGGAAGACCTTAGAAGATGGAAAGATCTCCCATGTTCTTGGATAGGCAGAATTAATATTGTCAAAATGACCATACTACCAAAAGTACTATACAGATTCAATGCAATTCCAATTAAAATCCCAATGATGTACCTTACAGAAATAGAGCAAGCAATCGTGAAATTCATCTGGAAGAATAAGAAACAATCCTTAGCAGGAAGAATGAAGCAGGGGGTATTGCAATACCAGAACTTCAACTATACTACAAAGCAATAGTAACAAAAACAGCATGGTATTGGCACCAAAATAAACAGGTAGATCAATGGTACAGAATAGAGGACACGGACACAAACCCAAATAAATACAATTTTCTCATACTAGACAAAGGGGCCAAAAATATGCCATGGAGAAAAGATAGCCTCTTCAATAAATGGTGCTGGGAAAACTGGAAGTCCATATGCAACAGAATGAAACTAAACCCATATCTCTCACCCTGCACAAAAATCAACTCACAATGGATCTAGGACCTTGAAATCAGACCAGAGACCCTGCATCTTATAGAAGAAAAAGTAGGTCCAAATCTTCACCTTGTTGGCTAAGGATCAGACTTCCTTAAGAGGACTCCCATAGCACAAGAAATAAAAGCAAGAATCAATAACTGGGATAGATTCAAACTAAATAGCTTTCTCTCAGCGAAGGAAACTATCAGCAATGCAAAGAGAGAGCCTACAGAGTGGGAGAATATCTTTGCCACTCATACTTCAGATAGAGCACTAATTTCCAGAATATATAAAGAACTCAAAAAACTCTACACGAAGAATACAAATAACCCAATCAACAAATGGGCTAAAGAAATGAATGGACACTTCACAGAAGATCTACAAGCAATCAACAAACATATGAAAAAATGTTCACCATCTTTAGTAATAATAGAAATGCAAATCAAAACTACACTAAGATTCCATCTCACCCCAATTAGAATGGTGATTATCAAGAATACAAGCAACAATAGGTGTTGGAGAGGATGTGGGGGGAAAGGTACACTCATACATTGCTGGTGGGGCTGCAAATTAGTGTAGCCACTCTAAAGCATTGTGGAGATTCCTTAGAAAATTTGGAATAGAACCACCATTTGACCCAGCTATCCCACTCCTTGGCCTATACCCAAAGGACTTAAAATCAGCATACTACAGAGATACAGCCACATCAATGTTCATAGCTGCTCAATTCACAATAGCCAGACTGTGGAACCAACCTAGATGTCCTTCAATTGATGAATGGATAAAGAAACTGTGGTAAATATATACAATGGAATATTACTCAGCTATAAAGAATGATAAAATTATAGCATTTGCAGGCAAATGGGTGAAATTGGAGAATATCATGCTAAGTGAGATAAGCCAATCTCAAAAATCCAAAAGGCGAATGATCTCACTGATAAGCGGATGATGACACATAATGAGGGGTGAGAGGGGGGGCAAGAATGGAGGAAGGAGGGACTGTATAGAGGGAAAAGAGGGGTGGGAGGGGTGGGGGGGAAGGAAAAAATAACAGAATGAATCAAACATCATTACCCTATGTAAATGTATGATTATGCAAATGGTATGCTGTTACTCCATGTACAAACAGAAACAACATGTATACCATTTGTTTACAATAAAAATAAATTTAAAAAAGTGCTCTGTGTTTGAAGTCTCTTAGCTTTGTTTAAAAGATTTCCAGAGTTTTTAATTGTTACCTTTGTTTTTGTTTTTTTTTAAAGGAGTAAAATGTATTGGTGGCCATGATTAAAGGAGAAGGTAGCATAGTGGAATTCTCATGAGGGCAGGGCCCACTACTTGTCCAGGAGACCACAACTGGGGAAGTATTTGACCCTACAAACAACAATAATAAGCTGCCTCTCAGCTGTGTCTTCAAATTCATCTGCATTAAATTTGGTAAACCCCTACTTCTTTGAAATGTGAATCTTCTGGTGGCCGGGGAAATAGAACTGGGTCCTATTTAGAGACTCAATCATATGCTGCTTGTTTTTCAGCTTGGTGCAGATGGACACAATGGCTTAGCCAAAGTGAATCCTTGCCACTGTGCCTTGGGGCTTCCCAAAGGCAACCTGCATACCTGTCTGGAGCCTAGACTGAGAACAGCAGAAGATCAGACACAGAATGTACAATGGAAAGGACTGTCTCCAAGGTCCCTTCGGGCAATCCATAAAAACTATATGGCTACCAAGGAGTCTACTGTTTGTAGCCATTGCACACTGGACCACCACAAGTTAAAGAACCTAATTGGTTTAATTGACTATAGATAATTGTGACCTTAGGGTTGAGGAGAAACAGTCACAAACATTCCATATAAATAAAAATACATGTATATATTCACATACAGTAGTGGGTTGGGGTTGTGGGTAAGTGGTAGGGTGTTTGCCTAACGTGTGAGACACTGGGTTTGATCCTCAGCACCACATAAAAATAAATAAATAATACAGGTATTGTGTCTATCCACAACTAAAAATTTTTAAAAGATTAAAAAAATATATAATTATGTATTTATATTTATTTTATAAAACATATATACATATATTTTTTTCAAATAATAATGTACCTACTGCATTCTTGTATGATATATGGAATTTTGGTTTAGTACTTTTCCTGTTGGGGACTAAGTATTCTATGCTGATGAAGAATGGACATACTAATTATTCCCGTCGTTGCATAGGTTCATTACCTGAAACTTTACTCCATGCACTTTCCCAAAATATTTTGCCATTATAGTAGCTAACAACTTGGGCAGCATAATAACATGAATTGGAACAATGAATATTTTTCTCTTAATGATTGTGTCATGATTTATTTCAAGATAGAGCAGCAGAAAAGCCAAGAGAAAAGGGGGTGGAGTCATCACAGGCTATTTTGGCTGGTTTCCACCAGTAGACCCAACTGGAGGGCATGTTAACCTCTGGGCTCAACTCTAGTGATTATCAGGGGACTGTAAGCAAATGCTCATTGCTGAGTGACATCCTCAGCCCTTGTTGTTATATTGTTAACCATACTAGTTTTGTCCACCAGGGGGCGTTTCCAAATTAGAATGCTTAAAATTGTGTCGCAAGATGTGCTCTTGCCTAACTGGATAATGATCCAAACTTGTAAGTTTGATATCTAGTTTCAGATAGATGTGTCCTTTATGAAGAAACCATCCCCTAGGGAGTGGGAGGAGTAGAGGGAGGGAGGGGGGAATGCAGGGAATGATATTGACTAAATTATTATTTTATATTGTATGCATGTACAAATATATAACAACAAATCCCATCATCATGTACAACTATAATGCACCAACAAAAAATAAACAGTTTTACCACAGAAAGTCATAATAGTGCCACTAATGTTTGACTCAAAAAGAAAGTAATAAACACCGTAGAATGGAAAAAAAAATTCTCTTTAAGAACACTTGTTAATAGAGAAGAAATACAAATTGTTAGAATGTAAGATTTCTGTTACCAGCCTTCAGTGAGTTAGAGACTCAGGTGTCATCTGAGCTCACAATGAACTTTTTATACAGAACTAGCAAGGGGTAGACTTGGGGTTCTCAGAATGTGAGGGAGAAGAGGGGCCTATCCAGGAGGAAAGCCTATGATCTTAGAAATGAAAGGAACATATGAAAAACAAAAACAAAAACAAAAAAAAAACTTTATTCAGATACAACAGTCTTTGAAAAATAAGATGTTTGGGACTCATCTAAGATTTGGCAAAGTGTGAGTCCAGTAGCTAGAATGATCTCTGAAGTAGTTGGATCTCCCCCAGAGAAAGCGACAGTTTGGGAAAACATTAAAAGTTACCCTGCAAAAGCAGCAAATAGAAAGTAGGGCCGGAACTAAGGTGAGGTAAGTGAGGTACCTCATGTGTACAATCTAAGTACCTATGGGTGCTCACTCTTGGGATCCTGCAAGTGCTGGTGTGTATAAAATACAACTTTTCTATAATTCTGTGTGTGTGTGTGTGTGTGTGTGTGTGTGTATGGTTCTGGGTCAAACCCAGGGCCTCATGCATGCCGAGGGGTGCTCTATTACAGGGCTGGTCTATACCTGCAGTCCCTTATCTACTTTCTTAATGATTTTTTGCTTTACACAACAAACAGCTTTTGAACTTAACCAACATTTACCATCTTTCATTCCTGACATTCCACCGTGACGTACTCACCCTTCACCCACTTTCCCAAATAACAGGAGGTTTAGAACTAATTCTTCTGGAAGAGGGTTGGGGCTATGACTCAGTGGTAGAAACTCTTGCCTAGTATGTGCAAAGCCTTGGATTTGATCCCAGCATCACACAAAGAATAAAACAACATAAAATTTTATGATAATCTGGAGGGTAAGGAAATACACAGTAAGATTTGAAATTTTATAGCCCACTCCCCAAACAAAGAAAGACAACTACTATAAGTAACATGTTCAGGATGTTTATAGAGCTGGGTGTCTGAGGGAAATCATCAGCACTGATATCCACTAAAGGGAAACCAGACAGCATCACGCATGACAACACCACAAAAGATCCTCCTGCCTCAGCCTCCCAAGTCACTGGATTACAGGAGTGTGCCATCACACCTTGCTGTGCTGCCATTTTGAACAATGAATTGGTGTAGGAGAAAGTTTTCAGTGGATCCAGGAATGCAAACAAAAGAAGAACCTCACCCACAAAACAGAAAATAACTCTAAGGAATAGGATGCAGCCACTGTAACACCCACAGCAGCAGAGGGCTGCGTTAGTACAGGACATAACATTGTAGGAAAAACATACTCTTCAACAGATGTCCATTGTAAGTATGTAGAATCATATCCCAAACGAGAATGGAGGTCACATCCAATGACTCTCTTCAGCATTGGAGAAATCAAAGGTATAATGGAAACCCAGAAGTTTTAAATATATGGGAATAACACTAAAGGAAAGTAGGAAGATGTAGTGAATCATTTATTACAGTTTTTGACTATCCAGTATCAATCTCCCTTCTTCGAGGGTATCTTTTACCTTGTATATTCTTGGTGATATTAGGGCTCACAACGTCAATGCAACACTGAGGAATCAAATTCAGAAAAATGTATGGAAGCCAAGACAATGCAGGTCCAAGAAATAGGCTTTACTACCCCAGTCCTTTATCAAGAAGTGTTTACTGGTGAGCATGTACAAGTATGTAACAATAAATCCCACCATTATATTGAATTATAATTCACCAATTAAAAATATGGAAACAAAAAGAAATGTTTAATGTACCCACTGTGGCCACACACTGACACTGCAACCCCTCATGTGCAGCATTTAAATTCTGGGCTAGGAGAATTTGCTGGTCTTATTGTTCTGGCTGCTGGGAAGAAGTGGGTAGAAGGAGGATCTGCTCCTTTCATTTCTCTAGCGGAAAGTGAACACCTTTCATCCTGAAAGAGAAGATTGGGTGATGGATCATTTAAAAAAAAAAAAAAAGGACATGAAAGTTATCCAGGTGCTATTGTCAGGGAGAAGTGGAAGTTTATATAAGGGATAAGGCTCTCTTCTGAGGCCATGTGAACCTTAGTGTCATCCTTCTCGCTGTGGGCCTTCTCCCAGTTAAATTATTCTCATGTTCTTCTTACTATTTTTATTATTTTAGTAGTAGGGATTGAAGCCAGGGGCTTTTTACTACTGAGCTACATCCACAGCCCTTTTTGATTTTGATAGACTTGCTAAATTGCTGAGGATGGCCTCAAACTTGTGATCCTTCTGCCTCAGCCTCCCTATCACTGAAATTAAAGGTGTGAGCTGCGTTGCCCAGCTTTATTTATTTATTTATTTAGTTAGTTAGTTAGTTAATGGTGCTGAAAATTGAACCCACGTCCTTGTGCATTCTAGGCAAGTACTCTACCATTGAGCTATACCCTCAGGCCCTCCCAATTGAACTTTAATTTCACATATGACGTGCTCCGAAAATCTGGAATGGACTGATAAGACTCATGGCAAATCTGAAACAAAGAAGTTCTCATGCCCCAACAATAGAATTTCTGCTCTGGTCAATGATTGGTACCCAGCCTTTGGATTTAGATTACTACTACATTATGGAAAAATCACTCTTGCTTGGAAAATGAAGTTTTGTGGTTAAGGAGATTTCACAACATTTTCTTGGGTCCTTCTACAATTCATGAAAGGTACAGAATTGGGCTGGAACATCCTGGGAAGAGCTGGAGGAAACACTATGGGTCTAGCAGAAAATGGACAGAGCTGCAATTGTCCAAAAAAGAACCCTGACAATAAACTGTCATCTGAATGAGCACTCTCTGGCTACACTCCTGTAAAGGGAGAATTAGGAAAGGGGAAATTTGGGGACTGTAATGTTTCTTTGGGAGAAAAGGATTGAAGATTCATTTTGGGAACATCAATTTCTCTTAAAACATAAAGGCAAGGGATCACACTGTTAAATTTCAAGTATTATAATCTTAAACAGTAACCAAAGCAGTATTATTTGGGTGGCATTATCTAATATGCTAGATTTCAAAATGTAAAGTGTAAAAATGCTGTAATGTTTCATTTTGTGTATAAAAAGTAAATGTTCTGCCTTGACCCATTTCAAGGACTTCAGAGGCCTATATCAAAGAGGCATTCATGAAAGACTTCAGGAGTAAGACTGCTTGTCTTATTCTCCCCAGACCAATGTCTAGGAGGCCAGTCCAGGATGTGTGGGAAGGATTTGTCCAATGTTACCTTGATCTTCTCCCCTAGAATATCCAAAGAGTACGCGGTGTTCCTGAAAACACTGATATAAAATTGTCAGTACAAGGCAACTTCTGAAAAATTTGACTGGCTTGAAGTCAGAAAAGATACTAGAAAACATTAAAAACATGAAGCAGTACACATAAAAATTAGAGGTACTATTTTGGTTTTTAGGCCATGTAATCACCATAAATGAAAACACAAATGACAATCCAAGAAAATTATTTTATGATTGTATGTGTGTGTGTGTGTGTGTGTGTGTGTGTGTGTTATTGGGGATTGAATCCAGGGGCACTCTACCATTGTGCCTCATTCCCAGCATTTTTTTTTTTTAACTTTGAAACAGGGTCTTGCTAAGTTGTTGAGGCTGACCTTGAAATTGCCATCCTCCTGCCTCAGCTCAGGAGTGACTGGGATTACAGGTGTGTGCCAATATACCCACCCAGTATTATTAATATATATTTGAAACAAACAACTTCTGAGGGAGAAGGACAAAAACATAAATAAGAAGCTCATTAAATCAATCCCCAGCACTGGAAAAAAAAAAAAAAGTATATACAGAGCTGGGGTTGTAGCGTGGTGATAGTGCACTTGCCTAGTACTTGTGAGGCACTGGGTTTGATCCTCAGCACCACATGAAAAAAATAAATAAAATAAGGTATTGTGTCCATCTAAGAAGCTCATTAAAAATAACAAATGAGAACATGAAAAGTTTTTCAACTTCACCAATTTAAAAATATGAATGAAGGCAGCAGTGAGAAAATGTTTTCAAATACTAGAGTACTGTAAAAGACCAATAGAACCAGCAAATTTCTACATTATAAAAATTGGGCAATTCTGTACTGCAGAAGAAGATACAAATTGATAGAGCATTTTTGCAGGGTTATTTGACAATGCCTATCAACATTTATAACACATATTGCTTTCAAATCCACAAATACTCTTTTCAAAGTCATGTACCACTTAATGATATTTTGGCTAAGGATGGAACAATGTTGGTCCCACAAGGTTATATCACCTAGTGACATCACAGTGTCTAAGTTTGTGTAAGTATAATCAATGTTGTACACACAACAACAAAATGGCCCAACAACACATTTCATAGAATGTATCTACCTATGTACAGCAACACGTGAATATATTTATACAAATGGAAGAAGATATGTACAAAATTGTTCAGTACTGCATTATAATAAGAATAAAAACCTATGTTCAGTGTAAATGTCCAATCAATAGGGAAATGGTTAAATTAATAAGTAAATATCCATCCAATGCAAGATTCTGGAGCCACTAAAAATAATGAGATCGATACCTTTTTACTGCATCTGCATTCAGTTCAATAAATTATCATAAAGCAATTATACCTGTTAATAGCCCAGATGCCCCCCCATGTACCCTTCTTCTCACTACCAACTCCTCAGAGGTAACCACTCCTGATTTCCATCATTATAGATTAGTTTTGCCTGCTTTGAATTTTATATAAATATAACCCATACAGTACAGTTTTCTTTTGTGTCTGGCTTCTATGATCATTATCGTTTGTGAACATGCCACAATTATTTATCTATTCTACAACTGGGACTATTAGGAATAAAGTTTCTATGGATACTTCTCTTATGCATTTTTCAGTTCACACATGTCAACATACCTGGGAATGAAATATATGTGTGTGTGTGTGTGTGTGTGTGTGTGTGTGTGTGTGGTGTATTTATTGTTTTGATAGATGCTGCCCAACCATTTTCCAACATGGTGTGCTGGTATATATTCCCACCAGCAATGTATGACTTCCAGTTGTTTATATTAAAAATCTGGAAATGTATATAGTTTAACAGTAGCTACTTCTGGGGAGTGGACTAGGGAAGGATGCACAACTATATAGTTTATACACTTAAGTACTTATCACTATCTTCATTTATTTTTGTGGTGCTGGGGATTAAACCCAGGCCCTCCACACTCTACACAAGGACTCTACCACCAAGGTACACCTTCACTCCCATTTGTCACTGAACATCAACACGTATTTTTTCCAAGACAAGGTCTCTCTATGTTGCCCAGGCTACCCTTGAACTCCTCCCAAATAGCTAAGTCCATAGGTATGTGCAGCCACACCCAGAGGTATTCTTTTTTTTTTTTTTCCTACCAGGGATTGAACCCAGGGGTGCTTAACCACTGAACGACATCCCTAGCCCTTTTTATTTTTTAATTTTGAGACAGGGTCTTACTAACTTCTGTAGGGCCTTGCTAAATTGCTTAGTCTGACTTGTTATTCTCCTGCCTCAACCTCCTGGACTGCTGGACTGCTACTGTGCCTTGCCCAGAGGTATTCTTTTTTTTTTTTTTTTTTTTTTTTTTTTGGTACCAGGGATTGAACTTAGGGGCACTCAACCACTGAGTCACAATCTCAGACCTAATTTGTATTTTATTTAGAGACAGAGTCTCACCGAGTTGCTCAGTGCCTCACTTTTGCTGAGACTGGCTTTGAACTTGCAATCCTCCTGCCTTAGCCTTCCAACCCACTGGGATTACAGGAGGGCACCACCAAGCTCAAAAAAGAAAAAAAAAAAAAAATTTTATTCTTATTTCTATCTCATTACTTTTATAATTTTAGAAAGCAAAATTTTAGCCAGGCATGGAGGTGCATGTCTATAATACCAATGATTTGGGATCTGAGGCCAGAAGATCAAAAGTTTAAGGCCAGTCTCATTATCTTAGGAAGATTCTGAGCAATTTAGCAAGAATTAAAAATAATTGAAATAAAATAAAATCTTTTTTTTAATATTTTTTTTTTTTAGTTGTCAATGGATCTTTTATTTATTTATATGTGGTGCTGAGTATCAAACCCAGGGCCTCGCACATGCCAGGCAAGCGCTCTACCACTGAGCCACAACCCCAGCCCCATAAAATAAAACCTTGAAATAAAAAATAAATAAAAAGGACTGGGGATGTAGCGCAGTGATAGAGCAACCCTGGGTTCCCCAGGACTGCATGTGCAAGCCCGCGCACGCACATAGTCTTAAGTCTAGTAGATAGGACAGGGATATGGTCCAAAGAAATGGAAAAGAGAATTAGGCTAGTAAGAATAAGTTTAGTGAGTAGCAACAAATTTAACTTTGAACTGCCTGACAACACAGGCAGGATGTATTCTAAGTAATTCAGGATAAATAGGTGTTCTCAATGTTGGTAGTTGGTAGTATGTGTCAAGAGCAGAAGGAGTGTGACTCACCATATGCTACTTTATTAGGCAATGACCAGTTTTTTAGCATAGTTGGAGACCAAATTTCAAAAAATACAGGGACTGGAGGGTATGGCTCAGTGGTAGAGTGCTTGCTTAGCATGCATAAGTCTCCAAATTTGATCCCCAGATCAGGGGAAAAAAAAAAAAAGAGGAATTTGGTAAGGGTTAGGGTGGGAATAAGGAAAGAGGTTAAAAAAGGTTTGAATTAGATTGTGAAGGACTTTAAAGGTTGCATTATGAGCTGGGGTTGTGGTTCAGTGAGAAGCTGGGTTTGACATAAAAATAAATAAAGTAAAGGTATTGTGTTTATCTACAACCAAAAAAAATTTTTTTAAAGTTGGATTATGAAATGTAGACTTTATGATTTGGGCAATGATGAATCATCAGAAGTCTTCAAATCAGGGAAGTAAAATGGTATATTTATACTTTAGAAATATACCTGGGTATCAGTAACTATGTAACAGGGAGCTAACAGCTCAACTTTCCAGCTAATTGCTTCAAGGATTATATTTTGATAAAACCATTAGCAACAGGAATCAGGATTTGATGTCCCTATCCACCCAGTGGGCCAGGAAATCGACAGTAAAGCAGAGACCAGCCCTTCCAGTTCCCAGTCAACTCTTTTTCAAACCATATGTGAGAAACAGATCCGTTTTCTTCCTCAATAAGAAGAATCCTTCAGAATTGCTCATGCCCTTTTTCATCATGGACCTCAGAGTGCATTCATCACGTAGAATGTCTCCTTCATTGATCATAGGGAGGATTAGTTTCACTTTGGAGGTACTTCACAGGGGCTTCACCATTTGGGAAGGAGAAACTTGAGGTTTAGCTATTGTTGGTGGAAACCAGATTCATGAGGTCCAAAATAAATTGGGGACAATCAAATTTAGGACTTTATTATAGGAGGGGAATTTCTTTTCTTTTTTCTTCCTGTAATTTTTTTTTTTTTTTTCTCGACTGAGGGGGGAAAGTGGGGACCACACCCAGGGCCATGTGCTTGCACAACACATACTCTAGCCATGCACAGTGGCGCACAGGAGGCTGAGGCAGGAGGATCATGAGTTCAAAGACAGCCTCACCAATTTAGCAAGGCCCATAGCAACCCTGTTTCTAAAAATAAAATATAAAAAATAAAGGCTGGGGATATGACTCAGTGGTAAAAGTGCCCTGTGTTCAATCCCCAGTACCAAGAAAAAAGGAAAGGAAAAAAAAAAAAAAAAAAAAAAACAAAGCACATGCTCTATCAGTAAGTTGTACCCTTAGCCTGAGAACTTCGGTTTTTTTTACTTTGATTTCTCCGCAAGAATGCCTGAGTATATGAGTCACAAGAACCAGATTCAAGATGGTAATAAAAGGTCTCAGACCTAAACTAAATTCCAGTTTACTAGAGTCTTGTTCATGTTAATGGGATTGTACCTCAATTCCTATTTGACCTTTTTTTTGGTACATTTTCTCCATTAATTAGATTTTGAGTGGGGATGGGGAAAGTAGCATCCAAAATCTTTGACACTGTTTATGAGTTAATGATACTGGTATGATTTTTTTTTTACAGGGAAATTTGGCAATATGTGTCAAATTTCTTAATGTATTTACAGTTTCACTCAGCAACTTAATCTCTGGGAATTTATCTGAAAGATAACATACAGATGAGCAAACATGTAAGGAATGCCTGTGGTATTATTATTATTGTTATTTATTATTCTTTTTGTATTGGGGATTGAACCCAGGGGTACTGAAACACTGAGTTACAACCCTAATCCTTTTTATTTTTTATTTTGAGACAAGGCCTCCCCAAGTTGCTAAGTGAGGGTCTTGATAAGTTACTGAGGCTGACCTGGAACTTGTAATCCTTCTGCCTCAAACTCCTGAGTTACTGGGATTACAGTCATGTGTCACCATGCCTGGCTTGTGGGATTATTATTAATATTCTAAATGAAATAATATAAGTATTCATTATGAAGAGGTGGATTAAATTATAGTACATTTATTTTTATACTGTTAAGTTTCTTCTGATTGGTGGCAAAAGAGACAGTCTGGGTAATTCTGAAGAAAATGAAAATATATTGTATTTTATGAAAAGAAAGGAAAAGTTGAAAAATTAATATTCAGGAATGAGTAGAATTGGAAGTTTCAGAATAAAATGAGGGAGTTATCTTATTTCCTTCATATACTTTTGCATTTTGTGTATGTGTTTAACAAGATATATTGGATTAAAGAAACATTATTAAAATAATTCACATTTTTAAAGTACTTGTTGGTTACTAGAAAATTTCAAATTACATGGAATTCATTGAATCCATATGCTAGTAAATATTTTCATGACATTTAACTTAATAATTTGTTAATCAAGTAAAAAATTAGCTTTTACTACCCATGAAAGGATAAGAATTAGCTAGCTTATTTAGACATTATGAGTTATTTAGTTTTTAATATAGTATTCCAAATAAAATTATATAAAATATTTTGTGATTTGTTTTTCTGGATTACACATTCACATAAAAAGTCACATAGTTCTGTAAGTTGTTCAATTAATTAATTAATAAATTAATTAATTTAATGGTGCTAGGGATTAAATCTAGGAACCCAGGCTGTAAGGTAAATGCTCTACCACTAAACTAACTACACACCTGCCCACTATAAGTGGTATCACATAAAATAGCAGTCTTCCTTTCCTTTTTCTATTCCCAAATTATTTTAAATTGAAAATGTCTTTTTCCTTCAGTCATTCATGAGTCTAGGCACTAATTATGTTTCCTAATAACAGTGTTCCTGGTGAGAAGTTTGATACCTTTGTGATTTGTTTTCCCTTTGGACGAAATACTTTTTTAAAATTCGGGCATTATCTATTGTCTTCCTTTAAAGGAAGATGAGGTTTTGGTTCTCTTTTGCTATCCCCCTACCATGTCACACACATTCCCTTCCCATTTCCTTTTTCTTCCATATACTTACAGTATCAATAGAGGAATGAATACACAGCATTTACTTTATTGTGATTATGCAAATTCTGTTCTTAGCAGAGCTAATATTATATTATGATTACTTTTCCTTTCACATTTCGTCTTTTGTGGGTTATCTTGTTTATTCATTTGTTTAGCTTTCTAAATGTTTTATTATCGATTCAACCCCCAATTCCTGCAGTTGTATAAATCTGTACTTGATACATTAAAAAACATCAATAGTCTAGCAATAATATTCTATCAATTTAATCTTTTGGATATCTCCTCCAGATGCTCCTGGCCTGCTCCAATCTGCATTGGTTCTTCTCAGGCCTGTTCCACTATGTTGTTGGTATCTCCTTTTACAATTATCCTAGTGATTTACTGTACCTCTCTTTTGGTTGTACCCTTAATTTTATGTCTTTCTCTCTCTCTCTCTCTCTTTCTTTCTTTCTTTCTTTCACTCCTTTTTGGTTTACCACTTCATTTTGGCAGAGTCCATCCACTAGTAGTTTTTTGAGTACAAAAGCAACTTTTTTAGATATTTTATGTCTGAAAATACTTCTACTTCACCTTCAACTTAATTGATAATTGGGTTGAGTACAGAATTCTAGGTTGGAAATAATTTTCTCCCAAAGGAATTTCCTGAGACCATGTACTAATAAACATTTTCACAACAGTGTTGCTATTGAGAAGTTTGATGTTGCTGTTTTTTTTGGTTTTTGTTTTTCGTTTTTCCGTGCTGGGGATTGAGCCCAGGGATGCTCTACTACTGAACTGCATTCTCAGCCCTTTTTATTTTTTGAGACAGGATTTTGCTAAATGCCCAGGCAGTCCTCCAATTTAGGATTCTCTTGCCTCAGCCTTGTGAGTAGCTGGGATTACAGGCTTGTGTCACTGTGCCTGGTGATGTCATTGTTTTTTATTCTTATTATACCCTTCCCCCCCCCCCCCTGGTGCTGGGGGGATTGAACCCAGGGTGTTTTTCCACTAAATTACCTCCTCAGCATTCCCACCATTTTTTTTTTTTTTTTTTTTTTTTGAGACACAGTCTTGCAAGATTGCCCAGGCTGGCCTTCTTATTCTAACCGGTTTCTTCTTATTCTGGGCTATTCATATTCTTCTTTGTTTTTGATATTCTGAAATTTCACAATGAGCCTTCCTGGAAGTCTATTTTTATCCATTTTGCTAGCACTTAGTAGGATTTTCTGTTTGAACACTCATGTAGCCATGTCCTTCAATGTGGGAAATGTTCCTAAATTATTTCTTAGTTATTTTCTTCTGTTTTCCCCTATTCACTCTTTCTGGAACTCATTTGAAAATGTTTTTCCTTCTGATCTGGTCCCCTATATATTTATGTATTTTTTTCCCCTCTCCTATTTGCCATCTTTTTTTTTTTTTTTTTTTTTTGAGTGGGGGAGGTACTAGGGATTGAATTCAGGGGCACTCAACCGCTGAGCCACACCCCCAGCCCTATTTTGTATTTTAGTTGGAGACAGGGTCTAGCTGAGTTGCTTAGTGCCTACTCGCAATCCTCCTGCCTCAGCCTCCTGAGCCACTGGGATTACAGACGTGCGCCACTGAGTGGGCTACTTGCCATCTTTTTAATTTTAGTTTCTCTCCATCTTTTTAGGACATTTCCTCAACTTTGAATTCCAAAAACACTTTCAAGATTTTAATTTCTATGGCCATATTTTAAGTTTCCAATAGTTTTTTTGCTCTCTAAACTTTAGACTTTAAATGCTTCCTTTTATTTATTTAGTGATGCTAGGGACTGAATTCAGGTCTTCATGTATGCTAGGCAAGCACTCCACCAATGAGCCACATCCCTGTCTCTAAATGATAGGAATAGTTGCATCTTTTTTGTTGTTTAATAGATAAACTGTCTTTGAAGATATGAGTAACAATGTTTTTTTAAAAGAAAAGGGTGGAATTTAATCATTATTTACAGGACACTGTAAGATATGAAATTCCACATTGAAATAAGAAACCCATTTAGAGGACAAGTTTCATACAGTATGTACAGTGTGGAACTGCAGTTTTGTTGTTGAAATGTTCTACAATAACAAACCACTTTTAAAAAGAGCTCTTAATAGAGAAACAGTAAGACAAACTTATACTGAACACAGTACACAACAAACTTTATGCCTTAGTTTTACAGTCCCATCCTGAACTTGGAGCATTTTGATCTTCCTCTTCTTCTACTGAAAAATACTTCTCAATCAAGTTTAATAAGGCCTTGTACACAGACTCATTTTCATGGTTCTGTAGAGCTTCAATTTTGTCCAAGTCTCCACATAATCAATCAATATACTCAGTTTCTCAGTTTCACCTAGTTTCTCAGCAGCCTGAAAGATATTTGAAATGGCATTCAGAATAGCCAGAATAATTTTGGTATCTCTCACAGTTAAGAGGTTCACCAATGGTTCTATTATGCCACAATGATCGAGATGTACAATCTGTTCAACCATCCCAACACTTGCATAATTGGTCACAGTCCATACAGCTTCCTTTTGTATCTCAAAGTCTGCCTTAGGGAGAACACCAATGAGGAATGGGACTAATCCATGATTGACAACTTGCTATATCTGGTCCTATGGGCCAGCTATGATTTTTGACATTGTCCACGTAGCTTCCTTCTGAATATTAGTTTTGGGGTTAGTTAGCAGGCTGGGAAGACAGCAAGTGCACCTGCACCTATCACAACCTGAGTCTGTTCATCTGTTCCAGTCACAATATTCCCTATGGCTCAGAGAGCAGGAATCACAATTGGTAATTCAGAAGCTTCACAAGTTGGGGCACAACTCCTGTTTTCACAACCATTTCAATGTGTTCATTTGGACCATCAGTAAGGTAGGAAATTGTCCAGCAGGTATCCACTAATACTTCTGGATCATCATGATGCAGGAGACAAAAGAAAGTGGGAAGAATTTGCTCAATAGTATCTAATGTGGTGCAGGACTCTTGTTGTGACAAAGGTTTGAAAGTGTCTAGGTAAGATTGTGTAAGTAGCCACATGCTAAAGTTGACATATCAGGAACTGCAAGAAGAGCCAGCAGTGGGTTCACTCTGCCATATTTGATAACCAAGTCTGAGAACACTCAACCATCACCTAATATTTCCTAGAGCCCATACAGCTTGTTCACTGATGTGAGCATGGGGAGATGCCAAGAGAGAAATGAATGCTGGGATAGCACCTCCATCCACCACAGTCTTGGTCTGTTCTGATGTCCCAGAAGCAACATTAGTGAGTATCCAAGCAGACTCAAACTGAATGGGACTCCAATCAGTTCTGCCCAAGAAGGACAAATTTCAGGACCAAACCAGCCTGGATTATGTTGTCTTTGGGGAGTTGTTTTCTTTGAGAAAGCAATTTCCTAGCAGCTTGAGTAGCTTGGAGTTGGCTTTCCAAATTGTTGCTGTTTATGCCTTTGACAAGGTCATTAACAGACCAATTCACAGTGCCCTGGTTGTTGTGGTTTTCCTATAGTGGACAAGCAGTAGTATCAGGAAAGGAGCTTGTATTTCTCCTTTTCAGCATCTGATCAACCTTCCTAGTTTTCCTTAGCTCCACATTAACTTCTATTTGACATTGCATCATGTCTGTACTGTCCTTTCCCTTGTTCTTGAATCTGTTAAGCTGGGCAGCTGGTGAATTAGCACTGTCTTTGGTGGACATGGTTATGAGACAAAGGGAGAAAGCTGCACAGCAGGCTTAGGCTTCCACAGAAGGCGTTGCAGGGCTCAAACGTTGCAGATCGACTTCCACCTTGGCTCAGTCCAGAGATGGTGTCAAGAGTAACAATTTTTCATTTGTTTTCTTCTCCCTTATCATATGAGTTTCCTCCAAGGCTCTTTTCTGTTTGTTTTGAACACTGTGTTCCATATTAGTTATTTTAATTTCATGTCTGATAATGCTTAGTTGAGGGCTTATATATTTAATACTGAGCTGCTTCTGGACTCTATATGGATGGAGATTGTTGATCTTGGCCTTCAGTATATGGTAACCTAGTTCAAGTCTTCTATTGAGGAAAACTTGATGTCACTTTCTTTAGCTCATTTGGGCTATTTTTGAACTTCTTAGAGAAAACTCTTCTCCTGCCAGGAGGGTACAAACTTCGTTGTCAGCATTTTCAGAGCTGAGTTAAGATGGCTGAGGGTAACAGGAGGATCTCAATATGTATTATAAAAGCTTCTGGGCTGGCAATGTAGCTTAGTGGTAGAGTGCTTGCCTACCATGTGCAAGGCCCTGGGTTCAATTCCCAAGAGTGAAAAAAAAATCATTTAATATACCTTATTTTCTATAGAACCCCCATCACTGAAACTGGTACCTCTCAGACAAGAGACTCTATGTTTTACCACCTTTGAACAATAAATTTCCATTCTTTTCCCAGAATGGAGGAGGAAGAATTGCCTGGCAGGATGTGGCCAGGTGGGCCCCAGATAGTCTAATATTTCCTAATTAGATTTTTCAGTCTATACCTCCACTTTTAGCTTCTCCTTTTCCCACAATTCAATATGTGCCTGGTGCCACCAAGTCTGAGTCTCTTATGAGTTCAGTGACATAAATCAGGTTGTCCCTATTTTCTGTTACTGGCTTACATTCAGGCTATCCTAGGTCTCTTAAGGCAGTTAATAACCAACTGTGCACATTTCAATTATCAAAATTTTGTACCTGCTATTTCCATTCTTGTTCTCTTTGTTCCTGTTAGTTTATGACTTAAAAAAAAATACCTTTACTGTTGTTATAATGGAGTTTTGGTAAAAAGGGAAATTTTGGGCAGAAAAATGCAGTTTGTTCAAACCATGATTTTTAACAGAGTCAGGAATATTTTAAATATTGTTTTGTAAAAAAAAAAATTACATAAAACAGATGTTGAATTGGCCAAGGTGGTAAACAAATCATCCCACCTCCTATATTTCCTACTTCCTGATGAAATTATTTGAGATTTGTAAAAGGAAAATTTTTTTGTCATGTTGCTGGAAATCGAAGAGGAATCCCTTTTACCCCTTAGTCTTCAAGTAATTCCCATGAAGCTGAGTCAGATGAATGGCTTGGAGGTGAGAACCAAATGTACAAACAATTTCTTAAAGTTTAGGATTCTCATTTGGGGATAGAAAAGGGAGCTTGTGCATTGAAAATTTCCCACGAATTCCCTCTATTTGGGAAAAATAAACTCAGTTTATGTACACTTCAGGTTACTGATTGAGGAACCAGTAACCTAAACAGTGTCAGTAAACCTGATATTTAGATATCAAAGGGTATTTATATATGTTCTATTCATTCAATAAATATTTATTTGAGCACCTTCTATGTGCTGGGTATAGTTAGTGGATATAGAGCAGTGAATAAAACTGACAAAAACCCCTAATGTTGTGGAACTTAAATTCCAGCAAGAGGAAATAATAATAAACATAGTAATTATTAGTTTATGTGATATGCTATGTTGTGTGCTAAACAAACAAACAAAAAGCAGAGAAAGGAGTAGATTCAAAATAAATGGTTTGAAGGGCTAGTTACAATGTTATTTATGGTCATCACAGAAGGCCTCATTGAAATGGTATCATTTGGGCAAGACTTGAAGAAGGTGATTAATAGTTAAGGCATCTGGGGAAGAGCGCTCCTGACAGAGGAAAGAGAAAAGCATGGAGATTATTGTAGCTGGAACAGAATGGAGGAGAGCAGTAAGAAGTCAGGTCAGAGAGGTATGGTAGGGTGGAGGGAGTTTCAGATTGTGTGGAGTTGTACTGGTCACTGTAAGGACTTCCATTTTTACTTTGAGTGAAATGGGAGCAATCTTTTGAGCAGAGAAAGGACAAGGGTGAATGCAGTGAGGCCATTTCAGGAGGCTATCTTAGTCATGCAAGTGAGAGACAATGTGGCCTGAACTGAGGAGGTAGCAATAAACAAGTGAGACGTGATCAGATTCTACATATATTTTTGAAGGTAGGACCAACAAGATTTATTGATGGTAG
Source organism: Sciurus carolinensis (assembly GCF_902686445.1). Lineage (NCBI taxonomy): Eukaryota > Metazoa > Chordata > Mammalia > Rodentia > Sciuridae > Sciurus > Sciurus carolinensis. Next base: position 35,749,352 of record NC_062215.1, read on the forward strand.
AATGTAAATTGTGTGAAAGTCAGGAATTGAAGATGATTCCAAGTGAATTCTGGTGACTTTCTAAATTCTAAAGGTAAACAAAAACCCAGAAAAACACCACCAACAATAAAAAATTTTCAGACTGGGAATGTATCTTCGTAGTAGAGCAATTTTGCTAGCATGTGCAAGGCCTGGATTCAATCCCCAGTACTGCCAAACAAACAAACAAACAAACAATAATAAGTGGCATTTACTGTTTTAAGGGATAAGGATTGTGATTGTACAGTGTTGTACCTGGCTGTGTCTGAAATGACAATTTACATAGGCAGCCAATGAGGTCAGTCGACTTGAGATCAAACTTTTTTTTTTTGGTATTGTGGATGGAACCCAAGAATGCCCTACCACTAAGCTACATATCCCAACTCTATTTTTTGTTTTCTATGTAAAATTATAGATACTATTTCTTGGTGGTCCTAAAAATATTGGTTCATATCATAATTGTTAACAATTTATGTGTAACCACTAGTAAAAAAGAAATTAAACTAAAATTGCAAGCTCAAATGTCCACAGGGATCAGAGAGGTAACAGAGAAGTGGGCATTCTTACTTTTTTTCTTGAAATATGGCCCTCTTGGGTCTTTCACAAAGTTGATGAAACTTTGAAAACAGAAACATTCTATGATAAGAAAATAGTATTGCAAGCAAAGATCATATATAAACTGAAATTTACTTTCCACTTTGGAAACATAATACAGATTGGTGGGAACTGTGGTAAATCACAGAACACAAACCTCATGTATCGGGGCAAGTTACCATTACCTGTGAGACTAGAGGCCTCACATTATAGATCTTCTAATTTGGTAGAGAGGAGGGTGGTCCTGGGGATTGAACCTAGGGCCTTTTACATGTTAGACAAGTACTTTCCTACTGAGTTATACCCCAGTCCTTTTTAATTTTATTTTGATACAGGATCTGGCTAAAGTCGCCCAGTCGGGTTTAAAATTTGAAATCCTCCTGCCTCAGTCTCCCAAAGACTTTCTAAATTAAAATTTTTTGTTGTTGTTGTAGATGGACACAATACCATTTATTTATTTATTTATTTATGTGGTGCTGAGAATCAAACTCAGAGACTCACATGTGCTAGGCAACGGCTCTACCACCGAGCCACAACTGCAGTCCTCTATTTTTTTTTTACATAATTTTTTTAGTTGTTGTTGGACCTTTATTTTTATTTATTTATATGCAGTGCTAAGAATCAAAACCAGTCCCTTACACATGCTAGGCGAGTGCTCTATCATTGAGCCACAACCCTAGCCCCAACTGTCTAATTTTTTAAACTGTGAATATCTCTGAATTTCTATATAAAAAATCCAGATTTGTAAATGTTGTCTTTAAGAAAATGTGAATACTTTATGAAGAAAAAAAAAATACAATAAAAGTTTAAAACTTCAAATATACCAGGCACAGTGCCACTTGCCTAAATCCCAGCAATTCAGGAAGCTAAGGTAGGAGGATTGCAAGTTAGAGGTCAGTCTCACCAACTTAGCCAGACCATCTCAAAATAAAAAATAAATATGGTTGAGATGTAGTTCAGTGGTTAAGCACCCTTGGGTTCAATCCTCAGTACCAAAAAAGTAAAAATAAAAAAAAAAAAACTAAGAGACAGGGTCTTGAAATGTTGTTCAAGCTGTTGCTGAACCTCTGAGCTTAAGGAATCCTCCTGCCTCAGTCTCCTGAATATAAGGGACCGTAGAATGTGCAGTCAAACATGGCAACACCATAGTATATTCAACCTAAAGCTGTCATCTTTTATGATAGTAGGGTGACTACCAACTACACTCTGAATACAGCTTTTTATTTTATTTAAAAGTCTGTCCTTTTGGTTCTAATTGGGACCGTTTAGTAACATGCCCATGTTTGAATCAATAAACTTTACCTGGAGAATGGCACATACTGATTGGCTTAGGTCTTGATTCCTCAACCAATCTTGTATTAGTTATCGATTGTTACATAACAAATTACCCTAAAACTTAGTGACTTACATAAAGAATAATGAAATTATGTCATCTGCAGGAAAATGGATGAAACTTGAGAGCACTATGTTGAGCAAAATAAGCCCAACTCAGAAAGTCAAGGTTTGTATGTTTTTCTCTCATATGTGGAAGTTAAAGAGGAAAAAAGAAAGGTTTTGTATGTGGGTGGAAATCTCATGAAAATGGAAGGGAGACCAGTAGAGTAGAGGAAAGGGACCAGGGGGAAGGAGGATGGAAAGGAAGGGAGAAATACTGGGGAACAATAATGACCAAATTATATCATTAAATCATGTGCATATACGAATATGCAACAACAAATCCCACTGTTATGTATAATTATAATGCACCAGTAAAATATATAAGGAAAAACTTTGTGGCTTAAAACAATAACAAATATTTACTATCTCTCAGGGTTTCTGTGGGTCAGGAGCCACTTATCTGGGCAGTTTGGGTTCAGGATCTCTTATGAGGATGCAATCAAAATTTCATGGAGCCGCAATGATCATGGCTGATGCTTCAGTTCTTCTCCACATGGTCCTCTCCATAAGGCTGCTTGACTGTCTTCACAACATGGTGGGCTTCCCCCAGGGAAAACACTGAAAGAAAGGAAAACACTGAGTGAAAGATATGTCCCTGGAAGTCATATAGCATAACTTCCACCATATTCTATCTTTTAGATATGAGTCACAGTAAGAAAGAGAACTTCTTCTAAGTAGTTTCAACCAAAGTTCCATAATGGATACCTCATTCTTATAGTATATTATTCTTATAAACAAAACTAATTTTAAAACACAAAAATTTAAAGATATTAATAATGGTTACCTTTGTACTCTTCCTAGTTTCCTATTTATCCCAAATTTTGGTTTATGGGTGTGTTAGTCTGCTTTGCACTGCTGTGACAAAATACCATTGGTAATTAACTTATTAGGATGAAGAATTTATTTTGGCTCACAGTTTCAGAGGTTCCAGTCCATGCTAGTTCCATTGATTTTGGACCTCTGGTGAAGAAGAACAACGTGGCAGGGAGCACATGGTGGAGCAAAGCTGCTTACCTCATGGTGGCTAGACAGAGAGAGAGAAGGTTGGCCTAGTATATCCTTCAAGGGCATGCCCCCCTTCCTACTTCTTCCAACTAGGCCCCACTTCCTAAATTTTTCACCACCTCTCAACTGCACCATTTGACCATCCTTCAAGATCCAAACCATAATATTTTGACCCTGGCCCCTAAAGATTTATGTCTAACTCATAATTCAAAATGCATTTAGTCCATTTTTAAGAATTTCCAAAATCTTGATAGTTCCAGCATTGCTCAAAATTTCAAGTCCAGAATTTCTTCTGAGACTCAAGGCAAACTCTTAGCTGTGAGCCCCTGTAAAATCAAAATAAAAGTTAAATATTTTCAAAATACAATGGCACTGGTAAAATTTGCATTCCAAAAGGGAGAAAAAGGAAAACAGCAAGGAGGAAGCCCAGCAGGGCAAACATTAAATCCTGTAGCTCCATGTCTGGCATCCGGGTCAGATGGAGCTACACGATTGACAGTGGCAAGATCTAAGCTCCAAAGAGTTTGGGTAACCCTGTCCCTATGACCTTGTTGGCTGCCACCCATATGGTCCTTCTCTTGGGCTGGCTGTGCTTGCTGCCTGTTACTTTCTTTGGTAAATATTTCACTTTCCTGGTATCTCCAACCTCCAGAGTCTATTTCAGATCTGGTTTCACTCTCACAGTTTCATGCAGCACCCTGTCAGGGGATGCTTGGAGGAACACCCTACCCTTTCACATACTGCCTGGCCTCCCAGGCTTTCCTTTGAAATCTTGGTGGAAGCCAGAGTAACTCCTGCATTCTGCATGCTTGCAAAACCAGCATCATGTGTATGATGCCAAGGTCTATCACCAGTGGCTGCAGTCCCTGGGCCCTCCTGGACCACAGATATAGGGGTCTTTGAGTGCCTGGATGGTTGAATACAAGAAACTAATCCTAGCAAAATAATTCCCTAGGTGTCCCTGTGCAAACGGAGCACCCTGGGGATTTCTTCTCAAAGCAAAATCTTTGAAAGGTGTTTATAAATTCATACTCTTGAGCCTGGCATGGGTTGGGTCTTGCCAATTCCTGAGATGCCCTCAAGGTATCTTTCCGATTGTCCCTGAGCAAAGTACTAGCCTTCTTTTTAATGGCACTAATCTCTTCATCAACTGCATTCTCCTTGACTGCAATTTTTAAACATAGTGCTATTCTGGCAAAATTATAAGTTTTTTCAAATCTTTCTGTTCTGCTTTTTGCTCCAGATTCTCACTGAAAATCTGGCTAAATGCAGCCAGCAATACCCATGGTGCTGTCCGAATGCTCTGCTGTCTTTAAAATTTCTTCTGACAGACAAACTAGTCCATTACCTTTAAACTCAGCCTCACACAAAGTCTCAAGCTATGAACAAAATGTAAACAAGTTCTTTGTCAGAATGTAACACATATGGGTTCTAGTTCAATTCCCAAGAATGTCCTCATTTCCATCTGGAACTTTAGGAGTACAGTATTTACTGTCTGCATTCTTATCAGCATTGTCTGAGCTCCCATTGGAATCACCCATTGAGCTATGCTTCTAGCATTCCAGGGTTTCTCTAACAAATTAACCCAAACTTTTCCAAATTGCTCCTGCAAACCAATTCTAAAGGCTTCTGAACATCATCATCAAGTATGGTCACAGCAATAAACCCACTTTTTGATACCAATCTGCTGTGCTAGTTTGCCTTGCATCACCTGAGACAATAAACTTATAAGGAGGAAAGATTTATTTCAGTTCATGGTTTCACAGGTTTCAATCAATGGTTGACTGGTTCCCTTGCTTTTGGGCCTGTGGTGAGGCAGTACATCATGACAGGGAGCACTTGGCAGACCAAAGCTACTCACCTCATGGCATCCATGAGAGAGGAAGGATCTAGAAGCCAGTATACCTTTCAAGTATATTCCCTGCAAAGACCTACTTCCTCCAACTAGGCTCCACTTTCTAAAGTTTCTACCACCTCCCAGTAGCACCATCAGCTGGGACCATCATTCAACAAATGAGCCTTTGAGGGATATTTAAGATCCACACCATAATAATACTTTCATAATCAGAAAATAACAATAACTCGGTTTATAAAAGATAAAATTCACCATGAAAAGTATGGAACAAGATAGAGTTCTAAAATAATAGATTAAAAAGAACCCCATCTAGTCAAAGTCAGAGACTTTTCTTTCCAGGAAAAAGAAAAGAAGCAAGTTGCTGGGATTATAATTGTGTGCCATCATGCCTGGCTACCTTATTTTTCTTCTTAGGTTATTATTCCTTTTCTACTTGATATAGTCCTAGTGAGGAGTTATATTGCCTTGTCCTCCCCTGGACTAAGGTAGACATGTGACCCCAGACTTTCTATCCCTAGAACCTGAATCTCCAAGTCATGTAATCCAAGAACATCAAAAAATAATTGAAGCAGTTTCATCCTGCTACTGATCAGCATCTGCATGTTGGTCAATGTCCTATTCAGCCCTTGGGCAAGGTCAATGCCCATCACTGCCATGATTTCCTTGGTACTGGGGACTGAACTCAGGGATACTTTACTGCTGAGCTACATCTTCATTCCTTTTTATGTTGAAACACGGTCTCGCTAATTTGCTGAGGGTCTCACAAAGAAGTTGCTGAGGCTGCCCTCAAACTTGATTTCCTCCTGTCTCAGCCTTTGATTATGGGTATGCACTACTGTGCCTGGCACTTTTATTCTTTTTGGTCACAGTTTTTTTTTTTGGAGGGGGTGCTGGGGATCGAACCCAGGGTCTTGTGCTTACAAGGCAAGCACTCTACCGACTGAGCTATTTCCCCAGCCCCAGGTCACAGTTTCTTGAGAGACAGACAAGATTTCTCTTTCCTCTCTCAAAGCCACTGTTTGGTACACTAGAACTCTCAGGCCCTGTGACAGGCTGCCAGTGGCCAGTTCTGGGAAACAGTGTAAAGTCCTTGCACACCCAGAAATCAATCTGTTCTAAGCAACTCTTGAGTTGCCCAAAGCACTTCATAGATGCCAGTTACCCTCAGGTATTCAAAAGAGTTACTCTCTTACTCCCATAATATACTGAGGGCTCGGGGATGTTGTCTAAGGCCCATCTGCCTGGGCATGTCAGACGGTTGTTCTCATTTAGGGTTCTTATTTCTGGACTCTTCCTATGATAGTAGACCCTATGTCCTGGGACTGCTCGAATCTTCTTCCCCCTGTTGTTACTCTAGGATCCACAATGCAGCTGAAAAGATGGTACTGTTAGTAAGGGGACAGAGTGCAGGGTACTTCCTGCATAATCAGGTTCCTTCCTATACTTTCTACTCTGGGCTTTCCTTTCTTTTCCTTGCTCCTTTCCAGGGAAACTGGCTAGTCTAAGGAATAGGGAAGCTCTATTCATCGACTCAGTCCCACATCTACTTTGTTGTCTTTGAGTATGAGCTCTTTCTTTTTCCTTCCAGAGCCTTGACTTTTGAAATGCAAAAACAAAGAAAAGATTCCTTGTTTCTCTCTTCTGTGCCCTCTCACTTAAAACAAATAGGCATAGAACCACACTAGCTGCTGCCTCCATGGGAGGGGGGGAAGGGCGGCACAGTAACATTCGCTCATATTTTCAAACTGACACCTTAACACACAAACAAGTTCCATAAATATCCATATACATACATTTATTTGAACATGTGAGGAAACATCTATAAATCAAAGGAGAACTTGAACATTTTTAAGGCTCTAAAATGTTTACCTAAACATTTTCCAATATAACTGTAGTGTCTTTGACTCTGTATTTAGTATACCTTTCTATTGCACTAGCTCATTACTGTGAATTTTTGTGAAATGCAAAAATATATTAATACCACTTCACACCCATTAGGATTAGGATGAGCATCGTGTGTGTGTGTGTCTGTGTGTGTGTGTGTGTGTGTGTGTGTGTGTAAAGTAACAAGCATTGGCCACGATGTTGAAAAACTGGAATCCTTCTGCATTGCCTGTGGGAAAGTAAAATGGTGCAGATGCTGTGGAAAATAGTTTGGCAGATCCTCAAAAAGTTAAACATAGAATTACCATATGGTCCAGCAATTCTACTCCTGGGTATATTCCCAAAAGAACTGAAAATAGGGATGCAGGCAGATACTTGTACATTTATGTTCGTAACAGTGTTATTCACATTTACCAAAAGGTAGAAACAACTCAAATGTTCATCGGTAGATGGATGGATAAACAAAATGTGGTATGTACAGAAAATGGAATATTATTAAGCCTTAAAAAGGAATACAAGTCTAATACCTTCTATAACATGGAGATGCTAAAAAATATGCTAATAAAAATAAGCCAGATCCCAAAGAACAAATATTGTATGATTCCAATATATTAGGTATCTAGAATAAGCAGAGACAGAAAGTAAAAAGGTAATTGCCAGGGCCTGGAGGTTTTGGGGGACAGGTAAATGGGGAGTTGGTGTTTTGTACTTACAGAATTTTTTTATTGGAACAATTAACATTTTCTGGATACAGATAATGGTGATGGTTATACAACATTGAGAATATACTTAATGCCAATGAATTGTAGATTTAGAAATAGTTGGCCAGGTGCCGTGGTGGTGCGCACCTATCATTCTAGCAACTCCGGAGGCTGAGGCAAGGAGGATGGCAAGTTTGAGGCCAGTCTCAGCAACTATGTGAGGCACTGTCATCTCAAATTAAAAAGGAAAAAGGACTGGCAGTGTAGTAAAAGGACCAGCAAAGCACCCCTGGGTTCAATCCTCAGCACCATAATAATGACGATGATAATAATAATAAGGTTAAAATGGGAAACCCTCATTTTAATTTCCAGCATTGGAAAAAAAAAAGGTTAAAATGGTAAATTTTATGCTATATATATCATACCACAATTCCAAAAAAGGATATAAAGTGTGTTTTTGTAAGTTTGAGTTGTAAAAGAAGTGGTGTTGTTTGTTTGTTTTGGTGGTACTGAGGACTGAACCCAGGGGCACCCTACCAAGGCTATATCCCCAGCCCAGGAAGTAAATATACTGTAATGTGACAAACCATGTGTTTTTGCCCCCTCATAAAGAAAATCAGGAGAGACTCTTCATTTATTAATCTAGTTATTGCATATTTGCCCTATCATCTGTACTTGGCTTGGTACTTGAAATGTAGTATATAGTTATGTTCTCAATATACCTACAGGCCAGTTGGGGAAATTGAGCATCCAGATATATTGTTATAACATAATTAAGTTACAAAATAAGTCATTATTACAAGAGAGATTAAATGGCAGATTGTAATATCTTAACTTTTTCTAATTACACATTCTTCCTTTCTTATCTATCATTAGTAATTATCAACTATATTTTTCTAATCTTGAAATTTTTCCATGTCTGCTTGAGTATCTTATAGACCCAAACTCCTTAGTATGTTGTTAAGCTCAGTAAAAGATCTCACCATATATACATATATTTTCGTTGTAGATAGACACAATACCTTTATTCTATTAATTTATTTTTATGTGGAATTGAGGATCAAACCCAGTGCCTCACAAGTGCTAGGCAAGTGCTCTACCACTGAGCCACAACCCCAGCCCTGTATTTTCTTTTAAATTAAAAATTCAAGGTGTAAGTGTCATTTGAAATATGTTAACTAAAATGTTTGGTGGGAGGTTGGAGGTACATGAGATCACTTAGGAAAATGATATTCCTATCAGATGGCACAAGTTATTGCTATTATATGGTGATATCATATTGCCTATAGTTGACCTGTTTCTAATTTCTATCTCAGTGAAAAAGTCAGTTTTTCACTGTTACAAATGAAGAACTATTTCTTTGATTCACAATTTTCCAGGTATTCTGATAAATTTCCCAGGAAATTTTAACCAGGTATGATATCAAGGCAAAAATGAAAATGAACCCACTTATAATTGTTCAAGTACATCTGTTCCAGTGTTATTTTCCTGAGAACTTCATTGCAACTAAAAATACTGTGAGAATTGACCTATTTGGAACTGAATTATTACATCCAAAACCAAGTCATTATCTTATCTATGGTATTCCTACAATATCCTGTGCAAACTCTATCACAGTATTTCTTACCCTGCATTGTTATTGGTTATGTGTCTGTTTTTAAGAACCTTTTTTTTTCATTTTTAAAATTTATTTTTTTCCACAGTTTTATTTTTTCTAATTGGTTATACATGGCAGAATGCATTCTGACACACTGTATACAAATGGAGCACAACTTCTCATTCCTCTGGCTGTACATGGTGCTGAGTGACACCAGTCCAAGAATGATTCTTAAGCCTTACACTGAACCGACACTGTCAGCACAAACTTAAAACCCAGTCAGTCCTTCTATACTCATTATTTCAGATTATCAGGAGAAGTAGGCAGAATGTATTCCAGGTGGGCTTCCTCAAAATAAGGGTTGGCAAATCATAGGCTATATCTTCCATTGTTTCTTAGGTCCAAATGGGGCTAGAATATATGTTAATGAAGACAGTGGAGGTAAAACAAAAACAAAAACTAACAACAACAACCAGGAGAAAAAACCTACCAGGTAACTTAACTCTCTTGATTAATAGAATGTCATGTCTAAGCAGGGTGAATTTAAAGGAGTCAAAACAACATGAACAGTAACTAGGAACATGTCCAGGAATCTTTTAGCAGATATGGGGATGAGGGGTGAAATTAAGCTGGATTTCCTCTCTGTATTGTTTCTTCCACATCACCAAAACTTGTTGACAGACTTGCTCTCACCTTTGGCAGCTGCAAGTTACATGGGTCATTTTTCTTATTTGATGTGTGATGTCATAGATACACCTGAGAATCTGTGATTAGTCTGTGATTGTTAGTGTGTGGGTATTGAATGTAATACACAGATTTAGGTCTGAAGGACTCTGAAAAAAACTCTTCAGCTTTAAGACAAATATTGTCTCCATTTTGAAATTCCATGGCTAGGCAGTTTAGTCTTACAGTGTGACAGAGCCACTGTCAGAAAGTTAAGAAAGCACAGGCTAAGAACTACATTATTTTCATGAATAAATTCACATGCTTAGTAATATATATGTAGACCTGAGAGGGAACAGGTTCATTATGGAATTTAAGGTGATAAGGTTTTTTTTTTATATTTTTTTAGTTGTTAATAGACATTTATTTTATTTATTTATATGTGGTGCTGAGAATCCAAATCAGTGCCTTACACATGCTAGGCAAGTACTCTACCACTGAGCTACAACCCCAGCCCAGGTGATGGGTTTCTAGAAACTTTAGGGGACTGGATAACTGGGGTGTTCCAGTTATCTATTGTGGTATAACAAATCAACTCACCTTAGTGATGAATGAACAAGTATTTTATTATGTTCCTGTGGGTCAGGAATGCAGATGGAGCATAGTGGAGATGCTTGTCTCAGCTCCATGTTCGGGTCCTCTGAGGGTGATAAAAATGTTTTAGAATTGGAATTATTTGAAGGTTCCTCGCTCAAAACATCTGGTAGCCGGACCAGAATGACTCTGGGACTGTTGACCAGAATGTCCATGTAGCCTTCCATTTGGCTTGTGTTGCCTCAGCTGATGGTGGCCTTAGGATAGTTAGTTTTTTTACATGGTGCCTTAGGGATCCAAGAGTATTTAAGAGAATAAGGTGAACTCTTCTAGGCCAGATAGAACGCCAGATCATGCAGCATCATTTCTGCTGCACGCCATTGGTCAACACAGTCACAACCCATTCAGATTCAAGGGGAAGTATTTAGGTTTCTTTTCTCAATGATGGCAGCTTCAAAGAAACTGCCATTTAAAATCTGTCACAATTGGGCATCATAGCCTCTTATGATCCTCAGGAATCTTTCTGGATCAGGAACATGTCCTTAGGTATCTCTGTATCACACATAACCTCCTGCCAAATTTGAGGTGACCAGAAGTCAAGGCTTAAAAGGAATTCAGTGAACTGTAGGAGGATGTAACACAAAGATCTTTGTCCACCCAAATATATAGAAAGTCATGACAGCTTAACGGTTTAGCAGGTCCCTTGTGTATTCTTTCCTTCTGGAGCTGAGAGTACATAATTCTAGGTATTCTGGTTTTCTGTTAAATTACTAGTTTTTTTACATGGTCCCTTAGGGATCCATCTTCCTTCCTTCCTTCCTCTCTCTCCTTTTCTTTCTTATTTTGGGGGGGAACCAGGGATTGAACCCAGGGGCACTTAAGCACCGAGCCACAACTCTAGCCCTTTTTATTTTTGAGACAGGGTCTCACTAAGGTTGCTTAGGGCCTCACTAAGTTGCTGGGGCTGGTTTTGAACCTGAAATCCTCCTGCCTCAGCCGCCTGAGCCACTGGGATTACAGGTGTGCACCACCATGTTCAGCTTCTTTTTCTTTTTTTGAGGCAGTGTCTTACTATGCTGTCCTGGCTAATCTCAAACTCCTGGGTTCAAATGATCCTCTTGCCTCAGCTCCCAAGTAGCTGGCACTGCAAGCATGAGCCATTACACCTGACATGTCATCTTTGTGACACACAAGTCTGATTCTTTTACTTCCCAATCATCTCCAAGATAAAGTCCATGGCTACTAGCATCATATATAAGCACCTTTTTGATCTGGTCCTGACCACCAGAAACTCAGATTCTATGCTATAGTTCAAAATACGAACAATAGCATAGTGTAATTACTAAGTTCAAATCTGAGGTCTGGCAGACCTAATTTTCTGGAGTGCAAAGGACAACCTTTCTTCCATCATTTGAGGACAATTTACAATAAAAATGGCCTAATTTCCACTGGTTTCTCATTTCACCAGTTCTCAAGGGTCTAAGCTCCAGATGAATTCTAATTCAGGAGTCAATTCTCCCCGTTGACCCTTGACCTGTTGTATAGATGTCAATCTAATAGTTCTGATCCATTTAACCCTCATGGTAAATTGTTTCTCAGGGGCCTCATCCTTTTGGTCTGTCTGTCTTCTCTTGTCCAGCGTCTCTGAGACCATCTCACACATTTTAATAACTTTTCAGTCTCAAAGCAGTGAAAAAAAGGATCAAAAGACCCTATTGTCCACAAAGTCTCTTTGTCTCTCTTTTTAATGAGCCCAGAGCCCACAGCATGATAGGCAAGCACTCTTACCACTGAGCTACATCCCCCCAGCACCTTTTTTTTCCTTCTCTAGCTTCCACATATGAGAGAAAACTTAAGTCCCTGACCTTCTACTTTTGGCTTATTTGGTTTAACATAATGAAAACATATTTGCACTTAAAAACTACTTGTTTATCTGAAATTAAAAGGTAGTTTTTTGGCATTTATTATTTTTTTCTTGCTAAATCTGTCAACTATCTTGACCAACTATCTTCTTTAGGTTCATGGATTAGAGTAAAAACTGGTATAGACTGAAGACTAAATGTGTTTTGTTTGTTTGTTTGTTTGTTTTGGTACTGGGGATTAAACACAGGGGTGCTCTACCACTGAGCTACATCCCCAGTCTTTTTTGAGATAGGGTCTCTCATTAAATTGTCCAGGCTGGCTTCCAAGTTGCAATCTTCCTGCTTCAGTCTCCAGAGTAGCTGGGATTACAGGCCTGTGCTATGGCATGGTATATATCTTTTACTGTTATTTAACCAATATTAACTGAAATACCCTGGTGAGGGGTAAATTTAAAGAACCCCTTCCATTTTCTTTACTGCTAAATATCAGGTTATTATTCTTGCTGTCTTCAGTATTTACATTGTTATAGAGTGACTATGAGAGAGTGTCACCCACAGCTATGGCAGCAATTTCCTTGTTAAATTCCTAGAACAGAAAGATGTTGCAAGTTCTTCAAATCACAGATTTAGGAAATTAAACTACATAAACAGCAGATGTTCAGGCAGAGGAAGGAAAGCATCTGAAACAAATACCCCCAATTACTCAATAATCCAGTAGAGTGGGGCTGTTAATCCTGGGAGAAAATCGAAATATTCATTTCTATCATTAAGTCCTCTCATAGTCACGAGCCCTTTTAAGTCTTTCCATCACAGTTCTCTGTGTGTCGGACATAATCAAGCTACTCTGTCTACCCAATTCTTATAGAGCAATTCTCATTCTTTTTTTATTTTTGTAAATTTTATTTGGCTTAAGAAACGTGGTAAAAATTTCCAACAGGGCGGATAGGTCATACAATCAAAAGCAAGTTTCCTTTCCATCATGACCTCTAGTTCCTGGACGGCGGTTTCTTAACTTACGGACAGTGTCTCAGGAAGGATTTCGATTTGTGAATTCTCTGAACGCATAATTTTCAACGTATGGATAACTGTGCATTTTCCTAGGGAGAGGATCCAAACTTTTACCTGAAGCTCAAAAAGATCCGTGTCCAAGAACTCCCGATACAGAATTTTGCTGAAGGACTCAAGTGATTCAGAATGGACGGTTAAAAACCTGTAACAGTTTATCTCTGTGCAGAGTCTCGCATCCCCCCTAGTCCCGGGCCCCTCAGAAAGTAGGATGTGTGTGGGAAGGACGTTGCTCTTTCTTCCCAAGTTTTCCGCCTGCCGCATTCCTTCCCTCCAGCGCGTCGGCGTGCGCTGACGTCATGACGCCGCACACGCAGTCCCACCCCTGCAGAGATCGGCGCTGGGACGGAACCCGGGTTCCTCTCAAACCCGGAATGTGAGGCTTCGGCCCTTCTGTCTACTGCTCTCTGTTCCGCTCTCTACCCGCGCCTGCGTCTGCTGCCGCTTCGCCGCAGCTCGCCCACTAGGAACCAGGGCGGCCGTGCCCTTCTGCCGCGTGCCCGCGTGGCTGCCGCCGCCCCTCCGAATCCTCCGGGGCCGCAGAGGAGTTCGCTACGGAGGGAGGCGGGGGCCTTCGGGAGGAGGAGGCGGAGGAGGCGGAGGAGGAGGGAAGGAAGATGGCGGCCGTGGAACTAGAGTGGATCCCAGAGACTCTCTACAACACCGCCATCTCCGCTGTCGTGGACAACTACATCCGCTCCCGCCGAGACATCCGCTCCTTGCCCGAGAACATCCAGTTCGATGTTTACTATAAGGTACGGACCGCGGGCCTGCTCGGGGCTCTCCTGCCGCAACCTCTGGGGCCGCACCCCCTTCCACGTCTGCGAACCCCCGCAGTTAACCCCTCACCCCTCGTAGCGGGCTAGACGCCGAGACGTCTGGTGCGGTATCCGCGATTCCAGTACAGAAACACTCTCTCACCTCATCCTGTCTCTCCTAAACTTTGGGGCCGATTTTGGTGTTCCTTCTACACAGTGGTCCCCTCGAGTAGGCCTTTTGCGTGGACTTCTTCTGTGGCGCCCCTGTCCCACCCTGTCCTTCTCTTCTATATCTTTGAGAGATTTTCCATTCTCTTCTTCCAGTTAAGTATTAGCATCAGCTGGACTTTTGCTCTGCTCCTCCCCAGACCTTCCTACTTTTTCACCTCATTGCTCTCCTTTCCCAAGTATTTTTTCCCCCGGCTTGGCGATCCTTCGTTTCTCCTTTCTGATCCCAATCAGAAGGGATTGTTGGAAATAGTCTGTGTGCTTTATTTGCATATTTAAAGCTTCGATTTTTTTGGTTGACATTTGGTGTTGAATTGGGGATTTTAATAATTTGAGAATGTTGATCCACTGTTTAAAAAGGAAGGGGTGAAATTTCCTGAAAGAAAAAAAAAATACTTTAGAAATTTAAATTATGTATTTGAAAGTTGCAATCATGCAGCATTTCTGTGTCGCTCCCCCTCAAAAATCTGAACAAAAAGTCTTCAAGTCACTCCAAGGAGTTTCAAGGGTAAGTGTCCTTAGACGTAGACAATTTTTGCAGTGTTTTCAGAGGGAGGAGAACTTTATGAACTCGGAGCCTCCCTCTTCCTCTCCCCCTCCACATTTGAATGTGAACACTGGATTTATTATTCAGTCCTTGCCTTGAATCGGCATGGATAACCCCTAGTCACCAGTAGCTGCCTCCCAAAATGTAACTAGAAGTAGAATAGGATTTATTTTTTTAAATTTTAAATACTTTCTTCTTGATTTTTAAATTGGCTAGAACAGTGTAAACTGATATTTAACAGATGTGTATGTTCATATATCTGTATGGTGTTTTATGGAAGTTTTATTGCCTTCTTTCTCCACCCTCAGAATATTTTTTCAGGATTAATGACTGGCATACTGCATTCTGCTAAATTCAGTCTCTTTGTCCCATATTTAACAATTAAAATATATTCCCCCCCCCAATTATTTGAAGATGGTTAATTTTAATTTTGGTTATGCTTATTATTTTTGGATTTAGAGGAAAACATCCCTCCTTTCTAATTCTTTGGTACATTGATTTACTTTTGTATATAAGTAAGGAAATTCTGTTCATTTAAGATATATTCCTCCCCAAGGACAAATTAGATCTTTCCCAAACTGGAAAACTGCAGTTTGTGAGTGCTGTAGAGCTCTGTCCATTTTATTAAATCATGTGTAATCTGGTATGCTTTTTAGAGGAAATCACTGGGAATTTATTTTTACTATTTGAATTCCCTCAAAATATTTGGGTATTTTTAGTAACTCTTACTTCTAATTGAAGGTTTTCCTTTGAAGATTATTATCTTTAGTTGGTATGAACAGATGGTGTTTTTGCCACATTTTTTGTCTCATGTAGTTCACAAAGTTTTGAAATTGCTTCTTTTTGGTACACTTGTATTTTTTTTTTTTTTTTTTTTTTTAATTGGGGATTGAATGCAGGCGTGCTTTACCACTGAGCTCTACAGCCCTATTTATTTTTTATTTTTGAGACAGGGTATTGCTAAATTGCCCAAGTTGGCCTTAGTCCTACCTTAGTCTCCCAAGTCCCTGGAATTACAGGCATGCACCTCCATGCCAGGCACACTTTTACTACTTAATGGTTGTATAGTGTTGTGAGCATGGCACTGTGCTAAAGTGAAGGTAGGTATTTGATATGTGCTTGGAACTATCCCACATGCTTTGACCTATGTTATCTTGTCTAAACCTCACACTTAAATTATGAAGCAGAGTATGACCCTGTTTTATAAGTGAGAAAGTTAATTGAGTAAAATTCTCAAATCTAGGATTTAATTTCTGAGTACTTTCCTTTTTGGCTTGGAAAGAATTTGTATCTTGAGGTAGTAGTTTATTTTGATGGTAGATATTATAAACATGTATAGAAATACAGAGAAAGTCAATCAATATTCCATTCTTTTTATACTATTATTATTTTTTTAAATTTTGAGAGAAGGTCTCACTAAGTTGCTTAGGGCCTCACTAATTTGCTGAGGCTGACCTCTAACTAGGAATCCTCATGCTTAGCCTCCCAAATCACTAGGATTACAGACCTGTGCCACAATGCCTGGTTCAGGATTCCGTTCTTTAATGGAGATATGAGAAGGATATTTAAACACTGTACTTGCACATAAGATATTTTTTAAGTACTTTAAGTCTGCACATAAATATGCTCATTCTCTGCCCAACTTGTAGAAATTTTAGAAGATTCATTGTTTACAGTTTTCTCCACTTAAGAGCCAAAGAAAAAGTCAGATCTCTTCTATAATCCTGAGTTCCATCAGTAGGCATAACTGTAGTTTTTTTGGAATAAGACATTTTCCTGTAATCAGGGCTGGGGTTGTAGGTCAGTGGTAAGGCGCTTGCCTAGCATGTGTAGGCACTGGGTTCAATTCTCAGCACTACATATAAGTAAATAAAATAAAGGTCCATTGACAACTAAAAAATATTTTTAAAAATTTCCCTGTGTTCTTTTTTTTTAAAAAATATTTTTAGTTGTAGATGGACACAGTACCTTTATTTATTTTTATGTGGTGCTGAGGCTGGAACCCAATACCTCACACATGCTAGGCAAGTGCCCTACCATTGAACTACCACCCGCCCCTCCCATGTTCTTGATTGATGTATACCAGTGTCACTGTATTAATTTTGGTTGGTAATTTCAGATGAAGGCATAGTAGTAAAACATTAGGAGCGGATACTGTGGAATGAGTAGAAGGTCAAGAAATAGGAATGTTGACTGGTCCCAAAGAAGGGAAAGGAGATAAATCGATAGGTAGAAAGGGTAACAAACATATTAGGTGATTTTTTTTTTTAAAGAATAAAAACCATTAGGATATATTTTTTATCCAATGGAAGAAATCAAGAGTAAGAGATGAATATACTAGTTAGGCAGAAAATAGAATATGGAGCAGAAGCATTAAATAATGAGTCTTGGACCTTTTTGGTCTTTGCTTTTTCATCCGTAAATTAAAGAATCAGTCTTAAATTGACACTGGGGGAAGAAGTACATCTTTTCTCTGAGAGCAGAAGGAAGGTTAACTAGGGTATAGAGGTAAGTTTGCAAAGAATGAGATGAGATCGTCTGCTAAGGGTATGAGTAGTAGTTTTTCTGAAGGAAGGCTCAGAAGAAGTTGGAAATGGCTACTGAGTTGGGAAGGGAAGCTGACTAAAAATTTCTAAAAGAATTGACAGGCAGATGTGATAGCACAGGTCTGAAATCCTATGTACTCTGGAGAGTGAGGCAGAAGTATCTCAAAAGGCTAACCTAGGCATTTTAGTAAGACCATCTAAATAAAAAAGAACTAGGATTGTAGCTCTGTGGTAGGGCACTTGCCTGGTATGCACAAGGCCATGAATTTAATCCCCAGTATTACACACACACAAGTACAGAGACAGAAATTGATATATCAAATATCGTAGACAGTTTAGAAAGAAACCAAAGCATATTCAAGAATTTACTGTGTGATAAAGTTATAAGACAATGTTATATTTCACATCAATGGAGAAATACTAAAAAATGTCTTGTATAATAGGCTATTAGGAAATAAGTTAGATTTGTTTCCTATTATATCACACTATGTGCCAAAATGAATTGCACATGATTTAAAAGATTTAAATATGGCCATTGAAATCTTGAAAGTGTTAAAATACATTATTGGGTCATTATATCTTACAGTGGGAAATGGCTTAAATGTCTTCTTGAAAGATTTTTTTTTTTTTTTTTTGGTACCAGGAGTGCTTAATCACTCAGCCACATCCCAGCCTGTTTTAATGTATTTTGAGACAGGGCCTTGGTAAGTTGTAGAGACTGGCTTTGATTTTGTAATCCTGCCTCAGCCTCCTGAGCTGAAAGAAATTATTTTTAAGGTAATTTACAAATTATAAAAATGTAAAACATTTTAAAAAAATTTATAGGAGGTGAATACCTCTGCTAACTTATCTTGCCAACACTGTACTGCCATCTTGGCTGGGAGACTTTTCTGAGCATGAAACCAAAAACCAGTAGGGGGAAGAAATGGATACTTTTGAATACATTTTTTTTTTTAAATGAGGGGAATTTAACAGGTAAAAGGCAAATTTCCTCATACAGAAAGATACAAATCAGTATGAAAAAGGCACAGTACCTCATGTCCAGAGAACCTGAACTAGCTAGGTCTTATGAGAAAAAATGGTCAGTAATCATCAAATGATGTACAACTGAAATGCAGTTTCAAATGCCATATCAAGCCAGGGCAGTCAAGAAGATGAAAGAACAAAATCTGTGGACTTACATCACCAAACACCTGGCAGTAATAATTTAAAAAGTGTGAAAAAAAGATTAAGTATGGTATTGGCACCAGTGAAACAAAAACAGTTCAGAAAAAGACTGATACATAAACTGTCACTTGCTTTGTAATAAGAGAGACATGGTACAATGGGAAAAGGAAAGTCAGAGAAATGGTGTTGGTCAGTTTGGTAACCATGAGGGAAGAAAAAGTATCTTAATCTTACCTCATACCATATACACAAATCATTTCCAAATGAATTGCTGATATAAATGTGAACAATAAAATAGTTTTTGTTGTTGTTTAAGCTGGGGATTTAACCCAGGAGTTCTTAACCACCAAGCCACATCCCTGGCCCTTTTTTATTTTTTATTTTAAGACAGGGTCTTGCTAAGTTGCTTAGGCAACACTAAGCTGCTGAGGCTAACTTTAAACTTGTGGTATCCTTCTGCCTCAGCCTCCTGAGGAGCTGGGATTGCAGGCATGTGCCAATACAGCTGGCTAATAAAATAGTTTTATAAGAAAAAAAATTTTCTAATATGTCATCAAAGATTGATTAAATAGAATACAAATCAACTAAATATAAAGTTTAATAAAAGAGTTTATATTAAGATCAAGAACATCTGTTCATCAAAAGATTCCTTCAAGATAGTGAAAAGTCACTTCATCATGTCGGCTTAGGACCTGACTTCCTTAACAAAACTCTTAAAGTGCAAGAAATAAAATCAAGAATCAATAAATGGGACAGATTCAAACTAAAAAGCTTCTTCTCAGCAAAGGAAACAATCAATAACATGAAGAAAGCGCCTACAGAATGGGAGAAAATCTTTAACACACGCACATCAGATAGAGCACTAATCTTCAGGATGTATAAAGAACTCAAAAAACTTAACACACACACACACACACACGCACAAAAACCAAATAACCCAATCAGTAAATGGGCTAAGGAACTGAGCAGACACTTCACAGAAGAAGATGTACAGTGGATTAACAAACATATGAAAAAATGTTCAACATCTCTAGCAATAGAGAAATGCAAATTAAAACTAAGATTTCATTTATCTCCAGTCAGAATGGCAATTATCAAGAGTACAAGCAACAATGAGTATTGGTGAGGATGAGGGGGAAAGGTACACTCATACATTGCTGGTATGACTGCAAATTCGTGCAATCACTTTGGAAAGCAGTATGGAGATTCCTTAGAAAACTTGGAGTGGAACCACCATTTGACCCAGCTATCCCACTCCTCGGTCTATACCCATAGAACTTAAAATCAGCATACTGCAGTGATGCAGCCACATCAATATTTATAGCAGCCCAATTCATAGTAGGTAAACTGTGGAACAAACCTAGATGCCCTTCAGTAGATGAATGGATAAGGAAAGTGTGGTACATATACACAATGGAATATTACTCAGACTTAAAGAAGAATGAAATTGGCATTTGCAGGTAAAAGGATGGAGTTGGAGAATATCATGCTAAGCGAAATAAGCCAATCCCAAAAAACCAAAGGCCAAATGTTTTCTTTGGTATGTGGATGCTGATCCATAATGGGAGGTGGTGGGCAAGGAAAGAATCAAGGAACTTTAGATTGGGAGTGAGGCGAGGAGGGGGATATGTAGTGAGAAAGATGGTGGAATGAGACAGACATTATTACCCTATGTACATGTATGATTGAATGAATGATTTAACTCTGCATTTTGTCCAACCAGAGAAATGAAAAGTTGTGCTCCATTTGTGTACAATGAGTTGAAATACATTCTGCTGTCATGTATAACTAATTAGAACAACAACAACAAAAAAGTGAAAAACCAAAACACAGAATGGTAGAAGATATTTTCAGTACATATATCTGACAGGAACCACCCGCCCCTAAAGAACTACAAATTAATAGCAAAGAAAAATAGCTCATTTTTTTTAAAAAAAGTTTTTTTAATGATAAAAGACCTTTAATAGGAATCCAAAAAAAGAATATTCAGGGCTGGGGTTGTTGGCTCAGTTGTGGAGTGCTTGACTAGCATGTATGAGGCACTGGGTTTGATTCTCAGCACCACATATAAATAAATGAATATAATAAAGGTCTATCAACATCTAAAAAATATTTTTTTAAAGAGAATATTCAAAGGCCAATCAATGGGGGCTGGGGATACTCAGTTGGTAGAGCGCTTGCCTCATGTGCACAAGGCCCTGGGTTTAATCCCCGGCACCACCACCAATAAAAAAGAAAAAGAGTTAGTTTGAATTTGGAGTGGTCTAAAATATATGTCTATGTTCATCATCATAATTAATCTAGAGACCTACTTCTAGTTCTGCTAGCTTCAATCCAAAGGCCAATTAGTTATTCAGTGTCATTTTGTCTTCAGGGAAGTATTATTTCACCATACACCCATCAAAATGATTACATGAGGAAGAAAAATTATTGATCTGGAATAATAAAAACTTGAATAGTGTTAGTAGGAGTGTAAATTGGTATACCATTTTGGAAAACATTACCTACTAAAACTGAACATATATGTGTGTGTGTATGTATATATACATAAATACACACCCTACAATTCATAATTCCACTTTAAAATATACATACAAATGTTCATAACAACATTGCATAGTAACCAAAAAATGGAAACTCAGTTTCCCATCAATAGGAAAATTAATAAATTGTGGAATAGTCATATTATAGGAATATTATACAGTGAAAATGAATGAACAGCTGCTTGAAACAAGAAGAATGAATTTCACAAATGTTATCAAGTAAAACAAACCCGTCACATTACAGTAGTCTCCTTATCTGAGATTTCACTTTCTGTGATTTTTGTTACCTGTGATCTGAAAGTACTAAATGGAAAATTTCAAAAATAAGCAATTCATAATTTTTAAACAGTGTGCTGTTCTGGATAATACAGAGAAATCTCTCCTTGTCCATCCCATTGTATATGAATTATCTCATGGACTAATGTAACACACGTATTGGTGTTGTATATGCTGCCATTGAGTCACTTAGTAGTTGCCTCAGTTATCAAATGGATTACCCCTTTATGACATTGCTTATGTTCAAGTAACCTTTACATCTTATTTAATAACGGTCCCAAACAGGAGTAGTGATGAAAGGAGACACCAAGGTATAAAACATGGAGGAACAGATTAATTTGTACCATGTGGCAATGCTACAGGGTATGTGGGGTCAAAACTGTATGTGTGTGTGTGTGTGTGTGTTTAATATGTATATATAGTAACAATCAGTTATTAATGGGATGTTTGTGATTGCTGGGCACTGTACAACATCTCAAAACCTTAGAATCAGATGAACATCAACACTCATTTCCTGTTCCATATTTTTGCACATTTTTATCACAGCAATAACTGAAAACAGCTTCTTAAAGATATCAGTGAAAGTAAGGGTAACAGTCTGAGTTGGTACAGCGTGATACAGATGTTGAATATTATTTCTCTCAGATTTAAAATGCCCTACAGTGCACCATGGTACCTTGTTGCATCATTTGGAAACTGTGAGTATGTACTTTATGATTCCATTTATATAAACCTCAAAAACAGCCAAAATTTAGGTTTTGGAAGCTAGGAGAGGTTACCCTGGGAGAAGAGTGACTATGTAGGACCATGAGGGGAGGCCTCTAGGATTCTGATCTCGATGCTGGTTATAGTATATTTACTTTGTGAAAATTGAACTTTGCATTTAAAATTTGAGTTGTGTACTTTTTTGTATTTGTGTTGTGCTTGGAGAAGAACTTTTTTAAAATAGTGTCCAGTCTTCAAATATCAGATTGTCAAGGTTTAAAAATTCAAATCACTCATACACTTTAGTCCACAATACCATTTAAGGAATTTTCCTATAGAAATGTTGAGTGTACAGAAAATGCTTTAGAAGTTTGCTCAGTGCAGCATTGTTTTGATGGCAAAAAGCGAAGACAACTATAATAATCAATTAGAAATGGAATATTGTACTGCGGTATCAAGAATGAGGTTTTTGTATATACTGGACTGGAGATTCCAGAGCACAGAGCCAACTGGGAAAAATAGAAAACTTGTTATAAAGTAATAAGAAAGCATAATCTTCTGTGTGCATTGAAAAAAGAATCTAGATGAACACAAGAAAATTTTCATATTTACTGAAGTATAGGGTTACAGTCATTTTTACAAATATGTATGTATACATGTATATCTTGTATATATTTTTCTAATACTTGGATTTTTATTTTTTGACCATGTATTAACTTTGGTAAGCAGAAAAATGTATTTAGAAAAAGAAAGCTCTTGGGCTGGGGTTGTGGTTCAGTGGTAGAGTGCTTGCCTGGCTTGTGTGAGGCACTGGGTTTGATTCTCAGCACCACATATAAATAAATGAATAAAATAAAAGGTCTATCAACAATTAAAAAAAAAAAAAAGCTCTGCTGGGGTTGTAGCTCAGTGATAGAGCACTTGCCTAGCATGTATGAGGCACTGCATTCGATTCTCAGCACCACATATAAATAAATAAAATAAAGGTCCACTGACAACTAAAAAAAAAAAAAAGAAAGAAAAAGAAAACAAAACAAGCTGTGTGCGTGGTGGCATGCACCTATAACCCCAGCGACTCAAGAGGCTGAGAGAGGAGGATCACAAGTTTGAGGCCAGTCTCAGCCATTTAACAAGACCCTAAGCAACTTATCGAGACCCTGTTTCAAAATAAAAAATAAAAAGGACTGATGATGTAGCTCAGTGGTAAAGAACCCCTGGATTTGGGCTGAGGTTGTGGCTCAGTGGTAGAGCGCTTGCCTAGCATGTGTGAGACACTGGGTCCATCCTCAGCACCACATAAAAAAGTAAACAAAAAAAAAAAGAGCCCCTTGATTCAATCCCCAGTACCAAAAAAGAAAAGTAGAATTTCTAATAGTAAAATATCTTACGGCTGGGAGTATAGCTCAATGGTAGAGCACTTCTTAACCTGCAGGAGGCCCTGGGTTCAAGTCAGCATGAATGAGAACTAAGTCCTTTTATTTTTTATTTTTAATTTAAAAAAATTTTAAATGTTAATAGACCTTTATTTTATTCATTTATTTATATGTGGTGCTGAGAATTGAACCCAGTGCCTCACATATGCTAGGCAAGCGTTCTACCCCTGAGCCACAACCCCAGCCCAAATTAAGCCCTTTTAAATGGTAAAATAGTTAATTAATTTATTAGCTAGCTAAATAAAGAAACAGCAGAAAGCCAAAAATTAGGAATGTGGCCGGGCAATCAACTGTAAATACAATGGGAAGGAGAAAAATAGCTTTTTAAATTGTGGAATAGCTTTTTAAAATGTAAAATAGATTGTGTAATGCTATGCTAGTCAGGCAGAAATTATGTTTCAGGAAAAAGTTACCTTACTGAAATTTACGGATAAAATAAATTAAAATTGTTTATTGAAATTATGTTTCTAAGAAAATACAAATGGCCTAAGAGAACGTTTGGAGATTAGAGCATAAGAATAAAAGAATCTTGTAAGTGAAGATAGCACATGTTTATTGAAATATTACTTTGTTTATCATAGAGATGAAAATATTTTGTAAGGTCTTTAAAGAAAAATGTTGATGGAAAAATTCAATATATACCAACGTAGAATAGAGTAATGAATTCTTATTTATCTACCACCAAGCTTTAAAAGTTATCAATTCTTAGCGAGTATGTGTTACTGAATCTATTTTTCCCACCCTTTTCCCCCTTTCTTGTGTTTGGAAGTAAATCTAGACATCATATCATTTCATCTGTAAATATAATATCCATCATACTATTATGATGCCTAAGAAAGCTTAATGGTAATTCCTTAATGTTATTAAATATCCAGTCATTGTTCAAATTTTTAGTTGTCTCAGATGTCAAATTTATATGTATTTTTTCAGTTTACTTGTTTGGATCAGGATCCAGGTAAGTTCCTCACCTCAAGTGGTTATTATGTATGTATGTCTGTCTTTTGGTCTCTTCTGTGGTACTAGGGATTGAACCTAGGGGTCTTGCACTTGCTAGGCAAGTGCCCATGAGACTGCACTCACGGCCCTTTTTGAATTTTTTATTTTGAGATAATTTTATTTTGAGATAATTTTTTATTTTGGGGTCTTGCTAAGTTGCCCAAGCTGGCCTCAAATTTGTGATCCTCCTATCTCAGCCTCCAAATAGCTGGATTACAGGTGTGCATTACCTAGCCCCAATAGATATATTGCTGAAGTCTCTCTTTATAGGTTCACTTTCCATCTTTGTTTTGTCTTCTTAGCAATGTATTTGTTGAAGAAATAGTTTCCTTTGTCCTGTAAACTCTGCAGTGTCTCACAGTCTAAACGTCACTGATGAATATATAAAACATTTTCATCACCTCTCAACACCTGGGTGTTTTTGCATTTGTCTCTGTGGGGACTTCTTGGGTTTCAGACCAGTTGTTAATGCCAGTTTCTGGGTTTATTGTTGGTAAATTATCCAGGTAATATGAATTTTTGCTACATACTCATACGAGTTTTAACCTATAGGCTTCAGTTTTTCATGGGAGATTGTTTGCTAAGACCATGGGAGATTTTACTCCTGTCTTTGGGCAGGTAGTTAATCTCTGTGTCCTTTGGCTTACAGAATATGCTACCTGAACTCCTTTCTGATCTTTGCTACTCTGGTTTGAGGCCATTCAGAGGTATAAAGTATTCTGTTTTTCTTTCTTCCAAGATGTTTTTAAGTTTGTATTTTCTTAATTTTTGGCAACTGTGGGATTTCTAGGCTTGAAACCCAGCTGTTTATACAAAACTAATTTTGTGACATTATATCCTTTATTTTCCTGTGTTTGAAAAAGGGTTAAAGGGTTTATATCTGTGTCAGTGGTATATGTCATATTTCTAGTAGTTTTACTCCCATTCTTCTGCAAAGCTCAACTGAATTTCTTTCTTGAAGAAAGTATTTGTGTTCCTCCAGCTCTCTGGCTACTTTTGTCATTATTTTATGAACTTCATTTTTCTGTTTTGATAGATTAATTTTTTTTTTTGTTAGATCAGGGAACAATGTTACTGTCTTTTTATTGCTGTGGTGATTATAGTCACCACTATTTCCCTGAAACTTAGCATAGTACCTTTGCAGATGTTCCTGATATTTATTAAGTTAATAAAAATGGGGATAGGGGTATGGGTAACCCAGTGACTGGGCACATGTTTAACATGCACAGGACCTGAATTTTATCCCCCAGCTCCCAAAATAAATAAATAAAACAATAAGAATATTCTTAGTTGTAATATTCTTGCTTCTGATGTAAAAATCACAAAGACTTAACAAGTTACAGGAAGCTAAGAATTTTGTGTAATGAATATGCCAGGGTACTTGATAAAAGACGTTAAAATAGGAAACACCTATTTTTGTCTATAAATTTAAGCAGCTATATTCAGAATTCTTGATTTTTTTTCTTTTTTTTTGTCATTTTCTTATAAGTGAAAAATTAAGATTGCTATTCCACTGGGTGCTGGTATTTTTTTATATAGTTACTATGAAAACGGACATAAAACTGCCTACTAAATTTTTTGTAGTGGGTACTGGGGTTTTACCCCAGGGGCACTTTACCACTGAGCCACATCCCCAGTCCTTTTTATTTATTTTGAGACGGTTTCACTAAGTTGCCTGGGACTTCGCTAAGCTCACAAGGCTGTCGTCCGACTTGTTGCCTTAGACTCCCAAGTAGCTGGGATTACAGGCATGTGCCACTGTGCCTGGCCTCAGTTTTTTTTCTTTTAAGTTTATACCAGCGGGCAATGGTGGCCACACCTGTAATCCCAGCAGCTTGGGAAGCTGAGGCAGGAGGATCGTAAGTTCAAAACCAGCCTCAGCAGTTTAGTGAGACCCTGTCTCAAAATAAAAAAATTAAAAAGGACTGGGGATATAACTCAGTAGTTAAGTACCCCTGGGTTAAGTCCCCAGTACAAAAGCAAAACAAAAAACAAGTTTACAAGTTTACACCCTAGTTAGGGAGATGGTAGAAAATGTTTTATCAATTAGGCTTGTTGGCACATGCCTGTAATATCAGTACTCAGGAGGCTGAGGCAGGAGAATTCCAAGTTCAAAGCCAGCTTGGGTAAATGAGTGAGATCTTGTCTCACAATAAAACATTAAAAGAACTGGGGATGTAGCTTGGTGGTACATGTGCCTATCTTCAAGCATCGGAACTGCAAAAGAAAAAATGTGTTCGTATCATATTCACCAACCTCTGGATGGTTTCAATAAATAGAATAACAGTACTAATATGTGGTTGACTAGTTATACATTTCAGAGTAGAGACTGTCTTGCATTTTGTTGTTTCTTCTGAGAGCCATCCCAAGGAGATAATTACCAATTTGGATTATTCATTCAGAAAATAATGAATGCATATCTAGTGCTAGGCATTATGCTGGGTTTGGGCATTATGCAAGTTTGGGGGATACAGTAGTGACTATATTTTGGGGGATACAGTAGTGACTATGCTCACTTCATAGAGTATATGTAATGGAGTGACATTTTTAACAAATATCCACGTAAGTGAATGCATGTTGCTGTTAGGAAGGGAAAAGCACAGTGTGTTGTAGGAAAGTATAAAAGGGAACAGTTTAGACTGGGGAGTCAGAGAGTGGTCTGAGTAGGTGAAATAATAGTTGAGGTAATTTGAATTACAAATTAACAGACAAAGAATCATGGTATGGAGATACAAGTCATGAGCTAAAAGAAAACCAAAGTGGCTGGAATATTGGAGAAGGTGAAAGAACAGAACAGGAGAAGGTGAGGTCAGAAAGATGGATGAGGGGTCTGATGAATTATAGGAAACTTAGTTGTCAGAGATTTTGGATTGTGTTCTAAGTGTATTAGGGTATTTATTTGCTTCTTTTGCAGTACTGGGGATTGAACCCAGGGCCTCACACATGCTAGGCAAACATTCTACCACTAAGATCCATCCCCACTCATTCTTTATTTATTTTTAAATTTGACTTTGGGACAGGGCTCACCAAGTTGCCCAGGCTGACTTTGAATTTGTAATCTTCCTGCCTCACTTTCACCCCCAACCCCATTCTCTGAGATTATAGGCATGTGCCACTGCACCCAACTCATTGCAAGTTTTACTTATTTTTTAATTTTGGGGGAACACTGGGAATTGAACCCAGGGGTGCTTTACCACTGAGCTACATCTCCCAGTTCTCTTTATTTTTTTTTTTTTTTATTTTTTTTTTTTTGTGGTGCTGGGGATTGAACCCAGGGCCTTATGCTTGAGAGGCAAGCACTCTGCCAACTGAGCTATCTCTCCAGCCCCTTTATTTTATTTTTGAGACAGTCTTGAGTTGCTGAGGCTGGTCTTCAATTTAATATCCTCCTACTTCAGCCCTCCAAGTTTCTGGGATTACAAGAGGGTACCTGACTCATTGAAAGGGTTTAAACAGGGAAATGACGTGGTATGATTTGCTTTTTAAAAAAGGTAATTCTGGCTACTGTGTGAACAGTTGACTAAAGGGGAACAGGCTGAGGCAAGAGAATTGTAATTTTAATACCAGCCTAGGCAATTTAGCAAACCCCTGTTTCAAAATTAAAAAAGCACTCAGGATGTAGTTCAGTGGTGAGCTCCCCTGGATTTAATATCCAATACCACAAAAATAAATAATAATAAAGTAAAAAGTTTTGATGCACAGTCCAGTTCTACCAGATCTTTGTTGTAATGCAGCTTAAAGATGCTGATGACAGTGAAGGTGAAAGTTTTTAGATAGTAATCTTATACCATAGATGTAAACATTTTATTGACTTCATATAAAATATAGGGCCACAATATAAAAACGAAAGTAAGTATATTAACTCAAACCTTTTGGGAACTTGTTCACTATTCATATATCATGGTCATTTTTCGTTGGTAATCTTTCATTTTTAAAGGTTTTTTTTTTAATGATTTAGTGATTTGTAGTTTAAAATGTGCGATGCATGAGTTTGTGTGTGTGCACGCATGCATGTGGACACAAATGTTTGTGACTTTCTGTTTTTCTTAGTTTTGAACCCAAGTTCTTGTGTACTTTTTTCTAAATCTTTGATTTTTTGGGTTGTGAATTAAACTAGATTACTTTGTATGCTCATTTGCTGTTAAGATTGTGCTGTTTACTCTGAATTTGTG
Source organism: Sciurus carolinensis (assembly GCF_902686445.1). Taxonomy (NCBI): domain Eukaryota; kingdom Metazoa; phylum Chordata; class Mammalia; order Rodentia; family Sciuridae; genus Sciurus; species Sciurus carolinensis. Next base: position 35,777,998 of record NC_062215.1, read on the forward strand.
GTAATTTTGAAATGACTTGGGAGGCAGTTATGTCAGTTAAAAATCTTTTTGGTTAAGGGAGGCTTTTATTCCTACCTTTATGTCCCAAAGAGTTCTCTGAATTTTGGGCTGCCTTCCATTGTCCTGGGAATTGTTGCTTTCATTTTCTAAGATTTTTACTTTAGATCCTGGAAACCTTTGCTTCTTCTAAAAACATCACCAGGCAGTTCATCTTTTTATTAGACCCTTTTGTATATTAATGATACTATCTCTTACACATACATATTATTAATATTTTATTTAGTATTGTTAAATTTTTAATAGTATTTTATATTCATGAACATTTTAGGTTTTTATATAATCAGTTTATCTCTTCCTTGATGTGTGTGTGTTTGTTGGTACCAGGGATTGAACCCAGGGGCACCCACATTCCCAGCCCTCTTTATATATTTTATTTTGAGACAGGGCCTCACTAAATTGCTGAGGCTGTCTTTGAACTCATGATCCTCCTGCCTCAGCCTCTCAGACTACTGGGATTACAGGTGTGGGACACCAGGCCTGGCTTCCTTGATGATTTTATTTTTGTGATATAATCAGTGTTTAAAAGAAGCAGTGTTAGAACTGGGAGAGTGGCTTAATGGTAGAGCACTTCCCTAGCATGTACTAGGTCCTGGGTTTGATTACCACCAAATAAAAAAAGAAACAGTTACCAGAGAACCTTTAATACTGATATGATTTATTTTTTTAAATATTGTTTTAGTTGGCAGTGGACCTTTATTTATTTATATGCAGTACTGAGAATGAAACCCAGTGCCTTGCATGTGCTAGGCAAGTGCTCTGCCACTAAGCCACAACCCCAGCCCCTGATTTAATTTTTTGACATTTAAAATTTTGATAAGTCTGGTATATATTTTATCAGATAGGCATTTTTGTTTTTCCCTCTTATGTGCTTCTGTTAACTATTTTTTTCCTTTCAGCAATTTAAAATGTCTTTGTCATATGTTGTTACATATACCAAGGTATGTTTTTATTTAATTTATTTTTTCTATCTGGTGGCAGGTACTACTACTTCTAGACTACTTCTAGGAATAAGGAATAAGTTGACTTTCCCTTATGTTGCTTAAGGTACCAACAGTTAGAAGTAGTCAAAATGACCCTTCAGTAGCTTTATTATTCTGTAGATACAGAATATAACATCACAATAATGAACTAAAATAAGTCATTTTAAAAATCAGATATAAGAATCATTACTAGAACCTAGAACCTCAGTTTCCCCTTTCTGTGCTCTGCTTTATAAGATATATGAATTTATGAAGAGATTAATCTTTAGGTCTTCTATTAAAAGATTTAAAGTTGCCCATTTTATATGTTTTCTTATTACTTGTTATTTTCAAGAGACAGTTTAGCGTAAGTTGTAAAGAATGTGATGTAGGAACAGACTACCAGAGAGTCAGATTCCTGCATTGCTTTCTTTGGTGGCAGTGCAGATTGAACCCAGGGTGCACTACCACTGAGCTACAACCCATTTAAAAAAGAAAGAAAAAAATTTTTTTATTTTATTTTATTTTTTTAATTTTGAGACAGGGACCAGGTTGGCCTTGAATTTGTGATCCTCCTGCCTTAGCCTCTCCAGTACCTGGAATTATGGTAGAGTGCCACAGTGCCTCACTTAGCATTTCTTTATTGTGTGATTTTGAGCAGGTTATTTAACTTTGTATCCTTCAGTTTCCATGTCTGTAAAAGGACAGAATGACTGACTTTTGAAAAGCACTGAAAACAGTCCTTGTCTCTTATAAGATCTCTGTAAGGATTAGGTGCTGTTTTTATACCAGATTGGTATTTTAAAAAAAACTCCTTGAGTTCATACATTGTATTAATTTGTACTTATTGGTTAAACTTAGTAAGGATGATGCAATTAAACTTTAATAAAACAATTAAATTATTACCTTCCTCCCACAATTTAAATACGAACCCATTTTTACCTAGAAAACTTTAATATTTCAGTGTAGAAATTTTGGTGTTCGTTATAGGGAATATTTTCAAACTAAGGCAGCAGCTACCTAAATTCTATTTTCAAATCTCACTTAGTAGAATACGCCAATTTTCGCTCATTAAAGGAATTCTGTAAGTCATAGAATATATAAAATTGAATTTGTGTTTTTTCAACTAGTGAGTACAGGCAAAATGGTTATGTAATTTGTTTTCATTTCTTCTATCTTATAAAAGAAATTCTAAGCCTAAAGTTGGGTAATGATGAGTCAGTCATTTTGGTAAGAAGCTTAAGATTTTTACCTTAGTGTTTTTGGAATATGTGTGTATATTTATCTTGATAACTGTATTTATGATTCTGCCCCAAATCAGACGCTTATCACATTATGTAACTCACAAATCAGAATTTGGTCATATCAGTTTTATTTTCCTTGAGTTATTTTGTATTGGTTAATAGGAAAATATAACAATGATTAATAGTGAGTTTTACTGTGTACATTCCCAGAAGCTTATTTTTCTGTAGCAGTAAACAGTAATCTCCCCAAATAGCAAATCTTTCCTAGTGAAGGTTTTAATGTTAATATAAATATCTAACCATTATGTGAAGATGGCATTTCTGCCTCCCCTTCTTGAGCACATGATAGTCTGTCCCTTCTCCCCTCCAGCAATTGTCATGGATTTTTCATAGCAGTCATTATGAATTTACACTAATATATATACCTAATTTGATCTGACATCTGTCATGACTAATGATTTATGTCCAAGAGTGTGCTGAGTTTGTGTATGTTTACCTTGCACAAAGTAAAGTAAACCAGTGTATGTGGAGAATGAACTACAGACCCTAGTCCTCTTTTTGGAACCTGTGTTCTTATCAACTGAGCAAAGTGTTAAGTGCCTGTAATATAAAGTGACCTTGTGTAACAGAACTCCTTCTAAAGTCCCATGTTATTTATATAGCATATATAAATTCAGAAGTATTTGTTAAAATTGAGTTGGAGTCTTGAGGGTGTATTTGTTTCTTTTTAACCATGTGCATGTATTATTTGAGAGAAAAATTGAACACATTTTTAGAAATATTCTTTAAAATAACAATTCTGAAAAGTCATTGTATAAATGAGTTGGACAGTTAGAAATCCTGCCATCCCTGCATTACTGTAGACATGCTGTACTGTTTGGGTACTGGTGAAGTATCATGTCCAAAAGTGAACTATCTTGAGATGGTTGTTAAGAACTCCTGGTGGAGCATATTGACCAACTGTGTTTTCTGTATACTGTCTTTGCTGTTATTTTGTTTTTCTTGTACTGGGGATTAAACTCAGGGCCTTGTGCAGTACTAAACAAGTATTGTACCACTGAGCCACATCCCCAGCCCTTTTTTTTTTTTTAATTTTTTTTTTTTGATAATTTTACATTAACTATCCAATTTTGATAAACCCATTTTGTCTCTTCATCCCAGATATAGAACACCTAAAAAACTTAAATTGAGCAAGAAATATTAACCTATTTTAATGCACTTGTATGGTTGAAAACTTGGACTTGATGGAGTAAAGGAAAAAGTTATGGTTTTAAGTTTCTTGACTAATGGGTTTATGTTTAATGCTGTTATGTTAAATATTATATAAAATACAATGTTAGCAATATAGCACTTCATAATGCTTACCATGTTTTAGGTACTACTACAGAGTTTTGGTTTATTTTTAAAAGGTTCTCGAAATTGAACTCAAGTTCTTAGGCATGCTAGAAAACGTCCTGAACTACTTCCCTAACCCCATGTTTTCCAAATATTAATTCTTAACATATAAAATTAGTAAACTTTTTATATGAATTGTAGGAATGTTAAATAATAGTGTACCATTTTTCTTCTTGTAAGCATCTTTCTTGATACTATTTTATAATCATGCTGACTTCAAATCTTATTCATTAAAACCACAAATATTAATGTCATCAAATGAAAGTAGAAATTAAAAGTTTTAAATAATTTTTCAATTTTATTTCAGCTTTACCAACAGGGACGCTTATGTCAACTGGGCAGTGAATTTTGTGAATTGGAAGTTTTTGCTAAAGTATTGAGAGCTTTGGATAAAAGGTAAATTATTTTTTTAAACATAGTAAAATATGCATAACATAAAATTTACCATTTAACAATTTCTGAGTATACAATTCATTGACATTAAGAATATTCACCGTGTTGTGCAACCATCAGCACTGTCCAGTTTCAGAATATTTTCATTATCCCAAACAAAAACTCTATTTCCATTAAATAACTCCCCATTCTCAAAGACCCCGAAGCTGCCATTCTACTTTCTATGTGAGTTTGCTATTTCAGGTACCCCATATAAATAGAATTCTGTAGTATTTATTCATTTGTGTTTGTTTTATTTCATTTAGCATAATGTTTTTAAGGTTATCTGTGTTGCAGCATGTGTCAAAATTTCATTCCTTTTTAAAGTTGGATAATATTCCTTCGTATGTATATGCCACATTTTGTTTATCCATTCTTCAATCAGTGGATTTTTGAGTTGTTTCTACATTTTAGCAAATATGGACAAAACTTTTGTGAATATGGGTGTAGAAATAACTCTTCAAATCCTTGCTTTCAATGTTTTTGGTTACATATACCCAGAAGTGGAATTGCTGGATCATATGGTAATTCTGTTTTTAATATTTTGGGGAACATCCATGTTATTTTCCATAAATTCATCTTAATTGTTTTTTTAAAATTAAGTCCGTAACATTGGAAAGTAGTTTTTAAATATGATCATAACAGAAGACTTAAGAATGGATGAAACAAAATTCCTTTATAAGTACAGTGTTAATATAAATCTATAAAATTGTTTCATTGAGAACTCGTTCCAAATTGGATTTTCCATGTACTTGGTATTATTTTAACGTGTATTATATTAATTTATTTGCACTTGTTACCAGAGTCCCAGCAACACTATCCTACCTTTTTCTAATCACTACTTTCCCTTTCTTTGGGGAACCACTATGTTCATTTTGCTCATTTTAGATAGACTCATACAGTAGGTACACTTACTTGTGACTGGCTTTCTGCCATATATGTACAGTGTTCATTATATGTCATTATTTATTCTGTTGTTAAATATTTGAACTATTTGGTTTTTAGCTGTTATAAACAGCTGCTGCACTTATCCATGTACAAGTCTTTCGGTGAACATATGTATGCATATTCATTAGATATAAGAGCATTTTAAGAGTTACAACTCAGGACCAGCTAGCATGATACAGAAAATAATCACGGTAATTATACAGTTCAAACAAGCTTGGTGACAAAGAGAATTTGTTCACCTGCCTCCATCTCCTTTTTAAAGTTAATACTTGTAAATTTAGCTTTTCAGTTCAAGAAAAGGAGGCTGAATTTAGCTTCCTCAGCATAGGTATTTTGAAGAAGGAACCATGGAGAGATAATCTGACCTTTGATGATACTTGCTGTTCTCCATAGCATTCTTACCTAAATTTGCTTTAACTGAATTTTTTTTTCCTAGCCTGCCTGCCTTTCTTTCCTCCTTCCTTCCTTCCTTCCTTCCTTCCTTCCTTCCTTCCTTCCTTCCTTCCATAACAGGGATTGAACCAGGGGCACTTAACTACTGAGTCACATCCCAGCTCTTTTCATATTTTTTATTTAGAGATAGGGTCTTGCTAAGTTGCTGAGACTAGCCTTGAACTCGAAATCCTCCTGCCTCAGCCTCCCCAGCTGCTGGAATTACAGGGCTCATCACTCCCAGCCCTAACCAACATTTCCTAGAAAAATCAGAATATACTTTTATAAGTCAGTTGCAGTGATGCACTCCTGTAACCCCAGGTACTCAGGAGGCTGAGGTGAGGAGATTGCAAACTCAAGGTCAGCCTCAACAATTTAGTGAGACCCCCATCTCAAAGTGAAGACCTGGCCACATAGCTCAGTGGTAAAAGCACCCCTGGGTTCAGTCCCTAGTATCAAAAAAATAAGATAAAATAAAATAATGGACTTTCACAAAACACTGCTGATCTTGAATGTGAATATTGCCAAGTTGTTTCATTTGTTCAGCAAGTTAACTATATATTTGTTGAATGCCTAGGATGTGCCAGGTTCTATTCTGGGTGCTAAGAATACAGCAATGAATAAGAACTACAAGGTCCCTTCCTCATAGTCTGTAATTTGAGGGGGGTGATAAGAATTAGCAAATAAATAAAAGCATTTAGTTTGACCTTTATTTCCTTTGCCCATAGTGGCTATTATTAAAGATTTTTTTATTAAAATATAATTCACATATTATCAGATTTGCCCTCTTAAATGGTACCATTTAGTGACTTTTGGTATATACATAAAGTTTTTCAACCATCATCTCTATCTTTTAAATTTTTTGTAGTTGTAGGGGGACAAATTGCCTTTGTTTATTTTATGTGGTGCTAAGGATTGAACCTAGTGCCTCACAGGTGTTAGGCAAGTGCTCTGCCATTGAACTACAGCCCCAGCCCCCATCATCACTATCTTAATTATAGAACATATCATCATTCCAAAAGGAAAACATTGTCACTCCCTATTTTCTTTTAACCTTAATCCCTGGCTGATCATTAATCTTTGTGTCTTTATGGATGTGCCTATTCTTAGATATTTCTTATAAATGGAATCATACAGTATATTATTTTCAGGGATGTTATTGTTTATGTTGCTCCTACTTTCCTTTTTTAGGGTTGAATAATTTTCTGTTGTAAGGTTAATACTCTTGTTCATCCAGTCATCTATTGGTGAACGTTTGGGTTGTTCATACCTTTTAGCTATTATGAATAATGCTGCTGTGAACCTTAAGGTTTTATGAACATATTCTCATTTGGGGGGGGGTATGTACCTGCGGTATATACATATGCTAACCCTGTGTTTAGCATTTTGAGGAGCTGCCAAACTTTTTCAGAGCAGCTGCTCCATTTTACATTCCTATCACTAATGTATAGGGGTTCCAGTTTTTCCACATCTTATCAATATTTAAAAAAAAAAAAAAATTATGACAATTATCTTGGGTGGGAAGTGGTGTCTCATCGTGATTTTTATTTACATTTCCATTATCACTAGTGATATTAAGCCTTTTGTGTTTATTGACTGGATAAATCATCTTTGGAAAAATGTCTATTCAAACCCATTGCCCATTTTTAATTGGGTTTTTTTCTTTCTTCTTCTTTTTTTTTTTTTTTTTTTTTTTTGTTGTTGTTGTTGTTGTTGTTGTTGTACTGCAGATTGAACTCAGGGGCTTTACTATTGAGCTATACTCCCTAGCCCTTTTTAAAAATTTTCAGACAGGGTTTTCTAAGTTGCTGAGGCTGGCCTTGAACTTGGAATCTTCCTGCCTCAGTCTCCCAGGTTGCTGAGATCACAGGCATACACCACTGCACCTGGTGTCAGGCTAAATTTTTAATTACTGTACTTCATAATTCATTAGGCAAAATGTTTTTTTTTGTCATTTTATCTTGGAAAATAATGGTACTAATATTAATAGAGAAAAGCAACTAAAAGGACACAAATAAGATTCCTCTATTAAATGTTTTTTTCTTTTTCAGACATTTGCTTCATCATTGTTTTCAGGCTTTGATGGATCATGGTGTTAAAGTTGCTTCAGTCCTGGCCTACTCATTCAGTAGACGGTGCTCTTACATCGCAGAATCAGATGCTGCAGTAAAGGAGAAAGCCATTCAGGTTGGCTTTGTTCTAGGTAAGTAATAGTAAGTAGGGGAGAGTTTTATCCTGTGATGGAACTCATAATAAAGGATTTCGCCAGGAATTTCCCAAAGACTGCATATGGAGGTTATGAGGAAAATATCAGAACTAGGTGTGATTTATTGGATATTAATGCTATGTTAAGCACTACACTAGATATTTAAATGGTATCATCCTAAATCCTTATGACATTCCAGTGAAGTTTTTTTTTTTTATGAAATAATGATTTTTTTTTTTTGTGGTGCTGGGGATTGAACCCAGGGCCTTGTGCTTGCAAGGGAGGCACTTTACCAACTGAGCTATCTCCCCAGCCCCAATGATATTTTTTAAAAAAACCTTTTTTTGTAGTTGTAGATGGACAGTGCCTTTATTTTATTTGTTTATTTTTATGTGTTGCTAAGGATGGAACCCAGTGCCTCACACATACTAGGCAAGCGCTCTGCCACTGAACCACAACCTCAGCCCTGAAGTAATGATATTAACAACCTTTTACGTATGAGGAAATAGATTCAGAAAAGTTGAGTAACTAGATCAAGTCACATAGCTAGTAGAGAGCTAAGTTTAGAACCTTGTGTCTATATGATTGATTACAAAGCACATACCTTACTATCATGTCATGCTGCTGCTAACTTCTTTGACCTGCTTACTATTTGTTGTGGCTTGGGACTTAATCCTTTTGGGGCTCCATTTTTCCCTTCTCTAAAATGAAGGTTTTTGGAATTGCTTCATGGGGATGTTATGAGGATAATGAAAACATTAATGTAAAAATGTTCTTGGGGAAGTTTTGCATGTTATACATACAGAAAAATATTGTTTATTATTTGTAAAACATATGTTTTTCACAAATGCATATAGATAATGTTTCAAGCTTTGTTTAAGTTGTTGCTACCTTTCTTCTTTCCCTATTTTAAGAAGTTACTTTTTAAAGTATGTACTTTTTTTTAATGACTTTTATTTATTTTTTATGTGGTGCTGAGGATCAAATTCAGTGCTTCATTTGTAATAGGCAAGTGGTCTTCTACTGAGTGACATCCCCAGCTCTAAAAAGTTATTTAAAAAAGAATAACTTATTTTGAAATTAGGTTGCAAAAAAATTGCTAAGAGGCCTGGGGTTGTGACTTAGTGGTGGGGCATTGCCTCACAGTTTGAGGCACTGGGTTTGAGTCTCAGCACCACATAAAATTAAATAAATAAAATAAAGGTATTGGGCCCATCTACACTTAAAACAAAAAAACAAAAACCGAGTCTTTTGAAACATTCCTCCAGCTTCCCCAGTGATGACATCTTATGTAACTCTAGAACTATATCAAAACCCAGAAATTACTGGGTGCAGTAGAGCACACCTGTAATCCCAGCAGCTCGGGAGATTAAGGCAAGAGGATCTCGAGTTCAAAGCCATCCTCTGCAACTTTGCAAGACCCTAAGCAACTTAGCAAGACTGTGTCTCTAAATAAAATATTGTAAAAGGGCTGGGGATATGGTTAAGTGCCCCAGTTTCAATACCCAGTACCAAGAAAAAAAAAATGCAAAAGTTGACATTGGCGTTAAACTTTTAACTAGACTACAGACTTTATTAGTTACCAACAATTTTTACATGCACTTATTAAAGAGACAGAATTTTTCTGTGCAATCAGTTTCATGTAAAGATTCATAACCACCTACTCTACCAGGATGCGGTATTGTTCTGTCACCACAGACTACCTTTTATTTTTATAGCTTCTTAATGTGTGCATGTTTTCTCTCATGTATGTGCACACACTTTTGCCAGCAAGTTTTCAAGATCATTTCCTTCAGTCTGTAAACAGTTCTTTTGTATTGCTTTTTCCAGTTTGCTAGAAGAACTTTAAAACATTGTTTTCTGAAACGAATCTTCATCTTTTATCCTTCCGGCTCATGGAACATAAATTGGAAAAGAGGATAATTTAAAGACTGTCTTTGAAAATAGAAAATATACAATCTTGATTGATGTTGATATCCCTTTAGTTCTAGATGGTAATAAAAAATTGCTATAGAAGAAATTTATTACCAAAGAAGGTGAAAGACATGAAAGGTGATGTTCATTGAGTTTCTGTCATCTCCACATGTATGTACACCAACTTGGCCATTGTAATGAGCGAAATAGATATCTTAGAGATTGAACCAGGTCCTTGCAAACTCATAGTTATATCATCAGACTTAATTCTGAAATTATTCAGAGGATGAAGAAGGATGGTAAAGATTTTTTAAAAATAACAGCCCTTTTGAGGCTGTTAATTCTTACACAGTATAATTTACACATGTAAAGTGTACATTTCAGTGGTGTTCAGTATACTCAACAGATTTTACATAAATCTTCAGAATAGGTTTTAGAACATTGTCATCATCCCCAAAGGAATCCTATACTCTTCAACAGCCATTCCTCATTTCCTTCCTACCCCAGTCTACTTTTTGTTTCTGTTGATTTACCTGTTCTGAACATTATTCATATAAATAGACTCATAGAACTTATGGTCTTTGTGACAAACTTGTTTCAATTAGCATAGTGTTTTCAACGTTTTCCTTGTTGTAGAGATAGAATTTAATATAACAGATTTTTATTAGAGCACTGAAAATTTAAAAAGGGAACTCTGGGGTATTTTTATTATGAATAATAGCAACTCCAAGAATGAGCTACCACATTAGGGCTTGGGGAACTGAAGAAAGATGCTTTCATTGTTGTTGTTGTTCTTTTGATACTGGGGATTGAACCCAGGGGCATCCCTCCTTTTTAAATTTTTTATTTTTTAAATCTTGATACAAGGTCTTGCTGAGTTGCTGAAGGTCTTACTAAGTTGCTAAGGCTGGCCTGCAACTTGATATCCTCCTGAGTCCCAACTCACTGGGATTATAGGCATGTGCTATCATCCCTAGCTAATTATGAAAAATTTAAAGCTTGAATAGCTGAGATACTGCTACATTGATAACAGTGCTTCAGAACTCTGAAAAGGTGGCCTGTGTAAAGGAGTTCCAAAAACTAGCAACTGGCTAGCTGTTGCTGGTATTACTGACAGTGTGCTGTGAAACTGGTTTTACAAGTGTTGGAAAACTGCAAGTGGAATTGACTATTGCTTACTGGAATGAACTGCCATTGCCAGAGTAAAGAAACGTACTGGGTATTCCTGTTAGCAATTTGAAAAAGTGTTCCTTGCTCTTCCAGTCTTGGAGCCCCCATCTCTAGCACTTCCTATTGGCAGGGCCCAACAGGGAGCCAGGTGGAGAAGAAGAAATGTGGTTTGCAGAATCCTTTCAGTTTCTCTGTGCCTGAAGTTTTATTCAGCTGTTAAGTTGGGGCAATAATAGCATTTAAGTTGAAAGTGTTTGTGAAAAATTAGATGAGAAAATTCATGTGGAATGGTTATCATAATAATTTAGAGTAATTTGTGCAGTGTAGTAAAATGCATCATTAGCCATTTTTTGAGGTCAGGATCCTTCCAAAAAATGGATGGTATTTTGAAGCAGTGGTGTTAGGCAACAGTATTAGGGCTATTGAAAGCCATCAAATCAGTTTCTTGCCAAAAGAATGTGATGAGCAAGCATTACCATCACTTTTATGTGTATATCATCTATGAAATACAGCTATACTAAGAAGAGTAAGTTTATTAAGTTTTCTTTATATTTGCAGTAAGGCATAAGGAAGTTGAAAAGTTACATGTATACTACAAGATGAAAATTATAGTTTTTTAGTTTAAATAATATTCACTGTAAGCATGTCATTTTAGCTTTCAGGCAATTTACTAAATTATCTAAAATTACTTTTTCTGCAGGTGGCTTTCTTTCAGATGCAGGCTGGTACAGTGATGCTGAGAAAGTTTTTCTGTCTTGCCTTCAGTTGTGTACTCTACATGATGAGATGCTTCATTGGTTTCGTGCAGTAGAATGTTGTGTGAGGTAAGGTGGAACAGATTCTATAATTACACAACGTGAAGGTACACGGTGACTTTTTTATAGTTTTAGCTCTTCTGAGTGTGCTCCAACATCCCAGTAAGTCTCTAAGATGATATTTATATGTCATAATTTCATTAATCTAGCTTGTTTCCCATCTCTAGAATATAGTGCAGCTGCTATGGATGTCTTAGCTTAACTTTCAGTATTATGAGCCAATGTGTATCTGTATTCTTTTTGCTTTTTCATAGTTTTATTCAGCAAACATTTATTGAATGTTTATGTGCTATGAATTGTGCTAGGCAATGGGTACTAGGAAACTCAAGAAATATATTTTTTTCTTAATTGTTTTTTCATTTTAATTTTTTCAGTTTTGGTTATTGAACTTGGTGGTGTGTCCTACCACCAAGTTGATGAGTTAGTTAAAACCAAACCCCTTCAGAGCTAGAATATAGATATATTCTAGCTAAAGATAAAACCATGTTAAGCTAAAATTGAGTACAGTGCCTTTTTTTTTTTTTTTTTTTTTAATCAGTTGGAGTTCAGTCTTTAAAGGATGTTTTTACCCTATTATACAGTTACCTGTGTTAGGGAAACATTTAATTCTGAAGTTAGTCTTTAGTTTGCAATCTTAGTTATAATTGCCCATATATGTGTTAGAAGTACTATATGATAAATTATAGGAGTATTTGTGTGCAGAAACAATAAATGGATTAGTTTATAATTCGGAGTACTGATGAAAATAATCTGTCATCTTCCTTCTGCCTATTTTATCTTTGTAAGAATAGAAGATTAGACTATCCCATAGTGGTTTGGGAAGTTAGTTAAATATTTGTATGTCTGTGAATTAGTTTATTTGGAATAGAAAAGCTGTTAACATTTTATTTCCTTACATGCTTGATTTTTATTCACAGAATCAGAATCTATTCCACCCGGATAACCTAACTTTTCTAATTTTAAGGCTTCTGTATAAATTTTGCTTTAGCTTAACACACTAGTTTAGTTTTCTGCAGACCTGGGTTCTTTCTCTCCTTCCTGGTTTGTCATTTCTAGCAAGTAGCTCACATCTTTAGGGTTGCACGTGGTATAGTCAGGGAGAAAGAGGAAGGATAGAAGCCAGCTAAGTCTGCTTTTTCTTTCTCCTTCCTTCTTTGCTTATCTGTTTCTTAAACTGGGAAGCTAGGACGTATTGTATTCTTCAACCCATGTAAGGTGTTCTAGGGAGCAAAACATTTTTAATTGTGCTTATAGCTACCTTGAATGAATTCAGGGTCTGCATTAAGAAAGAAAGGAAAGAGAGTAATGAATAGGTAATTAAAAATACAGTAAATGATATCTTTGGAACAAGCACATGGAAAATTAGAATAATGTCTGGACTAAGAAACGAAAGCATTTATAGTACAAACTTATTACCTGTATACTAAGACAAGTGAGTTTGTACTTAATGAATTTGAAATTTCAGGGCTGGGGCTGTAGCTCAGTGGCAGAGTGCTTGCCTAGCACATGTGAGGCACTGTATTCAATCCTCAGCACCATGTAAAAATAAATAAGGCCTGGGGCTGTGGCTCAGTGGCAGAGTGCTTGCCTAGCACATGTGAGGCACTGGGTTCACTCCTCAGCACCACATAAAAATAAACAAATGAAATAAAGGCATTCTGTCCATCTATAACTACCAAATATTGTTTTTTTAAATTAAATAAAAATAAATAAAGATATTGTGTCCATCTACAACTGAAAATATTTTTTAAAAAAAGAAATTTCAAAATAAAAATTTGCTTGTATACAGCCATACCTGCTAAATCCTTAATCAATGCAGGTATATTTAATATAATTTCTATATTTGGGAAAAAAAGATGAAACTTTTCTGATTTTTTTTTTTTTTTTTTTTTTTTTTTAAGGCAGAGGGAAATTGGGGGTTTTAATTAACCATGTGTTTAGTTGAATTGGAATTTAGTTGAATTGTTTTGCAGAACAGATACAAATGAAATCCTTTGGTTAATCTCAGGGGCTTTGAGCCTGATGCAAGAGTAAGGGTGTGTTCTTCAGTTTAATATCACAAAGCCAGTTTCTAATCCAAGGCTGGCGTTGAAACATAGAGCAAATGTCAGAGAGCCTTCTTGACTTTTCTGTAGTTAAACTTGGTGCCATTTTTTTCGTTTTTTTAATTCCTTGGAAATTCTGCCTGTTTTCTTTTACTCATTTTATATTTTAGTTTTTTGTTTATAAAATCAGAATTGCTATGCTATTATTCCCTTAGTATACAGGAGCAATTGACTCTTAAGATCCCCACGGATACCAAAATTTGCTGATCCTTAAGTTTGTTATATAAAATGGTGTGGCATTTGCTTATAATTAGTAGGCACCTCATCCATGATGCTCCCCCCTCAGCCCCCCACCCAGCTACTGGTAATTGAACCCCTGTTCAGTCTATCACAGAGCCACATCCCCAAACCTTTTTATTTTAGATTTTAACTATCCTGCTAGGTGGGAAACAGTACCTTATTGTGTTTGACTTGTGTTTCCTTAATGAATGATACTGAGTATCTTCTCATATGCTTATTGGCTATTTATATATCTTCTTTGGAAAAGTGTTTATTCAAGTTCCTTGCACATTTTTTAAAAAAAGCTAATTGTTAAGTTGTACTGCTTGATACATTCTAGATACTAGACCCTTATCTAATGTATGATTTGCAAATATTTTCAAACCTATATGTTGTCTTGTTACTAAAAAAAAAATATATTTTTAAAGTATATATAAAGTATAATATATATATATATATATATATATTTTTTTTTTTTTTTTTTTTTTTTTTTTTTTTTTTTTTTTGGTGGTGCTGGGGATTGAACCCAGGGTCTTGTGCATGCAAGGCAAGCACACTACCAACTATATCCCCAGCCCTCACTTTCTTTTTTTTCACTTTCTTGATAATGTCTTTTGGTATGCACACACTTTTGCTTTTGATGAATAGAGGTAGTTCTAGTTCTTCCCTTCTAAGCAGATGTCTTTTGTTTCCTTTTCTTGTCTAATTGCTTTGGCTAAAACTCCCAGTGTAATGTCGACTGTCACTAGTAGGACCAGGCATCTTTATCTTGTTCCTGATCATATGGGGAAAACTTCCAGTTTATCATCAAGTATGATATAACTGAGTGTTTCATAAATGCTCCTTATCATATTAAGGACTGCTACACATACCCACCCAAAAAAAAGAAAGAAAGAAAAGAAGTGTTAGGGAGGATGAGAAGAATTTGGAAACTTTGTGCACTGTAGATGTGAATGTAAATGATATAGCTGCTTTAGAATACAGTTTGGCAGTTCCTCATAAAAGCTAAACATAGGATCACCCTATGACCCAACAATTTCCTTCCAGGATATGTGTTCAAAAGAATTGAAAGCAGAGACTTGTGTGCCACTGTTCACAAGAGCCCAAAGGTGGAAACAATCCAAATATCTATCAACAGAGAAATAATGTGTATGTATTAGTTGCTCAGCTAATTCTACTTTGTGGATGAACCTTGAAATTTTTATCTTAAGTGAAATAAGGATAAAATACTCTTCACTTATGTGAAATATCTAGAATAGGCAAATTCATAGAACCAGAAAGGAGATTTAAGGTTACCAGGGACTAGGGGCAAGGGAAAATGGGATGCTGTTGCTTAATGATTAGAGTTTCTGTTCAGGGTGAATGGTTGTGATGGTTGCATAACATAGTAAATATGTCAATGAATTATATGCCTAAAAATGGTTTATATGGAAAATGTTACATATATTTCACCACAATTTAAATGAAGTCTTTATTTGCATTATCTAATTCTCTCCTTTTGTTTTTCCCCCTGAAGTTTTTTTGTTTGTTTTTTTGGCAGTAGGGATTGAACCCATGGCTTTGCACATTCTAAGCACTCACTGTTCACTGAGTTCCACTTCCAACCTCTTATTTCCAAAAACTTTAACTAGTTTTTACAAAGACAAGTATAAAATGGTGATCCTTTTTCTTAGGTTTGCTTTCAGTGTATTTTATTTTTGTTAATGTCTGTCTGATATGGATCTAAGTTGTCATCTTGCTCAGTTTTATAGTAAATATATTTGTAAACTTGATAACTTCTAAAGTGTGTATATTTTCCATTTCAAACTCTGAATAGTTTAACCAGTTAAATTGTAATTGTTTTTTACAGTAGCTGTTTGATGAGGTAGCTACAATTTTATGTTGTCATGAAAGTAAAATACTATGCTTCCCTAGTATCACCACTTTTGTAGAATTTTGACAGCATGCCTTTTTCTTAAGTTAAATGTTGAGACAAAATTAGACCATCAGTTGGACCAAGTTTCTTGGATCTTGCATTCTGCTTAGTTTTAGCCCAGATGGACACACAGACCCTAAAGAGTCTCCATATGTTTAATTTGCCCTTTTGTTTCAATAGGCAACCTGCAGGGACTGGAGAAACTATCAAGCTGTGTCTTTCTGGCATAAAAATGTTAATTTCTTACCTCATCATATGCCAATTACTAAATAATTTCCAAAATTGTTAAGGGAATACTTGGCAGTGAAGGTCATTGGAATTGCAATTCTTAGTATTGTGGAAATGAAAAGCACTGTTTTTCACTCTCTGAATTTATACTGTGTCTGGGTTTCTCCTTTTTATCATTCAAATATATTTTGCTAATTCTAATCCTGTTTTATTCTCAAGGATTTTTCCCCCTCTGGACTATTTTAATATCTTCTATTCTGATTGTTTTGCTTCACCCATGGCTTTACTATAAACAGTTGTCCACATTACAGTAGAAAACTTTTCTAGAGTTGCACTGTCCTCCCGTGTTAGCCTTTAACCATATGAACTATTCAGATTTCAACTAATTAGAATTTAAAAACCAGTCCTCAGTCACATTTCTGATAGTTAATAGCTACTTGTGGCCAGAGGATACCAAACTGAGCAATACAAGTATAGAACACTTTTAACATCTCAAAATTCTATTAGATAGTATTGCTGTAGAGCTCAGTTGAAATCTTCCCACTTATTCACTTAACTAGTTCAACCACAACTTCTATCCATGACCAGCAAGGCCCTATAATATCTTGTTTATCTCTCATTTTCCTTTTTCTTTATTCTCTACGCCATATTCAGTGGCCTTGTTATTGGGTTTTTTTTTTGTTTGTTTTTTGGGGAGGGGTTTGTTTTTTACTATGCCAGACTTCCTCCTTTTCTCGGGACCTTTGCACTTACTTATTTTGGAGGGAGAGGACATCCCTCCATCTTCACATAGCTGCTTCATGATCACTGAGGTGTGAACCCAAATTTTACATCCACAAGAGAATTCTTCACTGTCTAACTACCTTTTTAAAGAAACTTTTGTTGATCCTATTAGTCTGTTGTTGTCATCTTCATAGTTATTTATTCTTAAATGAAAGTGTCATTTTATTTGGATGTTCTTCTGCCTATTATGCCACCCTTATTCCCTCTTAAAAACTAACTGGCATATAATAGGTACCCAGTGAGTACCTCACTATGAGAGTCTCAAAACTATCATCTGGACTACCTTTTTTTTTTTCTTTTTAACTGTGGTTTTACCCCTCGATTTCCGTTGACTTCCTACACATGGTTTGTTCTCCATTTTGACAGAGATCATTAAACACTACTTGATCATGTAATTGAATTAGCAATCTAACAGTCAGGTGACAATGTTTATTGGTATATAACATGAAAAATTGTGTGTATATTAGAATATAATTTTTCCATCATGAGTAGCCTGGTTAATCATTAGATGCATACCATTCTAGAGTAGCCTGATTAATTATTACATGCATTTCAGCTTTAAGTTGGAATTTGATATTATGAAAGATACTACAGAATTTTAGATTAATCTTAGTATATTCTTTTGCTTGAGGGTTTTATTCTTTTTGAAATGAAGATAATGCTGTGGTGTTTGTTGGAGTGCTACACTATAGTATACACCACCTTATTGATTAGTCCTTTCTAATCAATAGCTTTTTCAAAGTTGTTCTGTTTTCCCTAACTGTGGAAGAAATGATAGAGAAGATTGAACTTTTCTCATTTAGGGTAATTAACCTGTTAATATTTTTGGTGTAACTAAAAAAAGAAAAACCTTAAGTTTTTTTATTTGTGATACCCCTGAATTTCAGAATACTTCCCAACCTCTCCATACTTGTTTTCTTTCTTTCTTTATTTCTTTATTTCTTTTTTTGGTGTGTGTGTGTGTGTGTGTGTGTGTGTGTGTGTGTTAGGGATCAAACACAGAGTCTTTCGAGTGCTAGGTTAAGTGCTCTACCACTGAGCTACATTCCTAGCCCACTTGGATTTCTTTCCTTTTTTTCCTTTTCTTTTGAGTATGTGGAAGATATTGGGAGTTGAACCCAGATGTGATCTACCACTGAGCTATATTCCTAGCCATTTCATTTTATTTTTCACTAAATTGTCCAAACTAGCCTTAAACTTGGAATCCTCTTGCCTCAGCCTCTCCAGTAGCTGAGATTAGGCAGGTGCCACCATGCCCAGTTGACTATTTCTTTTAGAATTAAACCTATGCTTGTAATCCAACCCAGCCATCACACTCCTAGATATTTGCCTAAGCCAAATGAATGCAGAGGTGCTTTACCAATGAGCTTATTTATTTTATTTTATTTTATTTTTTTTGTGTGTGTGTAGTACTGGGGATTGAACCCAGGGCCTTGTGCTTGCAAGGCAAGCACTCTACCAACTAAGTTATATCCCCAGCCTCTATTTTATTTTTTTATTTTGAGAGAGGGTCTCACTAAGTTACCAGGGTTGGTTGGCATTAAGCCTGCAAATCCTCTTGCTTCAGAAGCATTGGGATTACAGGCTTGTGCCACTGCACCTGACATTTGGTTTTCTTTTAAATATCTTTTATGCTTTTGTTCCCTCTCAAACTGAATATCAGAAATTTGCATTAGCCTGATATATATAAAGAAAATAGTATTGCCCTGACATAATGTTCAAGTCATCATTATAATAGAGATGTATTTAGTCTTAACACTGTGCTCATGTGTTATATAGATGTACAGTCTGTTACTACTTAGACTTTAGTCTGATTTAAAGTGTTTTAGTATTCTTGAACGTCATTAAGTTGATAGATTGGTTGTACAATTACTTCATGTAAAGAACACTATTTTCTGGCTCTGGGGATAAAGGTTAGTAACTGATACTGCTATTTTCAGTAAAATAAGCAAAAATGATTCATGAAATCAGTGGTCAAGTGTTATCCAAATATATTCTAAAAATAAGAATAAAAAGTAATGATGGATAATAGTATATCAGGTTGATTTTTATTTTCTTCATTATTTTCCATTCCTTCCCTCATCCCTCTACCCCAGTATTGAGAATTGAACCCAGGGATGCTATAGCACTGAGAACTACATCCCCAGTCCTTTTTATTTTTATTTTGAGACAGGGGTCTCTCTAAGTTGCCTGGGCTGGCCTCGAACTTGGGATACTCCTGCCTCTGCCTCCTGAAGGAGCTGGGATTACAGGTGTGTGCCATCACACTTGGCTTTATTTTCTGGATTTCTTATATTGAAACTATTATTTTTGGATTTGAAACAAAAAAATATTTTTTTAGATATAGCACATGCTGAGTACACAAAGCATACAAAATACATAGAGAAGCTAAGAAATCAAAATTGGATCAGGTTAATTATGTGAAGTTTCTTGGAAGAATATGTATTGTACTTCTTTGTGGGCCTTAATTAACTGTAGTCTGGCCAATATTTTTCTGATGTTGCCTCATTTCTTTCATCTATTGTCAGTCATTTAGGTACTATATAATAATTGTAAGAGGTTATCAGGTCGTACATGCTGGAAATAACAGAAATAAAGGACATTTATTTGTGTTTTGCAGATTGCTTCATGTACGAAATGGAAACTGCAAGTACCATTTGGGTGAAGAAACATTTAAGTTAGCTCAGACATATATGGAAAAACTGTCAAAACATGGCCAGCAAGCAAACAAAGCTGCACTCTATGGGGAACTGTGTGCACTCCTATTTGCAAAAAGTCATTATGACGAGGTAAGTGTTTTGAGGTATATGTCAGTGTAACTAGTAATTGCCCATAAAATGGATAAATCAAATAGTCTTATCATATGTCTTATAAATCTTGGTTTCACATATTGTTTACTTAAAGTGATATGCATTTGTAATATTTTAAATAATATGAAAGGAGTGTTGGAGTGTTTACCAAATGGATTAAAAAAATTTTTTTTTACTTGTCGATGGACCTTCATTTATTTGTATGTGGTCCTGAGAATTGAACCCAATGCCTCACATGCTAGGGAAGCGCTCTACCATTGAGACACAACCCCGTCCTGTCAAATGGATTTGAAATATATATATGTACAATTTAGGGCCTTTTTAATTTTTTAATTCGACCAAATGTTTTTCTGCCTAAATCCATCTTTTAAGTAAACCTTAGATGTTTTTGATTGGATGTATAGTTCTGGGTGAACTCTCTTAACTTGAAAGGCATTTGTTTCATTAGGAAGGTAGATTTTTTTTAATATATTTTTATTGTTTTAATTGTAGATGAACAGCATGCCTTTATTTTATTTGTTTGTTTTTATGTGGTTCTAAGGATTGAACCCAGTACCTTACACATGCAAGGCAAGCACTCTGCCACTGAGCTACAGCTCCAGCCTTGGGAAACTTAATTTTTATTTATAGCTTATAGTATTGCTTTTCTCCTTCCTCTTCCTTATGAACAAGATTGCTTCATTCCTAGTTTTATACTATTAACTTAATGCTTTGGTGATAATACATAGTTGGCAGGTATCTATATGTGCTTTGCTGCTTGGTTGTTTATATATGGGAGAATATCATAATTATTTCATGCTGTCAGTCATCATTTAAATTTTAAAATTATCCCAATCTTGATTTTATCCTATTCTATTACAAGTATATATTCCATATTTAAAGGGAAATTACAATTAGCAGTGATGCCAGAAAATTCTAGAATAGTTGAAAAAGGATGTTTGTACTTTTAATATTTTTGTGAGAATACATCAAACTGACATGCAAAAATCTAAAATCCTTATCAGCATGACTGCAATTTTTCAGGAAGTAAACGTACTTGTGATTTTTTTGATGTTGAGATCCTATGTCTGCTAAATTTGTTCTGTGAGTGGATTTCTTACTACCCTTCGTATGCAATGAATATTCCACAGTTGTTTATCAACTTAGATGCAGGGCTTGGCACCTTTTTATAATTTTCACACACCAGAAAATAGCTCCATTCACAGAAGCTCTTTGTGCAAAAGCACGTCACGAAAAGTGAGAGTGAGGTTAACATCAGATATTAAGTAATGCCCATCTTTAAAAGTTCTTAGATGCCCCACCATCTTTTTATGTCTTTGCATGAACTCAGCCATCTCTGGTTCCTCTTTCATCATTTCCTTTCTCTCTCTCCTTTTTTTTGCCCTCATACTGCTCTCTAGAACACTGTAGTCTTTTTTCTTCCCCTGGTTTCATAGAGTAGTTCATATCTTGCCATTTTTTACTCATGAGCCTTTTATTTACCTGTTTCCATTTTCTTTCTTTACTAGGTCATTAATATTTAATTGACAGTTATTTCTTTGGATTTAGGGGTTTAAACTGTGCCTTATTCATGGTCTTTGCAGCTCTCAGCACTTTCATGAGGAATGTTCAAGTCTGTTAATGTTTCTTGGGTAATTTGACCGTGTATTCTTTCATAAACTTTTCGTTGCTATCTGCAGGAAACTGCAAATCTCAAGAATATAGTGAGTCAGTGTCAATCCCAAAATAACAATGATTTGTAACAAATGTTTGTTGTTTTGTTATGCTTAGGATGACTATAGCTGCACTTAGCAGTACATTTACACTTTGGTCAAGACCCACTGTGGTTTACTTAGAACATCTATCTGGGATATTAAAAGCCTTGGAGCAGAGGTAGAAACATCATGAGAAGTACTGCTTGCTCTTAGAGTTTTCTTCCAGAAATTATACATTTAACTTGTGTTTATATTTTAATTGACTAAAGGAAGTCACACAGCCATGCTTGTCTCTCTGTGTGTTTGTGGGTTTGTCCCTCCCACTGCCTTTCTCTCCTTCCTCTATCCTCTGTCCTCTCCTATCTCCTCTCTCTCCCCCCCCCCCCCCCGCCACCCCCCATCGCTGGTGATTGAACCCAAGCAGCTTCTTTGTTCTGTACCATTGAACTGAACTATACCACTAGCCCTGTGCTTGTTTTAATTTCAAAGATAAGTACATCATTTCCAAAGATGCAAGGAAGAGGGCCTAGGACAGCAAATATTTTTAAATGGTATGATTGTCTACATCACTTTTTAACCTTATGACATTGAAACCAAATCAGTTTATTTAGTATCTTGCAATCACAAACCAGGTTTTTGGACCTAAATCTGAGTGGGTTAAATTGTTTTTATTTCATTTTTGCATTACAAGTACTTCTGAAGAGCTGTTCCTCTTAAGTGAGAATGGAAGAAAAGGAAACTTCCAGAAGAGAACAAATAACTTTCTAATATATTTTCTCCTTATCCATTATAATCCTTTCACAAAATTGTTTTGTTTTGTTTCTTTTTTAAAAAATTTTGTTTATTTATTGCTCTACTGGTCCTTGTACATTCTAAGATACATTTTGAGCTATATCTTCAGCCCTTTTTTTTAAATTGCTGTATTGTAATCTTATATAACAGTGAGATTCATTATGCCATGTTTTTACATGCACATAAGTTGATCAATCTGATTCCCTCTACACACACTTTTTATTTTTTAAATTTTATTTATTTATTTGTCTATCTATTTATTTATTTATTTATTTATTTTAGTACCAGGAATTGAATCCAGGGGCACTTAACCACTGAGCCACATCCCCAGCCCCCAACTTGCTATCGTTCTGCCTCAGCCTCCCAAGCTGGCATGTACCACCTCCACACACATCTATTTTTTAAAAAAAAATTTTTTTGGAAGTGTCTCAAAGTTGCCCAGGCTGGTCTCTAATTTGTGATCTCCTGCATCCACCTCCTGAGTAGCTGGGATTAAATATGTGCACTATTATGACCAGCTTGTTTTGTTTCTTTATAGCAATTTATTTTGCCTTCCCCCCCCCCCCCCAGTAATCACTAGAAGTACATTTTTTGTTTTGTTTCCCATTATGTGCCTAGATGCTCTCTTGTTGCCTGCCTTATAACCTCTCTTCACTTGTATACAGACATTCTGTCAATTGAATGTGTAACATAAAGTGCAGGCACTTTATGAACAATGGCTGGTACAACATAAGCACTTAACAGGCGATTAAGATTTTTTTTTTATTTGTGGTGCTGGGGATTAGAACCCAGGGCCTTATGTTTGTGAGGCAAACACTCTACCAACGGAGCTATATCCCCACACCCCCAATTAAGATTTTTTAAAAAAATATATTTTTTAGTTGTCAGTGAACTTTATTTATTTATATGCAGTGCTGAGGATTGAACCTAGGACCTCACACATGCCAGGCAAGCACT
This sequence comes from Sciurus carolinensis, assembly GCF_902686445.1. NCBI lineage: Eukaryota > Metazoa > Chordata > Mammalia > Rodentia > Sciuridae > Sciurus > Sciurus carolinensis. The sequence goes on from NC_062215.1 coordinate 35,801,076, forward strand.
TTACCACTGAGTCACAACCCCAGCCCCAAGATTCCCCGCCCCCCCCACCCCCCCCATAGTAGGGATTGAACTCAGGAAGCTGTACCACTGAGTTACATCCCCAACCCTTTTTATTTTGAGACAGGTCTTTTTGAAGTTGCTTAGGCTGGTGTGTGCCATACCATACCTGGGCAGGATATAAAGTAGTTAGTGTTGTAGTAGGGGAAGTAAAATACAGGAAACTCCGACTAGACTGAAACCTGAAAGACAAGTTAGGTGGGTTAAAGGGTTAGAGGAAGGGACGATGTATTCTAAGGCAGCGGAAATATTATGTACAAGGACTTCTGGGCAAAAGAGAACATGCCTCTCATTTCCTGAACATGTGTCATTAAAGGTCTGATTCAGAAAACCTGTAGAAGCAGAGTAAAAATAATGTAACATTCATAATTGGAAGAAACTACTCACAAAATTTTCGTGTATAAATATTTGGTGTGATATTTGTGTACTTGATAGCTTGTTAGAAAAATTTGCATTCATTTTGTTAAGTACTGTCAAATTTGAATTATCACAGTTGTTCTTTTAAAAATATTTTGTTTTTTAGGCTTATAAATGGTGCATTGAAGCAATGAAAGAGATTACAGCAGGCTTACCAGTTAAAGTTGTGGTTGATGTTTTGAGGCAAGCATCTAAGGTGAATATCATGTTAAAATTATTAAATGAATTATAGGATTTATCAGGATTTAAATTTGTTTTAGTTAACTTACTATTAATATTATATTCTAAGTTTCTGTGCCCAGTTTTAGAAACTTGATTTCTAACCCAAACTGTCTTACATACACTTTGTTAATTTTCTTATTGCCAAGAAAACTTGTGGTATAATTCATTTTAGTAATTGTTTCAGCTCACTGAAGTACAAATCATGGTATTTTGGGGTTATTCTGACTTGAGTTCTTGATTTTCTTAAACCCATAGAATAACCTGAATTCTTTAGGCCAAAACTATGTGGGCCCTGATCACTGTTCTTATTAAGGATAACGTAGTATTAAGTATTTTACTCTAATATTGCAGTCTCACAGCAAGACACCTTGCTATACTTGACCTGCTAGATCGTCTTTATTTGATTTTTCTCTAGTTTCTTCTTATTCTGTAAATAAATGCGTTAATTCTTTGACCTTTTAGTAGCATTTAAAAATTACTGCTTTGGAGGCTGGGGATGTAACTCAATGGTAGAGTACTTACCAATCATGCATGAGGCCCTGGGTTTAGTCCCCAGCACTGTGGTGGGTGGGGTTGGTAAAAATTACTGTTTTGGTGCACTGAAGTCTTAAAGCATTAATACACTTTTCACATATACTCTTTCTAGAAGTTTCTCAAATTTGAATATTCCATTTTCATCAGTTTTGCTTATGAAAATTCAGTTGGACAAAAGATTACACAAAATTCTGGACCTAAAAGACTGCAATATTTCTGTGAATATTAAATCACTTTATTTTAGAGCAAATAAAGCAGCATAGGGCTGGGATTGTAGCTCAGTGGTAGAGTGATTGCCTAGCACATGTGAGGCACTGAGCTTAATTCTCAGGACCACATATAAATAAATAAAAATAAAAATCCATCAACAACTAAAAAAAATCATAAATATTCAGGTTATCATCAGCACTAGAAAAGGGATCTTAGTATATTTATAATTAATTGAAAACATCAAATATTCATTTAACATAGAGTTAAATATGCAAGATTTATTTTCCTATATGTGAACGATAAGAGTTTAAAAACTACTGACTATCCTCATAGTTGGAAGTATTTTGAGAAGTGAGAAAAACTTGAAATTCTGTGCATTTAAAAATTATTAGATGAGTCTAAGGCATGCCACCCTAAATACTCCCCATCTCATCTGATAAGCAGGGTTGGACCTAGTTAGCACTTGCATGGGAGACCACCTGTAACACCAGTTACTGTAGGCTTAGAAAACAATACTACAGGAAAACTACTCAAGATCATTGTAAGCCACTCTAGAATTGGGTAAGTACCTTTTAAGAATGTGGAAGGATAGTATTTGTTAAGGACACTTTGTCATGATGGTTTTGCACATCAAAGTTTTAAACTTTATGGTTTTCCTAGGTTATATACAGATCTGTTTATAATAGAATTTGTAAGTAATTTGGAAATAAATTGCAAATAGAATCCTTCTGTTTAGAGATTTTTTTTTCTTACTACAATAATTGAAATATATAAACTATACTTATTGTAGCACACTAATAACTGCTTGAGAGTTAACAATTTTTCATTTTGTCTTTAGGCTTGTGTAGTAAAACGTGAATTTAAGAAGGCAGAACAGTTAATTAAACATGCAGTATATTTGGCACGGTAGGTGGTGGTTATTAAAAATGTCATTTTTGAATTATTACTCTACATTGTATACTAATAGTTTTTCATCCTTTTATAGGGATCATTTTGGATCCAAACACCCAAAATATTCTGATACACTGCTAGATTATGGGTTCTACTTACTCAATGTAGATAATATCTGTCAGTCTGTTGCAATTTATCAGGTATGTTGGTTTTTTTTTTTTTTTCTTTCAATCTAAATTGACTTGCTGACTTGAATTGTTTGTGGTATATGAATCTCTATTTCAAAATAAACCTTTTGAGCCCTGTCTCCTTCTTAGAGGGCATTCATTAATTTACAAAGTATAACATAAAAGACTTAAAAACTAATGTTCTAGAAATTAAACTTATGAGATTGGGTATATAAAATGTTAAGATGTTTATTTTAAATTAGTTGATATTTTTTAAAAGCTTACAATATTATTAAATATTTTTATTTTTCAGGCAGCCCTTGACATTCGACAGTCAGTGTTTGGTGGCAAAAATATCCATGTAGCAACTGCTCACGAAGACTTGGCTTATTCTTCTTATGTTCACCAGTATAGCTCTGGGAAATTTGACAATGCACTGTAAGTTCCACATTCCTTTTCAGTAAATTATTAAATTCCATTTTTTTGTTTATTTTGTTTTGGTTCTTTTCCCCCAATAAATAGTACTTAATGTACTTCATGGATTAAATTTCTCTCCCTGGAGCTTTAAGAAGATGCCTAAAATGTTACTTAAGTCATTTTACAATTATACCAATTTATAAGCCACTTATTTAGATTTTGTAGTTTAATATTGAGACATTTTTGTATAGAATATGACTTCTCTTTTGATTATTTCCTTTAATAATTTTTCTTTGAGTAATATAGCAGCCTCTGGCTAAATATTATTTTAATAACCTAAAAACATCTTGCTTAAAACACAAATACTGAATAAAATATCACAGTCATCTCTGAAAATGTGTAACTGAGCTTTCAAGAATAAGGAGAAATCTTAACCAATAATGAATGAAAAATGCAAAGGCACAAACTATAGTATAAATCACTCAGTTGGTAGGAAAGCTTAGAAGTTTCTGTAACTGGCCGTGAGATAGAACTGAAACCCTCACAACTATGCCCTCAAGAAAAGGACAAATATGGAGGAAAACATTATCCCACACCAGAGACATGACAAGGAAACTGTCTGAGCTTAGACTCACAGTAAACTACAGGAGTGTCACAGGGGAATGCATTAACTACAGATTATACCACATTGGAGCCTGGGGATCATGCATGCAGGAACCCACAGACTGAGAAAAACATTGAAGAACACTATGAGGCTGCTAGTTCTCTTGGGATATCTTCTGGGAGAAAACCCAAAACTCTTAAAAGCATCTCATAGATGTAGCTCACCTAAAGTCAAGACAGCATCAAAAATTACAAAATATAGGCTGCAGTTGTGGCTCGGTGGTAGAGTGCTTGCCCAGCACGTGTGAGGCACTGGGTTCGATCCTCAGCACCACATAAAAATAAATAAACAAAATAAAGGTGTCATGTCCATCTACAACTAAGAATATTTTTAAAAAAAATTACAAAATACATAAGGAAACACTTCTTCTATGAACGAGGGTCAGCAGACATAATGAGCAGAATTGGAACCCTATGAATTTAAGTCAAAATATTTTGAAGTGGGGTCTGGGGAATGCAACCCAATTGGTAGAGTGCTTGCCTCACAAGCACAAGGCCCTGGGTTTAATCCCCAGCACCACCAAAAAAAAAAAAAAAAAAAAAATTTACATACACACACACACACGCACACGCACACACGCATACACACACATGTTATGAAGTATGTATGCTTTAATGATTAAAGATATAAAATGGGTTGGCAAACTGTGGCCTGCAAGCAAAGTAAAATTTTACTGGAATGTAGCCCTACTAATTGGTTCATCTATTTTCTATGAGTGCTTTCATACCACAACAAGAGAATTAGATAATTGGGACAGAGAAAATGTGATCAGCACAACCTAAAATATTTACTATCTGACACCTTAAAAGTTTGCCAACCCTAGACTGGGGATGTGGCTCAGTGGTTAAGCACCCCTGGGTTTAGTCCCCAGTACCAAGAAAAAAAAAGTTTGCCAATCCTGATATAAAAGAAGAAGTCAATACTATTTTGGAGGGAAAATTCAAAAGACAGATTTTGTTTACTCCCCCCCCCGCCAAGTTGCCCAGGTTACCTTGGGACTCCTGGGCTCAAGCCACCCTGCCTTAGCCTTCAAAAGACTGGTACTACAAATACCCAGTTTAGATTTCAAAATAAAGCCACTGATATGTGCTACAGCACCACTGACCACTTGAAAACTTTGTGCTGAATGACAAGCTCATCATAAAAGATCATATCTTGTATAATTCCATTTATATGAAATGTACAGAATAGGCAAATCCATTAAGACAGAAATTAAATGAATGTTACTTAGCCTTGGAGTTGGAGGGAAATGAGGAGTGACTGCTAATGGACCTGGGTTTCTTTTTCTTTTCTTTTCTTTTTTTTCCTTAATGTTTTTAGTTTGTAGACACAACATCTTTATTTATTTTATTTTATGTGGTGCTGAGGATCAAACCCACTGCCTCACATGTGTGAGGCAAGTGCTCTACCACTGAGCTATAACCCAGTCCCCTGAGTTTCTACTGAGGTGATAAAATATTCTAAAATTGATTACGGTGATGGCTGTATAACTCTGTGATTATACTAAAAAAATCTCTGAATTACACACTTTAAATGGATGAATTGTTTGTTATGCAAATTAAATCTTCATAAGAAAATGACCTTTTATAAAAAAATAAAAATAATAGCTAGAAATGGAAAATAGTCATTGACATTAAAACTCAGTAGACAGGTTAAACATCAGGTTTAATTACAACTAGAGAGAATTAATAAATTTGAAGATAGGTTTGAGAAAATTTGGATTACTACAAATAAAGATAGGAGGCTTGGAGTTGTTTGCAAACTGGTAGATAAAATGGATAAATAGCTTACCTTCTACTTGATGAGATGGGCCATAAACAAATAACCAAACATGTCAGGTAACAATACTTCTGTGAAGAATAAAGAAGGCTGAGTTTAGAGAATGATGATAGATTATCTGTAGGGACTTTTGTATAGTCTGTTCTGGAAAGAACAGAGTGAGCCATGTGAATACTCAGGGGAAGAGCATTGCAGAGAGAGGGTAAATCACATGCAAAGGTGATACTGCTTTGCATGTTAGGAAACTTGTAGGCCTATATGGCTGGAGGGGGTAAGAGAGTTAAAAGTTTAGTCCACGATTGATTGAAAATGTGAAACAAACAAAAATTGATTTTTTTTTACCATAGTTTTAAAAGTATTTTCTATCAGTATTATATTATAGTGTGATTTTTTTTAATGCTTAAATCATTTTTAAGTAAAAAGAAATGCCAGACTATAATCTATCTGTATTGCAGATTTCATGCAGAAAGAGCTATTGGTATCATTACCCACATCCTACCTGAAGACCATCTTCTTTTGGCTTCCTCAAAGAGGGTGAAAGGTATCCTTTGTAACCTAGTTTCAGATAATTTTAAAATGATAATGTATGGCATAAAATAGGAATATTTCTCAGCGGTAGTAGAATTGGGCCATATCTTGTATTTCTAAAATAACCAATTCTCTCAACTTCACTGGAGGATTTCCAGTGGTTCTTAATGAAAAACTGTTTGCTTCTCTCATATAATATTATTAAGGTGCCTTGCTTTTTCCTATCTCTCCTTCCTTTCTTCCTTTCATGAATGAAATTAATGCATGCATTTCATATGAGAAAATAGAGTTCAAAATGATTGCATTGTCACCAGTAAAATACTGAAGATGGGTTTTATAGCTTTAGCTTTAAGAGGAGTTTTTGTTTGTGTTTGTTTTTGGTACGGGGGATTGGGGAATTGAACGTGCTAGGCGACAAGTTTTCTCCCTCCAGAGCTGCTGCTGCTGCTGTGTGTGTATGTGTGTGTGTGTGTGGGTGTGCGTGCTGGGGATTGAACCCAGGAGTGCTTGACCACTGAGCTACATCTTTAGTTCTTTTGTTTTTTATTTTGAGACAGGGTCTCACTATTTGCTGGGCTGACTTTGAACTTGGGACCCTCCTGCCTCAGACTCCTGAGTCTGGGATTACAGGGATGTGCCTCTTGCACCCAGCCCACCAAAGCTTTTTGATTTAGTGCATTTATTTTGCTAACATATTGGGTCATCCTTAGGGTGATTTCATGCCTATTGGATAATTTTACCTTATTTCTGGAACTGGATGTTTTCTTTCTCAAGGTTGACAATTAAGTTACACAAGTACATGAAAATTTCAAAAATCTAAAGCTAGTTTAAAAAATAAATAAGTTACCTGAAACTCCACCAATTCTGAATCAACATTTTGATGAATGTCTTTTCAACTTTTTTTTTCTTTAAATAAGATAAGTGAATAAGGATTTCTTTTAGTTTTATAACCTTTTTTCACCTAATGCATTATGAATGTTTTTTCCATTTGAAACCATGTTGCTATTTACCCTTTTTTTTTTTTTTTTTTGGGTGCTGAGGATTGAACCTAGGGCCTTGTGCTTACAAAGCAAGCACTCTACCAACTGAGCTATCTCCCCAGCCCCTACCCTTTTTTATAGAAGTGTTTTTAACCTCACCTCTGTTTTTGACCTTTAGTATCTTTTTTAAATTTATTTTTATATATATTTTAAGTTGTTGATGGACCTTTAATTTATTCATTTATATTCAGCAGCACTGAGGATTGAACCCAGTGCCTCACACATGCTAGGCAAGCACTCTACAACTAAGCCTCAGCCCCGGCCCCGACCCTTTGGATCTTTAACATTTTGTTCTTCAGTAATGCTACAGTGATGTAAATCTTCTACCCACCTTTATGTAGACAATTATTCAAGAAATGAAATTGGTAAAGATATATGTGTGTGTACATATATGTGTATTTGTGTGTTCTCTGTCTCTCTCTCTCTCCATATACACTTAAGACTTTAGATGGAATTTTAAAATTTTAAGTGCAACTTTGAAAATGAAATATCTTCTGGCCTGATTTAGTGGTCAAGTGAGTAGGAGGAAACCAGTTCTTCTAGTTGTTTTTGGTTAAAGATCATGTTTTATAAAGGGTGGTTTCAAAAACCTTGACACAGTTTCATAACTTTAAAAAGTTTGCCTCTTCCTGACATTTACTTTAAAAATGTACTCATCAGTAAAGTATAACAGTTCATTAAAATAGAAACTGATTCTATAAAATATTTGAAGTATACCATTGTTTTTTTTAAATTTGAATTCAATATAGTATCTACAATAGAATGACTTCTGCAAAAGTGTACAGTTTGATGTGGAATACTATGATCCTGACCAATTCTAAATTATAATCACATATAAGCATAGTCAATAAATATTACTATTACTTGGTTTTCATTTAGATATTCTGTTGGCTTGATAAATGGTTTCAAAGTACACTAATTGTTGCTTTCTATTCAGCACTTATTTTAGAGGAGATTGCTATTGACTGTCATAATAAGGAAACTGAACAGAGGTTGCTTCAAGAAGCTCATGATTTGCACCTGTCTTCACTTCAACTAGCTAAAAAAGCTTTTGGGGAATTTAATGTACAGACTGCAAAACACTATGGTAACCTTGGAAGACTTTATCAGTCAATGAGAAAATTTAAGGTAGAAACATATTTCATATTTTTCTCTCCTTAAATAATAAATGTTCAGCAATCTTAAATAATAAAGCGTACATTCATTATACTTATACCTAATTCCACAAAGTAATTGAGCAAACAGTGAGTATAAAACAACATAGTTAAAATAAAATTAGAGAATCAGGACCATGGAAAAGTAAGAAACAGGTCAAATCAAAAAGTCTAATATGATTTGTTATATAAAGACTTAGAACATAATTCTTTGCTAACTAAAGTATGTCCAGCTCAGTACAGAATGCCTGACACATGGTTGATATACAAGAAGTAACAGATATTAATAACAAGAATTAATTGTATAATTACTTATTACTAATTAAATATTCTTAATTGTAGCAGTGAAATTACTGATTTTGAATCCCTCTTGGGGCTTATAGTAAGGAAAGAATGAGTCTAAGATGTTCATTTTTTGCCTGATAATCTCTTAATATATGTCATTTAGTTAATAAAAACTATCAAAACTCCCCAAAACAAAGTGTATATTTGTACAAATTAATACCTTCTTAACAAGGTCTAATTAAATTTTGGGATGTTTTAACTAAAATAAATCACTTTCATTTTAAAATACCTTGTTTATTTCTTCTAACAATTTTTTCTTACTCAAGTTTTCTGTTTTACTTTTGGCATTGGACACTATTACTATTATCACCTTATGTGCACACCAAAAATGAGGAATGCTTCCCTTTGGAAGCTCTTGGAACGGCATAGTATGTTCTTTGATCTTACTACCTTATGGCATTCAAAAACTGTCTTTCACATTTAGAAGAATTTTGCTCATTGGGTAAGAATTGTTGACAAGTAAAAATACATTGATTCACATAATTATTTTACAGGAAGCTGAAGAAATGCACATTAAAGCAATTCAGATTAAAGAGCAACTTCTTGGTCAAGAGGATTATGAAGTAGCCCTTTCAGTGGGACATCTGGCTTCTTTATATAATTATGACATGAACCAGTATGAAAATGCTGAGAAACTTTATTTGCGATCCATAGCAATTGGTATGTTACCTTTAAATTTCCTTTGGGGGCTAGGGATGTAGCTCAGTTTGTAGAGTGCTTGTCTGTCAAGCACAAGTCCCTGGGTTCAATCCCCAGCACCGCAAAAAAAAAAAAAATTTCCTTTGGTAATTTGATTCAGAGACCAATGTGTCAACATGTCTTTTAATATGTTGTTAAAATGGAAATACTATTACTGAATTGCAGAGGATATCCAGATACCATCAAAACATCATCTGGAATACTTTGTTAAAGGTTTTTGTTTGATGTTGAAGCCAGTAGTAAGAGGTGTGACTCTTCCAGAGTGTCAAGTGTAGGTAAAAATAGTTACTTTCAACTTGATACAATTCTTGCCCCTACTCTCCTACCCCTCACTTCTCCTGTCTTTAACATCACAAATCAGGTTCTACACCTATTTTTTGAACTTTATATAAATGGAGTTATACTGTATTTTTATGTCTGACTTCTTTTAATGAACCTTAATTTTAAAATACATCTGTGTGTGGCATATCACTGTTACTTGTTAATTTTGTGTTACATAATGTAATATTTTATTGGATTAGTGTGTTATTATCCATTCCACTGTTAATTAACATATGGAAGAGTTGGACAGTTTCTAATTCAAGGTATTACAAAATAAGATGCCATGGCCACCATCTGGTGAATTGCCTATTAAACCTCTCGCCTGTTTCCATATTGAATTGTCTTATCATTTTCTCACTGATTTATAGAACTTCTTTATTTCTATGGATACAACAAGTCCTTTGTTGGTCACATACATTGCCAATATCTTCTCTCATTGTATTGCTTGTTTTCCTAAGGGTGCCTTTTAAAGAACAGAAGTCCTTTATTTTATAGTGTGAGACAGTAATCAAATTTCATTTTCCATATGGATGTACAGTTGACCCAGGACCATTTCTTCAAAAGATTGTCCTTTTCCTGTTGTCATAAATCACGTTTTCATATTTATATGTTTCCCTCATTAGCCATAATATATTGACTGACTTGCTCAGTCCCCAAATGCATGTGGTTTCAGAATTGGTAATCCATATACCTGTGAAAAACAAACCTGCTACTTAGAGTTCTATCATTGTTATAAGTTTTCTTTGTCTTTAACCTTAAAGTAGTATATTTTCAGAATCAACAGCAGTTCAGATTATCACTGCCCTCCATATGTGGATAACATATGTAGATGTGTTATTCATTTGAATAACACATAGGTTCATTTAACACATAGGTTCATTTATTTTTGTATCACATTTTGCCCCTTTCCTATTTATTTAATTTTTTTAATTTAATTTTTTTTGAATGTGTGAAATATTACTGTTTTTAAAATCACAACTATACAGAAAGGTATGTTCGGGAACATGTAATTTTCCCTCATTTCTTCTTCCTATTCCCAACTTCCTGCTATATAGATAAAAAACAAGTACTTTGTTATTTCCCTACACAAAAATATAGCATACTACATAAATATTATTTCTTACCTTTTTTTTTTTTTTAACTTAGTATACCCTATAATCCTTTCATATAAGTTCATTGAGTGCTGAAATTTTCCTCCGTGGCTTACAGCTTAACATTATGCCATTGAGTGACCATACCACAGTTGATTGAACTGTTCTATGTATTTTCATTTGTTTCTAAATTTTGCCAGAACAGACACTACTCTCATGCATAGACTCATGTGTTTTTTTATGTTGTTGGGAATGCTGCCATTCTTCTTTGAGATTTCTTTTGGAATTTGGTCCTTTAAAACTTTAAAATTTTATGATTCTGCTCTAGTGAAGTCAAGTTCTTTAGACAAGAGAAAAAATTTAAAGTCTTAGAGATAGCTTACAGGTGGGAATGGTTTAAAGGTGGTGATATATAAGAATTGTTCTAAACTTACCTTTTTGGGGGTGGGGAGGGGGGAAGTGAGTACTGGGGATTGATCCTGGGGCACTCCACCACTGAACTATATTAGCAGCCCTATTTATTTATTTATTTATTTATTTATTTATTTATTTATTTATTTGCGGTGCTAAGGATTGAACCCAGGGCCTTGTGCTTGCAAGGCAAACACTCTACCAACTGAGCTATATCCCCAGCCCTATTTTTTTTTTATTTTTGAGACAGGGTCTCACTTAAGTTGCTAAGGCTGACCTCAAACTTGCAATACTCCTGCCTCAGCCTCCTGAGTAGCTGAGATTACAGGGATGTGCCATTATACCTGGCAGTGATATAGGAATTGTATCTGTTTTTTTCAGGGGAATAAAACCAAGCCACTCTATTTAAAGAATTAAACTTAGGTTTGTATTGAAAGATCATTACTTCGTTATTAGAACTTTCTTTTATTTTACTTATTTATTTTATTTTCAGGGAAGAAACTTTTTGGCGAAGGCTACAGTGGACTTGAATATGATTACCGAGGTCTCATTAAACTTTACAACTCCATTGGAAATTATGAGAAAGTGTTCGAATATCACAATGTTCTGTCTAACTGGAACCGGTTGCGAGATCGACAGTATTCAGTGACCGATGCTCTTGAAGACGTTAACACCAGCCCCCAGTCCACTGAAGAAGTGGTGCAGTCCTTCCTGATTTCTCAGAATATTGAGGGACCAAGCTGCTGAGGGAGGACCTCAGTTAACCAATTATCTTTTTCCCAGATTCCAGGGAATTCATACTGTGAAATCAAAACCATGTTGTTTTGGGGGCTGGAATTTGCATTGAAACACTGGTCCAGTCCATTGAAAGCCCTATTTTGGGTAATCCCTATCTTGCAGAGTGTCCGTAGAATAAGCATATATTCAGTTATATTCAGCATGTATCGCATGTATAAGTAGTCTGGCCCACATTCTCAACCTAGTAGAACAAACAACAAAAATCTTTTTTTTTTCTTTCTTTTTAAAAAAATAATTCATTTTCAGAAAGCCTGAAAGGAAAAAAAAAAAAAAAGAACCCCTGAATAAAACTATTTAAGAGTTTAAAAGAGTTGCATTCTTATTATGTAAGGATGATTTTAACAACTTTTTAACATAAAATTCTTCCATGTGGAGGTATTCAATACTGTATTGTAAAGAAATTTTACGGGGAAAACTCTTTATATGCAGTATAGAAAAGTTAACACAAGTACTAATAAAAGAGGAACATCCTGACTTTAGGTTTGACCACCTTTCCCAGAGAAGTGGATACAACCACTATAGAACTGTATTATAAGGGAAGGACTGTCAGATTCATCTGAACTGGACCAGTGTTGATCTGTAAGTAATAGAAAATATGATAGAGACCAGTGGTTTTAATTCTTTTTGTTTATTTTTGGTACAACAATGCAAGATGCTCTAATAGTGTTTGCTAACAGGACCAGGAAGATCTAAAAAGGACCAGCCTAATATAGAAGGTGGTTATTTGGACCAGAGGCTTCAGATTATTATTTTAGCCCCTGCATATACCTTTATCAGTAGAATGATTTCATTTAGCTATATAATGGAAAATGATAATGCACAAATTACATTCATATAATAGATACCGAACTAGGGAAATTTGGCAGTTTTAGTGGCACATCATTAGTCAAGGTACATAGATGGCAATGCCATAAGCAAGTCTGTAATGTCTGCTGCAACTACCACCATTATTTAAAATTTACCCTAATAATCAACACGATAAAATAAGTATGTTGTCTGAGAGTCATGAAATAGCTAATATCCAGGTGGGAGTTTTAGGTTACTATATTATCTGTGGGGATAATGGAAAATGAATGCCCAGAAATATGTCTTCTAAGAAATTCCTTTATTTTTATGGTAAATAACATAGCATTATTTTATTTGAAATCGAGTAGTCAAATGGAAAGATCCCCTAATAGGTAGGTTTCACCAATTTGTCTTTCCATTTATTGGGTTCTAATTTTCTTTTTCTTGTTCTTGTTATTTTTTAAATTAAGCCAGTTGGATTATTTAATGTTGAGGTAATGTTCAAATTTGAGAAGTTATGACATGTAGCAAACCAAGAAACAAAGGTCTTTTGCTGTTACCTCAATTCTTATGATAGTGGCCCATCTGGTGCCTCTACAGTTAAGAATCTGGGTTTCTCCCCTATTTTCAGGGGCTCATGACTTGGCCATTAGAGATGTCATTCCAAGCTAATGCTTGGAGTAGTCTGTGGGTGAGTGAATGTGTGTTGAATTTTGGTTTTCTTTTAACATGCATGTTTGGTGAGAGGGGAAATAAAACTAAATTCACATCGAGTACAGAAAAATTAATTGGCAATTTCATTTTACATACTTTTTTAACTTCCCAACCTTGTTCGAAACTGCCATTTGCAGTTTTGTTAGTTATGAGCCAGTGCATTTAAATTCCCAGGAGGGGATTTATTGGGAGATGTACCTGAAGAGATGAAACAAGCCTCAATCCCTAAGATAATAATTTTGTGATTTAGAAATCTGGATTTTTTTTTTCTTCAAATTATTTTCTCTTTAAATCCTGGAAAGAATAAATTGGCATGCCTGCAGTTTATGAAACTGGTCCCCCTCCCAGTTAATTGCAGTCTGGTGCCAAAAGTCACCCTTTATTAGTTACCAAATAGTCTGTGTGACCTAGGACTAACATTTTAAGTTACATTTTAAGTTACTCAGCTCTATCCTCATGGGCCTATATATTTAATACCTCCAAAGATATTTTCAGGATAGGCTTTGTATACTTTTATTGGTTATTAGAGTCCTACGGTATATTTGTGGTATAGGAATGTTGTGGTAAATTGTTTTTCAATAAATATTTTGAAACTTATGTTTTCCACATGAAGTTTTTTTTTTTTTTTTTTTCAATCTTTTTTTTTTTTTCTTTTTCTTTTTTTCTTTTTTGGTTTTGTGCACATACAACATTTCCTAGGATAAAATCAAGCAAATGACTTAAGGCCTTATCCTTCCTAACCCGGTTTGAACTCATCTTAGCTCACACTCAGTGATAAAGTAACATAATATTAGAAGACTTGGATCACAGGGTGATAATGTCAGCTGGCAGTCACTGTCGTCCCCCACCGCACATCATTATTGGCAGTTTCTCCTTTTCACCACTGCTTTAACGTAATTTTCTTTAAGTCCATCAATGTTGATATAAAACACACACTCTAGCTTAAGAAAACATTGCTGTTTTGTTAGTGATATGACTTAATAATTGCATTATTCTGATTCTGATGAATAATATCCTAGTAATTTTAAGTGTAGGATTTATACCTCTAGTAAAGATGTTGAGGGCAAGTTAGAGAAATGAATGCCACCATGATTTATGACATTAAAAAATTAAAGGAAAAAAGGAATAAAATCACACTCGCAATAACCAGACTTTTTATATATAGTGGGGTTGAGTGTAAGGAAGCCTTGGTCAACTTAAAGATTTTTCTGGAGGTTTAATGAAGTAATGTTAAATAAGGACCTTTGGTCTCATCGTTCCCTGACTTCTACCCTGTCTTTTTTCCTAAAGTTTGGTGCTACTCAAGTTGAGGGCATCAGGGAGCTCTCACATGCCACAGTCACTCACTCTTGAATTCAGTGTAATAGAGACTATTCCGTTTTTGAAGCATAATATTTATGGGTCCCCAAAACTGACTTTGCCCAAAGAATCCTTCTTATCATCAAATCTGTTATTTAGTTAAGAATGCACTCGATATTGCTTTATAGTAACCCTTGCCCAAATAGTGTTGCATCGTGAAAACAAAGGATTTGACAAGAGACCTTTGTTCATAGCCTATTGGGAAGAGTTCACAATCTTGTAAAAATTAAGTACTAAAAGCCATGTGTTCATGCCTATAGTCTCAGCTACTTGGGAACCTGGGCTGGTTGGGAGGATCACTTGAGCTCACAAGTTCTAGACTGTCATGGGCAACACAGCAAAACCTCCATCTCAAAAATTTATTTTTAAATACAGTGACTGCAATCTCAGAAATAATCAGTGCCATTTGGCTTCTCTTTGTAGTGCAGACAGAAAGCTAAACAGTAAACATGCCTAAAACAAGATTGAAGCTTTTGGCCAAAACTTGACAAATTTAAAGAATGATTTGCTAAGTAGCAGATATTATTAATTAGCACTTATTTTGTGTTTAAGAATTTTTTTTTAGAGTTTTACTTTTGCTTTAAAAATTAATGCATATTTCACCTCTTGACTTTGGAGGACCTCAAGTTACCTAGACATTTTCTTAAAATATGATATTTGGATTAAATTCCAACTTGAACACTTGTAATTCTTTTGTCCACAAATCTCAGGAATGTTTTAGGTGGAAAGCTGGTTTTACCCTGTTGATCTGAAGGAGTGTGCTTTAGGATTTATTAAATAATACTATTCTTAATTGCAATCCTAGGTATCTATAGCATGAGTGGCCTTAGTGAGTTTGTTGAAGTGCACATGTTTTTCAAAAGTAAAACTTAAGATTAAATATATATATGCTATATGTAGATATCTAGAAAACTTGGTTTGTGGTGCACAGTTAAGTGTTGGATCATTAAATAACCGTTGCAGGTACCATTTGTGTAACATCACTCATCTCTCTATATTCCTTTTATGGAAAGATATGTTGCCATGGTAACTAAAACTTTTCAATTTAGTTTTATGATGTGAATGAATGCTACATTTTATTAAATATTACCAGGTCAGTACTATTTTTATACTTTATTAAGCAACAGGGGATTTTAGTTTAATAGCCTCCAAATAAAAAGCTCTTAATGAACAATTAAAAACAAATCACTAACATTCTTTACATGAAAGTCCCCACTACTAGTGCCACAGTAATTTCTATAGAAATATCTAAGGTCATTAGTAGATTTTTGAAGACAGTTCATTGTGTCAGAATGACCTTTCATATCATTCTCACTGACTTGTAGTGCCCACCATTATTTGTAATTATTAAATCATACTAAGTATGTTTGTAACCAGCATTGTGATATATTCTGTACTTGTATTGCTAAAAACGAATTATTGACCTAATAAAAATAGTGCTCCTGCATTCATAGTCTGTTTCCAATTTAGTTGTGACTGCTTTTGTTTGGGACTTTTTATTATGGAACATTGTGAGAGAAACTGCTTTAACTAGAACAAAAGCGCTCTTATTCAAGAAAGTTAAGATGTGTGGCAGAAGAGGCTCATAACGGTATCTGGAGATTGTGTTCATGAAAGCACTTTGAGAATGACCAATGCGAGCGGATTTTTTAGAATTTTTTAGACTTTAACTTTATGAAAGTGACCGTATCACTCTTCCCTAGTATTCCAACTCTAAAAGGTTAAAGATGAATGATAAGAGACCTGGGAGTTCTGCAGGAAAAGGAGAAAATCCTAACTTGGATTTTCAGTTCCAGTTCCACCTCTGCCCTGTAGGATTTTTTTTTTTTTTTTTAACCTTTACAAATCTCTTTGCGTTTCATCTCCTCACATGAAGAAGGTCAAATTAGGTCTTTTTAAAACACCACGAGGGACTGGGGTTGTGGCTCAGTGGTAGAGATCTTACCTAGCACGTGTGAGGCACTGGGTTCAATTCTCAGCACCACATATAAATAAATGAATAAAATAAAGGTCTATCAACATCTAAAAAGTGTTTTTTAAAAGCACCAAGAATCAACATTTTAATAAGCATTTGGACAGTTACAGGAAATGAAGCCACATTTCAAAAAATTATAAAGAAAATATTCTAGACAAAATCCCACCTTTGCTTGTAATAGCTCTAACTTCATTCTGCCTTCAGCCATACTAAATTTTTTTAAAATTTTCATGTTTTCATAATTGAAATTCAGAACAAGCTGTTTCCTCTTCTATATGGAATGCTATTTTCTAGGAAAGGTCTTACCCATCTGTGAACTCAAAGGCCAACAGAATCTTTCCCTCAAAGTTTTAATTGCCACTTCTTAGTACTAATTCAGCATTTTATTCAAAGCTGGGCACAGTGGCACAAGCGCGTTTGGGAGGCTGAGGCAGGAGGATTGCACATTGTATCCAGCCTCATCAGTTCAGTGAGGCACTGTCTCAAAGTAAAAAGGGCTGGAGATGTACCTCAGTAATAGAGCACCTAGGGGTTCAAGCCCCAGTATTAGAAAAGTGGAATCACCTTATTTTTGTTTAGAAGAAAACTGTATAGACAAGAGATTGGTAGAACGAATGAATACACAGAAAAATCTTAATATGTATCAAGCCAGTGGCATATGCCTGTAATCCCAGCAAGATTCTGCTGAGGCAGAAGGATCCTAAATTCAAGGCCAGCCCTGGCAACTTAGAAACCCTGTCTCAAAAATTAAAATTAAAAAAAAAAATAGACTTGGGATGTTGATCTGTGGTAAGGCATCCACAGTACCCCACAACCACCAAAAAAAAGTTTAGGCCAGTTGCTATATAATGATGTAACTTGGAGTATTAAGATTATTTCCAGCCTGTAAACTTTACTGATTTGTGCACTTATTCAACAAGCAGCACAGTTTACCGTGTCACATACTGTTCCAAATGTGTTAGCAAACTACACCCAGATACTTTAACACATTTATAGTTAAAAATGTCAAGACAGGATGAGAGTATAGCTCGCAGTGCACTATCTCTAAATATACATATATATATATATATATATATATATATATATTTTTTTTTTTTTTTTTTTTTTTTAAATACTGGGGATTGAACCCAGAGGGCTTAACCACTGAACCACATCACCAGTTCTTTTTAATATTATATTTAGAGACAGGGTCTCACTGAGTTGCTTAGGGCCTTGATAAATTGCTGAGGTTGGCTTTGAACTCACAATCATCCTGCCTCACCCCCCAAGCCTCTGGGATTATAAGCATGCACCACTTCGCCCGACCCAAAATATTTCAAGATGAACATTATTAGGATGGCTATTCTAAAGTGTTGTCAAGGATGTAGAGACATTGTAACCGTTACGAACTATAGGGTATGTAAAATGGGTCATATGCTATGCATCTACTCTGTATCACACCCAGGGATACATACAATTTTGTATGTATGAGAATCCTCAAAAAAAATTTAAATTGCTGGATGTGGTGGCACATACCTGTAATCCCAGTGATTCAGGAGGCTGAGGCAGAAGAATGGCAAGTATGAGGCCAGCCTTAGCAATTTAGTTGAGAACTTGTCTCAAAAAAGAATAGAAAAGAAAAGAAAAGCGGGGAGCGGGGAGCGGGGAGCGGGGGGCGGGGGGCGGATGCTGGGGATGTAGGTCAGCGGTAAGGAGCCCCTGAATTAAAATCCAGTCCTGGAAGAAAAAGTATATATCCAAATTAATTAAAATGATTTAAAACCCTTATCTGTGTACCTGTGTTCATAGCAACATGACAATAACCAAAGATGCAAGCAACTCCAATGTCAATGAATAAACAGATGCGACATTGAAAATGAAATATTCAGCTTTAAAAGAAACATTTACATGTGCTACAACCTTAAGAACATTACATAAGCAAAATAAACCAAACACAAAGAAACCATTAAAGATTCTACTGACATGAGGTGTCTAGAGTAGTCAAATTCATAGAAGCAAAAAGAATGGTGGTGGTAGAAACTGTCAGGGAGGGAAAATGGGGAATGGTTGCTTAATAGGTATTCTGTTTTACATGATTTAAGTTCTGGAGATGAGTTGCCCAACACTGTGAATGTAATTACACTAGATAGCGCTGCAGACCCTCAGCCCTGATTGGAGAGTTTAGAAAGCTAACTTCCTGCACTGGGAGAAATTATACCAAAAAGGCAGGGGCGGGGGGTGGAACAAGTGGCTTTTTGTATAATAAAATAAAATAATGTTAAAAGAGGACACATGACCTTTAGGAAAAGCCTCAAGAGAAGGCCATGGAATCCCTTTTCTCGACCAACATAAGTGCCCTGTCTCTGAACTGGGATGAGGAGAAAGGAATTAACCCCATGGAGTATACTGGGGCTGCTAAACTGACATTTAAAATCCAAAGAACGAATGTTTTTTGTTTTGTTTTGTTTCTCATAGAGGGAGTGTGTATGGATTGTATTGGAAATTACTAAAAACTATTTTTCTCATAGATGGAGTGTGTATGGATTGTATTGGAAATTACTAAAAACTATTTTTTAAAAATAAATACTTGTAACCCTGTAACCAAGAGGTAACTACTTTTAGTATTTTGGCACTTTTTCTTACTGTATTTTTCCCCCCAAATAGGTGTATTTGTTTCACATTTTATTCATGTTCCATATATCCATGTTTCTTACCATCATGACCATTTTTCCACACTATTAAATATATATGAAAAGTGGTATTTTTAATGACTACATACATGCCACTGTGTAAATGGGACATAACCCATTTAATGTATACTCTATTGCTGCATAAGAAATTATCCCAGAACTTAATGATTTAAACAAGCATTTACTAACAACTCTTATGGATCTAGAATTTAGGAGTGACTTAGCTGGGTGGTTCTGACATGGGGATGCAGTCAGCCTGCATGAAGATGGCATCCAGAGATACAGCCATCCTAAGACTGCTTATTCACAGGCTGTCAGCAAGAGGCCCCAGTTCCTCTCCATAGGGTTGCTATGTGTTTTCATGCTGTGGTAACTGACTTTCCCCAGGAAGAGTGATTCAAGGCAGAGATGTTTTTCATGACCTGCCCCAGGAAATTGCACACCATGGTTTTCTTTTTGTTTCTTTTCAGTTTTTCCCTACTGGAAACACCTCTCTGATGACTATTCTTGACTCTAAAGCTCTGTGTACATCCCTGATTTTCATCTTATCATAAATTCCTGGTAGTGGATCAACTCTATAGAGTTTTGGGTTTTTTAAAATTTATTTTATTTTTTGACACCAGGATTGAACTAAGGGGCATTCAACCACTGAGCCACATCCCCAGTCCTATTTTGTATTTTATTTAGAGATGGTCTCATTGAGTTGCTTAGTGCCTTGCTTTTGCTTAGGTTGGCTTTGAACTCTCAATCCTCCTGCCTCAGGCTACCAAGCTGCTGGGATTACAGGCACGTGCCACCGTGCCCAGCTCCCTTGCAGTTTAGTTAGTAACTAGTTTGTTTGCTCTGTAGTTTCCCATAGTCTGCAATTTGCTAATTCTACCCCTGTGGTATCATTTTATATACTCCTCAGTTCCCAGAATTGGCCATTAGATCTTGAAATTTGATCAGATTCAGGTTCAAATTTTTTGAAAGAATACAGTTTAGTTGGAGGCACATGATATCTGATTATTTCTTTCCATGATGCTAAGAATGATTCATGATTCCTAAAAGTTATATTTGGTTTTTATTCAAGTCTGTATACTCTTTTCCTGTCACCTATTTTGTTACTATATTTCTTTTTCTTTTTCTTTTCTTTTTTTTTCTTTTTTGCAGTGCTAGTGCTAGGGATTACTTCAGGTCTTGCTCAGGCTAGGTAAAGTGTGAAGTACTCAACCCCTGAGTTGCATCTCCAGCCCTCTTTTTCTTCTTTTTCATTAAGTCCCAACCCCACATGGACACACAGACCTATGGACTAGAACAGAAAGTTCAGAATAAACCCAAATAAAGCAGGAATTTAATTTATAAGAGTGGCATTTTAAATAAGCATAGAAAAGATGAATTCCCCCAAACACACATGATATAGCCTATAAATTAACTCCCACACCTGCAAAGAAAAGTGTTTAACCATCTGAAAAATATATATATTGGATTCCCACTACACAACTTAAATTTCAGATAGGTCAATGATTCAGACATTAACTGAAAACCAAGGTGTGCTAGGAGAAAACAGAGAAGAGTTTTAAATGTTCTCTGAATGAGGAAAGTTTTAAAAAGTCATAGAGTCATGAAAGGAAAGACTGATGATCTAATATAAACAAAAAATATCTGAGCTGGATTCAGTGGCACATGCCTGTAATCTCAGTGACTGGAGGCTGAGGCCAGAGAATCTTGAAAGACAAACTACATATTTGAGGCCAACTTTAGTGAGAGACTGTTTCAAAATCAAAAGTAAAGAATAGGGACTAGAAATCTAGAAATGTAACTCAGTGGTAAAGCAACCCCAGGTTCAATCCCCAGTATGAAGAGAGAGAGAAAGAGAGAAAGAAAGGAAAGGAAGAGGAGGCAGGGAGGGAGGAGAAAGAGAAAGAGTAAGAAAAAAAGAGAAAGAAAGGAAGGAAGGGAGGGAGGGAGGGAAGGAAGGAGGGGGAAGAAAGAAAAGAAAGAAAGAAAGAAAGAAAGAAAGAAAGAAAGAAAGAAAGAAAGAAAGAAAAAGAAAAAAGAAAGAAAAAAAGAAAAGGGAGGGAGAGGGAAGAAAGAGAAAAAGAAAGAAAGGAAGGAAGGAAAGAAGAAAGGAAGGAAGGAAGAAAGAAAAAGAAAAGGGTGAGGAAAAAGGAATAGAAGCAGTCAGAAGACAGGCACAACAGGGTGTGGTATCAGGAGGCCTGAACAGTCAGCAGTTCACTCAGCCCTTAAGCCTCTGTTTTTTTCTCTGCAATGGGGAGGAGCCTCCCCACGCATTTGAGACAAAATTTAATAATGAATGTAAATCACTTAGCCATCTCTCCTGAGTTACAGATGTGGTGATAGTGCTATTATGAAGAGGAGATTATGACTGGGGTAGGAGAGGGTCTGGCAATATTCAATTGTCATGTTTGTGGTTAGGCTCCTCTGCCATTTATAACTGTAGTCCCACATACTTGGGAAACTGAGGCAGGAGGGTCACTTGAGCCCAGGAGTTCAAGACCAATCTGGGCAATATAACAAGAAGCCATCTCAAAAAAACAAAAAACAAAAAAACAAAAACCAGACAGGCATGGTGGTGCATGCCTGTAATCCCAGTAGTTCAGGAAGCTGAGGCAGGATTGTGAGTTCAAAGCCAGCCTCAGCAACTTGGCGAGGCCCTAAACAACTCAGTGAGATCCTATCTAATTAAAATATAAAATAGCACTGAGAATGTGGCTCAGTGGTTAAGTGCCCTGGTTTCAATTCCCACTACTAAATAAATAAATACAAAAAAATTGACTTAAGGGACAGGACCACTTATTCTCTAGGAGAGGGACCCTCCTTGAAGGCTACTTGGTGTAGCTTTGGAGCATTTTCCGTAGGTTGAGCCTAACCCAAAAGACAGCATAGGCTAAGGTATGTGATGTGGGGATTTCCACCAAACTTCCCACTTCCAGACAACCTCCCCCAAACCACCCAAAGTTTACCATTAGAAAGTCATACTTCGGGGCTGGGGAGATAACTCAGTCGGTAGAGTGCTTGCCTCTCAAGCACAAGGCCCTGAGTTCGATCCCCAGCACAGCGCAAAAAAAAAAAAAAAAAAAAAAGAAAGTCATACTTTGGGTAGATACCCTAACTAATATATAAACAATCCTAAGAGAATATGCTTAGTCTTTTTTTTTTTTTTTTGGGGGGGTGGGGGGGCGGGAATCCTGGGGATGGAAACCAGGGGGTCTTTACCACTAAACCACATCACATTTCCAGACCTTGTTCTTTTTTCTTTTTTACTTTTATTTGGGTATGGAGGATTGAACCCTGGGATGCCTAACAACTGAGCAACATCCCCAGTCTTTTTAAATTTTGAGACAGGGTCTCACTAAGTTTCTGAGGGTCTTGCTAAGTTGTTGAGGATGGCCTCCTGCCTCCCAAGTTGCTGGAATTACAGGTGGGAATCACCATGTCCAGTCATGCATTTAGTTTTGAGGGTTTTTTATATTCTGTGAAAAATGAGTGTTGGCTGAGAGTAGGTAGAACATATGTCATTGGTGAGTGGGAAGTACAGTGGCCTGGGGGCAGTCATAAGAGTTGAGTCCTGGGCTGGGGATAGAGCTCAGTTGGTAGAGTGCTTGCCTAAGGCCCTGGGTTCAATCCCCAGCACTGAAAAAAAAATGAGTCCTAGTGCCAGTTCTTACAAATCTGTACAACCTTGGAGAAGTCACCTCCCTCCTTGGGCCTCTATTTTCCCCCCTGAAAACTGAGGTTGGACAAAATGCTCTGCTTTGGTGCATTCATTTATTCAATAAAAGTTTGTTAAGTAACTACTAGGTGCTGGATACTACTGTAATTGTTGGTGATTTATCAATCAACAAGACCCAAAATGAAAATCTCTGCCCTTGTAGAACTTGACATTTTAAGAAATGGAGACAGTCAATAAATACGAAATACAATCATTAAAGAAATTATATAATATTTGAGGGATATAAGTGCTCTAGGAAAGCAAAATCAGAGGAAGGGGTATTCAGAGTGTGAGGGCTTGTAACTTAAAACAGGTGGACAAGCTAGGTCACATTAAGGAGGTGACATTATGTTATGGTTTGGATGTAAGGTGTCTCCCAAAAGCTTACCTGTGAGACAATGAAAGAAGGTTTGTGGAGGAGAAATGACCTAGTTATAGCCTTAACCTAATCAGTGAATTAATCCCTAATTGGATTAACTGAGTGACAACTGGAGGCAGGTGGGGTGTGGGTAGAGGAGGTGGTTCATTGGAGGCATGATTTTTTTGTATCTGGCAAGTGGACACTTTCTGCTTCCTGCTCATCACGGGAGCTGCTTCCCTCTGCCATACTCTTCCACCATGATGTCCTGCCTCACCTCAAACCCTGAGGAGTGGAGCTGGGCCTTCTATGGACTAAGACCTCTAAAACCATGAGCCCTCAAATAAACATTTCCTCTTCTACAATTGTTCTGGTTGAGTTGTATAGTCACAGAAGTGGAAAAGCTGAGTAAAACACATTTGAACAAAAATTTGAAGGCAATGCAGGAATCAACCAAGTGGACACTTCAGGAAGAACATTTCAGACAGAGGAAACTGCCAGTGAAAAGTCCTTGGGACAGTGATGCTTGGGTTTGGCTCTTTACTGTCCCTCAGTTGGAGGTCTTAGGTCATTGGGAGTGTGCCCTTGAAGGGAATATTAGAACTCAAGCTGCTCCTCTTCCTCTTTCTTTTGCTTCCAGATGCCATGAGGGATCTCCCTGCCATTATGTCTGCCTTGCCACAACCCCAAAAGCAGCAGGGCCAACTCACCATGGGCTGAAACTTTGGATGCCCTGAGCCAAAATAAGCTTTTCTTCTTTATAAGGTGATTATTTCAGGGATGTTTATCATAGTGACAGAAAGCTAATGAAAGATATGGAAAAATTATAACGCCCAGGGAGAAAGGAGGACAGTAGCCCGGAGGAGAGAGTGGGGAGAAGGCAAACAGTTATCCCTTCCCAGGGACAATGAGTCCTGAATGAAGGAGGCAAATACTGAGCCCTGGGCTCTGGCCTTTTACCCCTTCCCAGCGAAGATGAGTCCTGAAGGGAAAAAAAGTAAACAGTGAGCTCTGGGTAACAATGGATCCTTGGATTGTCATCCTTTCCTAGTAATAATGAGTTTCAGATTTTTTACAAGTTTTTTCCTGACTGCCCAAACCAACACGTTCTGCCTATCTCCAATTAATCCACCCTCATTGTATCCTATGAAACACACCCTTCTGTAACCGGCTGCCATTTTCTACCCACCAAATGAGCCCTCCGATGCCTGACTTGATTGACTCCGCGGCTTAATAAATGGCATCGCTGAATCCTTTGAGGTCTGCTCTCCTCTTGGTTTTTTGTGCTTACAGCAAACACAAGCGGTGTGCTTGACAAGTCGGAGAAAAGCAGGATGAGGATGGAGAGGTTTCAGAATCGACAGTGGCAGTAGATCTTAAGGGTCCTCTAGGCCCTTGCAATGCCTTTTTATGTGGGGCGAAATGAGCAATTGGAAGGTTTTCAGCACAGTATCAACATGTGCCCTGCTTTTCTGGAATTCTAACCTGTTGAATTTGAGGAAAGAATTAAGAGGAATCCAAACCCAGCTTCACCTTTTGCCCATATTGCCCTTTAGGTCCTCTGACTTGTTCCCAAGGCTGACGCGAAGCTCCCCACCCCATTCTCTCCATCATCTTTTCACACACCCACCCAGCCCTGATAGGAGAAAGAAAGCTGTGCTGTCCCACAATTCCTCTAGGTGGCGGTGCTACCTTGCATGAAGGGGACATCCGGCAATCTAATCCCAAAGCCGTTTGTCCCTAGGATTTAGTGAGATCGCTCAGTAGAAAGCATCCGGGTTGCCGGGGGCGCGGTTGCACACTCCCAGTGACTCGCGAGGCTGAGGCAGGAGGATCGCAGTTCACAGCTAGCGTTAGCAATTTAGCAAGGCCCTTAGCGAGATCTTATCTCTAAATAAAAAATTAAAAAGGGCTGGGATGTTGCTCAGTGGTTAAGCGCTGCTGGATTGAATTCCTGGGTACAAAACAAAAACAAAAACAAAAAACAAAATAAAACAACAACAACAACAACAAAAAGCACCATCCGGGAGACCCTAATCATCATGGTCACCTTCCTGCTTGCCTGCCCTTTTCACCTAAATTCACCCTGCTCTGTCAAAACTGTCAGGGTAACTGGGTACAGTGGCACATGCTTGTAATCTCTGCAATTTGAGAGGCTGAAGCAAAAAGATTGCAAATTCAAAGTCAGTCTCAGCAGCTGTTATAGTTTGGATGTGACTTGTCCCCCAAAAGCTCACCTATGAGACAATGAAAGAAGGTTTGGAGGAAAATGATTGGGTTATAGCCTTAACCTAATCAGTGGATTAACTGGAGGCAGGTGGGGTGTGGCTGGAGGGACTAGGCGTGGCTATGGGGTATATATTTTGTATCTGGAGAGTGGAGTCTCTCTCTCTTTCTGCTTTCTGATCAACATGTGAGCTGCTTCCCTCTGCCACACTCTTCTGCCATCATGTCCTGCCTCACCTTGAGCCCTGAGGAATGGAGCCAACTGTCTGTGGATTGAGACCTCTGAAACCCTGAGCCCTCAAATACACTTTTCCTCCTCTACAGTAGTTCTGTGGGGTCTTTCAGGTGCAGCAGCAAAAAAGCTGACTAAAACAACAGCCCTAAGCAACTTATCAAGACCCAGTCTCAAAATAAAAACAAAAAGTGCTAGGGATGTGGCTCAGTGGTTAAGCACCCCTGAGTTCAATCCCCAAAACAAAACAAACATCAGCCAACAACAAAAAACATCTCTAACACCTGTTAGATCCAGCCAAGCAAGGCTGACCCCAGGCCTGTGCCTCAAAATTCTCATCTTGCCAACTTGTAGGAAGTAGTGGATATAAGAAAGATGGAGCTGTGTCCCAGCCACACTCTCCTCGTTCCTCATTCATGCTGCCCTGTACTTGTTTCTCAAGTAGACTGATATTCACATTTACCTTTTAAGTCTACTTACTCCCTTCTTGATAAAAAAGAAGGGAAAAGAGGAGAAAAAGTCACACCTATTTGCTCTGGTCCTGTACTACCTGCTCCAGGGCAGTGAGGGCCCTATAATTCTGCTGCTCCTTAATTTGTCTCCTGTATTTTGGGGAAATGATGGGGCCTACTTGTCTTATTAGAGTTGACTACCATCTACCTGGTCTCTCTAACTAAAAACAATGTATCATCTTTGCTTCCTCCTTCCCTCCTTTCCCACCTCCAACCTCTATCCTTCAAAACTCCCTGTAGTGAGCGACTGGGGTTGTGGCTCAGTGGTAGAGTGCTTGCCTAGCATGTGTGAGGCACTGGGTTCAATTGTCAGCACCACATAAAAAATAAAATAAAGATATTGTGGCCATCTACAACTAAATATTTTTAAAAAATTAAAAAAAAATAAATAAACTGCATGTAGTAGCACACACCTGTAATTCCAGAGACTTGGGAGGGTAAAGCAGGAGTATCACAAATTTGAGGCCAGTCTGGGCAATTTAATAAAACTCTGATTGGAAATAAAAAATGAAAAAGGAATGTAGCTCAGTGGTAGAGTACCCCTGGATTTGATCCTCAGTACCACATTTGCACGCGTGCACACACACACACACATACACTCACCAAAAAAAAAAAAAAAAAAAATCTCAGTCAAGGTTGGGCATGGTGCACATACCTATAAGCCCTGGCACTCAGGAGGCTGAGGCAAGAGGATCTCAAGTTCAAGTTGAAGGCCACTCAGGTCAATTTAGCAAGACCCTATCTCAAATTGTAAAAAAACTGTCAGTTAAAACTTAAGGTGAAACTCAGTGTTAGAGTGCCTACCTGAAACTTTAGCACCCACATTGATTTTACACACTCACACTCACACACAAGTCCTACAAAAAATATTTTGACCTTACATAATCTCATAAATTCACTATTTTCCCTTTTCAGTATACCTTCATTGCTTCATTGTTTTTTTCTACTCCGGAGCAGCAAGTACTAAAGGACATAAGAACCACGTAGGTGATCTAAACTAGTGAAGAAGGCCAATGTGCAAGGCAGTAGAGAGAGGCAGGGACTGTGGTGAACTGGGAAGCATATCAGCCAACCCAACCCAACTGCTTCTCAGCCCCAATCAATTGTTCTCACCTGGGAATGCAGGCCCAGATGTGGGCAATTTTTATAAGCCAGAAATCTGATGCTTGCTCTTTGAGATTAGGACTTGCTAAATTGCTGAAGCTGACCTCCAACTATCCTCCTGCCTCAGTTTCCTGAGTAGCTGGGATTATAAGCCAAACTATGCCTGGCTCTATTTTTTTAATTTTTTTTTTAATTTTTTTAGTTGTCATTGGACCTTTATTTGTATGTGGTGCTGAGAATCAAACCCAGTGTGCTCCACCACTGAGCTACATCCTCAGCCCCCTTGATGTTTTTAATATGAAAAAAAATCAAGTTTCAATATTGGCAACTGATTTTTTTTAATGTCTTCTTATTTACAACAAATAGAACCCCATTGAGGAAAACAAAACAATGGTAGGCTGCCATTTTTTTTTTTCTTTTGTTACCAGGGATTCAACCCAAGGCAATTAACCACTGAGCCACATTCCCAACCCTTTTTATGTATGTATGTATGTATGTATGTATGTATATATGTATGTATGTATTTGATTTATTTATTTTTGTGGTGCTGGGGATTGAACCCAGGGCCTTGGGTTGGTGAGGCAAGTACTCTACCAACTAAGCTATATCCCTAACCCCCTTTTTATTTTTATTTGGAAACAGGGTCTCTTGCTAAGTTGCTGAGCCTGGCTCTGAACTTGTGATCCTCCTGTCTTGGTCTTCTGAGAATTACAGGCTTCTGTAATTCTTCTGGGAATTACAGACTTGCACTATCACTCCCAGCTAGTCTGCCAATTTTTGACTGCCTGCTAAGACAACTGATGTTTCCTCTTCCGTCTCCTGTTTCCAGCCTCACTCATTTCCTTGTACTTTGCTTATGGTCACCATAGAACCTCCCAAGGCCCAAATCATACCAGTTCATCCCACTGCTTGACACCTCCCTCACCACTGCTCACCTCAAGTTATCCACAAAATGAAGTCCAGCTGATTTAGGCAGGCTGCCAGACTTGTCACTCGGACTGTCCCAGCTCATCCCCCCATCGTCCCCTGTGTTCTCCCATGGCAAACACCCATCAGTTTCTTTGTTCCTCCCCCAGTCATTCATTTACCCCACTGCCAAGTCTACTCACATGGCTGTACCCCCAATGGACTTTGATGGTCCTTGACACAGGGACTATATATGTGTATATATATATATATATATATATATATATATATATATATATAAAATATATATATATATATATTTTTTTTTTTTTTTCCCTATGGAGATTGAACCCAGGGGTGCTTCACCACTGAGCTATAGCCTTTTTAAAAAATTTGAGACAGGGTCTCACTGCATTGCTTAAGACCTCACTAAGTTGCTGAGTCTGACCTCAAACTTGTGATCCTCCTGCCTCAGCCTCCCTAGTGGTTGGGATTACAGGCCACAGCACCTGGTTGGCAAATATTTTTTAAACAAATTTTAAAAAGGAACAAAAGATGGTGGTTAGCCAGGTAAATAGAATTGTCTTAAAAATGTTTATTTTCCACCCCATTTATTCATAATTAAGGCCTGAGCATCCCTTCTATAAGAATGATTTTCTTCTTCCCCTCATTGGTCCCCTCCCCCCAGGTGCTGACATGTCCAAGCCCCATATAAGTGCTCTGGAGCCAGGGTGAGCAGGCCTTCTGTCCCAGTGGTCTTCTTATTGACAGGTCTCTGGAGTTTCTTGAGCTTCCTTAATCCTCTTTCTCTTGAGTTTTGGCTTTTGAGGAAGTTTCCTTAGAGAACCTGAAAGTAAGAAGGTCAGAGAAGGAAGGTCCTGATGGTATCATGAATAGTAAGAGAATCTGTGTAATACAGGGGAAGGTGGAGGGGACAGAAAGGAAAAACAACACAATTTCATCTTCCTGCCAACTATGTCCCTCTTTTACTGAAACCCCATGCAATAGGGAGGTGGCGTCACTCCCAACATACAGATGAGGATTCTTTTCCAGGAAGATTAAGGAAGGGATCTGCCCAAAGGCTTACAGCAAGTTAGGGGCATAGTCAGGACCAGACCCAAGTTTTCTTGACCTCTGGCTTTGTGTTCTGATTCATTCCTACCCCTCAGGTCTTATGCCCCAATTCCAAGTGTGTTGCTGCTGAACTATAATCAAAGACCAAACTTTTTGTCTGTGGTACTGGGGATTGAACCCAGAAATAGTCTACCACTGAGCCACATCCCCAGTCCTTCTTTTTTTTTTTTTTTTTTAATTTTGAGATAGGATCTCACTAAATTGCTGAGGCTGGTTTTGAACTTGCAATCCTCCAGCCTCAGTCTCCCACATTGCCGGGATTACAGGCATGCACCAACATGTCCCACTACACACAGGTTACTTTTAATTGCAGGCAATTCATCTTAGCCTGCTCATGGTAGGTCTACCAGGTATCATGTTCTTTATCATGTAACAGTGGGAAGAACACAACCTCATCTCTCATGTATCCTAACTCCCACAAAATGTTTGATTCATCAAAAAACAATTTTTTTGAGGTGTTGGGGATTGAAATTGGGGCCTTGTACATGCTAGGCTTTACCCCTAAGTCACATCCCCGGCCCAATACTTTTATTTAATGTTCCATTTATAGGTAAAGAAACAAGCTGAAATATGAAAAAGAAAGCAACAAGAAAAAAAAATCAGGAAGCGAAAAATTCCATAGAACAAAATCCTGATCTCTTCAACCAGTCAAGGGTATGAAAAAGGGCACAATTTTGTTAGTAAAAAGATTTAGGGGGGTTGGATTGTGACTCAGTGGTAAAGAGCTTGCCTAGCATGTGTGAGGCACTGGGTTTGATCTGCAGCACCACATAAAAATAAATAAATAAAATAAAGGTATTATGTTCAACTACAACTAAAAACATTTTTTTAAATTTATTTCAATAATTGCTTGAAGGGACTGGGAATGTAGCTCAGTGGTTGAGCACTTGCTTAGCACATGAGGCTGAATTCCCCACACTGAAAAAGAAAATATGGAAACCAAATTCCTCAGTCCACTGTTCAAGTCTTCCCCCTTACACCCTTTCCCTGCACTTTTCCACCTGCTCTCCACCTCCAGCCTCAGACTGTCTGCTCAGTACCATCTCACCTCTGTCCTTCATCCTTGTTTTTTTTTTTAGCAGTGCTGGGGATTGAACCCAGGACCTTGTGCATGCAAGGCAAGCACTCTACCAACTGAGCTATATCCCCAGCTTATCCCTTTCTTTAAAGCCTGTCCCAACCTACCTCCTGCAGACGGCCTGTCCTGATTAACACACCCTTTGCCCTATGGCCTCAGAGAGGGATAGTAATATCCATTGCTTGGGGATGCTGCAGGGGTCACATGAAATGAAGATATAGAGCACCTGGCACAGAGATTGGCTGCCCAGAATCCACAGCTCCTATTCTGATTCCTATTCTGATCCATGGACTACTTGGCCAAGAGCATCTCCATTGTGCACTGGCCTTCATTTTTTCAAGTCCCATGGTGTGTTTTACTTCCTCAATTTAAACTGTAGGCACTGGGACTATGCATGGGCCCTCACTGAACCCAGGCAGGGTTCTGGGCCTCACTCGCTGCCTAGCCCATGCCTATTGCCACTGACTGGTTTTCTCTCCTGCTCACTGGCTGGATCCAAGGTGGGACTGGGGAAGAATTGCCCCTGAGCCCACTTGAGGCCTGCTGCCCTGCATTAGCCCCAACCAGCCAGGCCTTCAGAACTGAGGTGCTCAGGCCACCTTGCTTGCCTTTGTCTTCCCTGCAGTAGCCAAGCAAGAGAAGCTAACCGTAGCCCAGAAGCCAGTTCCAAAAGTAAGAGGTGAATGGATGCAGTATCTCTCTTGGCTGGAGCCCCTCTCATTAAAGAGACTCTGTCCCCAGCCCCACAACCTCTGTGAAGAGAGCCAGGTACTGTGGTTACTGTAGAGACCAAAGCAGCTGGGAAAGCCAGTCACAGGCCATCTGGCTCACTCTAAGAGTGGGTCGCTCTTTTTCCCCCACCCGATAGTGGGCATCCTGCTGCAGCTTATGTGGATACTTCCTGTTCATACTCTTGGTCACTTAGAAACTGCTCAGTCCTGCTTATTGTATGGAAAAGTGCCTTTGTTTAAATGTTAACTGAAAAATGCAGGAGTCATAACATATGAATTGAGACCTACTGGGGGGAAAATATATGGAACCCTGAAGGAAACACTAAATGGTACCAGTGGTGGCCTCTGGGTGATGGGTGATTTTCCATCTTCGTTTTTACACTTACTGGTACATGTTAAATGTTGTATAATGAACATACCTGGGGGAGAAGCTAAAAACAGAAAAGAGAAAGTGAGAAGGGGAAGGAAGGAAGGATGGAGAAAAAAAAATCTGCAGGATGAAGAGAAGATGGAAAGGAGGCGAAAGGACCTTACCAGGCTCAGGGTGGAGGCTCCTGGGCACTCTAGCCTGCTTCAGGGATATACCCAGACTGTGCGTGGGGACCACTGTCCAGGTACTCCCTGACCCCCTGCACCAAGTGGGCATTACCTCTCCTGACATGGAGCTGGGATGTCGGCTCCCCCAGCACAGGGGCCTCTCTGCCAGGGGCCTGCATCTTGGACAGCCTCTCCTTCATGCCGCTGATGTTGCTGTGCAGCCCCCAGGCATTGCAGAGCTTGGGCAGACTGTCCTCCTGGTCAGTCAGCAAGGATCTCTCTGGTGCATCCAAGGGGCAGAATGCCACCTGCAACAAGCCACAATGTTAAGGAGAGTGTGAAGAAGGGACCTGAATTCTAGAAAAACTGCTGAGTCTGCCTGTACCCAATACTTGCTAAGTCCAGAGGATGGCAGGGAGAATCAGAGATGGAAGAGAAAGGACCAGGGAGCCACTGAAGCCAGGATGCCATTGTTTCTTCTTGGGTTGTCCTTTATTATTTTATTTTTTATGTTTTTGCAGTGCTGAGTATTAAGCCCAGGACCTCATGCATGCTTATCAAGTGCCCTCCCACTCAGTTATACCCCCAGTTAGACCGTCCTTTATTTTTAAGATTATCTTCCATTTCTCTCTCTCTCTCTCTCTCTCTCTCTCTCTCTCTCTCTCTCTCTCTCTCTTTTGTGGGGGGTGATAGTGTCTTATTTGTTGATTTGAAATGAAACAAATGTATTGGTTCTAAAGTCCTAATTTAGCAAATCAGAGAGCCTAGAGATATTTAAAAAAAATTTTTCCAGCTAGTGAACCTCATAAATTCAGGAATCACTAAAATGACAACTACTTATATTCAGAAAAGAATCACTAGATGAGAGACTGAAGCAGGAGGATAACAAGTTCAAAGCCAGTTTTAGCAACCGAGCAAGGCCCTAAGCAACTTACCAAGACCCTGTCTCAAAGAAAGGAAGAAAAGGAAAAGGGCTGGGATGTGGCTCAGTGGTTAAGTGACCCTGGGTTTAATCTCTGGGGCCGGGGGAAAAAAAAAAAAAAAAAGAGAGAGAGAGAAAGAGAATCACTAGAACTGGTTTGGTGGCCCCCCACCTTGTAGTTCCAGCTATCTGGGAAGACCACTTGAGCCCAGGGGTTTGGGGCCAGCCTGGGTAACATAGTGAGATCCACCCCGTCTCTCTTCTTCTTTTTTTTTTTTTTTTTTTTGCGGTGCTGGGGATCGAACTCAGATCCTTGTGCTTGTGAGGTAAGCACTACCAGCTGAGTTATCTCCTCAGCCGCACCCCGTCTCTTTTTATCAGTGAAATGACCCAACCATTCACAGACAGAGGGAGAGGGTTCCTTCCAGCTGAGGCTGCGCAGTTGGAATGGCAGAGGAGTGGTTAGAGCAGGGCTTTCACCTGGGGTTCTTCCTTTCCACTTGCTCTGTGACCTGGGACAAGTTACTTGACCTCACTGCATTGGGAATCTTCATTTACAAAACCGTGGACAATAATTCTAATTACCACTTACGGTTACTTTTGAAGATTACAGGAAGGAATTTAAAGCCCCTGACACACAAAAGAAGGCTTTTACAACTATTACCCATGATTGTCCTTATGGACCTATGGAATCTACAGTTTTTCCAAGCGTGCTCTGCAAACCATTGGGGAACCCCCTGAAAAGTAGGGTCCATTTAAAGAACAAAAGACAGACCAATGGATTCTAATAAAATCTAGTATATAAAGTCCATTGATACAAATCCAAAAAAGTAAATAATGATTCTAGCTACATGACATTCTTAGAAAACAGTGAAAGATCAGTGTTTGCAGAAGTTTGGAGAGAAGAAGGAAGAATGAATAGGTGGGGCACAGGGAATTTTTAGGGCAGTCTAATATTCTGAGACCACAATGGTGGATACCTGTCTTCAAACACTTGTCATGCGTTATAGAATGCACACCTTGCGTGGTGGTGCACACCTGTAATCCCAGAAGCTCAGGAGGCTGAGACAGGAGGATCGTGAGTTCAAAAGTCAGTCATGGGGCTGGGAGATAGCTCAGCTGGTAGAGTGCTTGCCTCGCAAGCACAAGGCCCTGAGTTCGATCCCCAGTACCACCAAAAAAAAAAAAAAAAAAAAAAGCCAATCATGGCAAAAGCAAGGGTCTG
Source organism: Sciurus carolinensis (assembly GCF_902686445.1). NCBI lineage: Eukaryota > Metazoa > Chordata > Mammalia > Rodentia > Sciuridae > Sciurus > Sciurus carolinensis. Next base: position 35,835,007 of record NC_062215.1, read on the forward strand.
TGAGACCCTGTCTCTAACTAAAACACAAAAAAGGGCTGGAGATGTGGCTCAGTGGTCAAGTGCCTGAGTTCAATCCCTGGTACCAAAACAAAACAAAACAAAGACAATCTTATAGTTAACTATGGGTTTTTAGCTAGTAATAATGTAATGTAGCTAGTAATAATAATAATGTAACAAGTTTACCCCTTTGATGTTACTCTGAATTTTCCACTCAATTTTTCTATAAGCATCAAACTGCTTTTAAAAATTTATTAATTTTTTTTAGAGTTCATTGATATGGTTCAGATTCTATGCTATATTTAAGCAACGGCCACCTACTGAGTTTAATGTGGTGATCATAGAAAAATATTCACAATTATCTGGGAATGCTAAGAAAATACTCTCTTCTCCAAGCATATATTCTGTGTGAGTCTGGTTTTTCTTCAAGTACTTCAGAGAAGTCATATATCATGGTACTGGCAACAAAGGTGGATATGAGAATCCAGCTGCCTTCTATTAAGTTAGACATGGAAGAGATTTGCAAAAATGTAAAACGACTATTTTCTCACTGATTTTTTTTTGTTTTGGAAAGTAGTTATTTTTTATAAATATTTTTCTTTCTTTCTCATGTCTTTTCTTTTTCCTCCAAGGTGGAAGGACCGGACCACAGGCGCCTGGTCGTACCAGTCCCAGGCCACCCCTCATGATCTAAGAACACATCAACCAACCCTCAGCAGGCCCCCAGAGGAGCTTTCTCGAAAGCCTTACCAGGAACTTGGCTGGCTGGTTGGTTTTGGTGTACTTGTACAGGCGACGAAGCTGCTTGGCTTCCAATTCAGAGAAGAGGGAGACAAATCGCCAGAGCATCCTGCAGGGAGACACTCAAAGTTGAAGGAGGCAGAATAGAGTCCTTTCTCAACATGTGTGTTGTAGTCAGAAACCACCCAGGGAGAAATGGGCCCATGCTGCTTCCTTGGGTTTTGATTGAGAGGCTGGGAGGTGGGGATGTGTCAGAACCAGAATCATGTCCTCGTGATGAGCAGCTGCACTCAGTGTGTTCAGTCAAAGGGCATTCTTCTCAGGGTGCAGGAGAGGTTTTTGTCCACTGTGTGCACAGCTAAGGTGCAAACAGTGCTGCCCTGAGTGGCCAGGGGTACTCTGTTCTCTCCACCCTCTCTGTCACCTCTAGGATTCTGACTCCTTCACCTAAAGATGAAGGACTGGGAGATCTTGACTAATGTAGACCTTGATTTGACATGGGGTGGCTCAGAAGGAGGGTGGGTAGAAAGGCAAGGAGGCTGCCCTACTTCTTCCAGTGCTTGATTTCCCAGGCTCGACAGTAATGCTGCAGAAAGGTATTGATGTGGTCCCCTAGGACCACAAGGCTCTGCTTCGTGTACTTTAGCCTCTTCTTCTGGGGAAGGTCCTTGGGCAGGTGCAATTTTCGCAGGAACTTCTTCAGCGGCCGTAGATATTCTTTACACTGAGGAGGCAACAGGCACGGTGAGGGGCCGTAGGGGAAAGGAAGAGGCATTTGAGCAGCCCCAAATGACTAGCAGATTGGCCTGGATGCAGCCCTTAATGGCTCAGGAAGGGCTGTGTGTGCTTAGTGAGGAGGTTCCAGTGAACCTCTCACTCCACTTCTGGCCCAAGAGTTTGACAAGTGGGACACTGAACCGTGGGTCTGAGGCCTGCCACCTCCTCACAGGGGCACAGGGACAGAGTTCCAACCTGGCCCCTTACTCACAATTTTGAAGGTATCCTGGCCCAGGCCCTTGGCATGGCAGACAAGTGAGTCTCCGGCAGGGATGGTGCTAGAGCTCCTCTCTAAGCAGGGCACATTTTTCACCTGAGAGGAGACACGGGCAGTCAGCTGAGGGGCTGAGGCTGCTGCTCCTAAGGGACAGTGCTGGGCAAGCACTGGCCAAATGGCAACCAAAGCCCTTCTCCATTCTCCTTACAATCTCCTTGACCCGGCACTGATGTGAACACACCCCAGGCAAAGAAGCCCATCTCTGAAAAACTCTGCTTTGAAAATCTATTTCTTTTATAACGAGGATAGCATATTATACTACTAGTCAATTTGCAAAGTTCTTGATAAACATTAGCTCATTTTATTTTCCCACAAATTCTGTGAGGTTAGATGTCATTATCCCGGGTTACAGATAAGAACACTGGGACTTCCAAAGATTTAAGTGACTCCATGGGGGAATGATCAAGGGTTCATTTATTCTTTCATTCAGCAAACATATATTGATTGCCTAAGTCTCAGGTTCATGTCTTTCCATCTGTAATCTTCATTGTCATGCCATGCATCCAAAGGGTCCTCGATTTAAAAAAAAAAAATGTGATGGTGATGACATGAATCTTTTGATAGTAAAAGTGGGGCAAAGAGTTGAAAATTAACAAAGTGACTGTGAATACTGAGTGCATGCCTATAATCCCAGTGACTCAGGAGGCTGAGGCAGGAGGATCATGAGTTCAAAGCCAGCCTCAGCAACTTAAGAAGGTCCTAAAGCAACTTGGCAAGACCCTGTCTCTAAATAAAATATAAAAAGGGTTGGAAAGGTGGTTCAGCGCTTAAGAGCCCCTGGGTTCAATCCCTGGTATCAAAAAAAAAAAAAAAAAAAAAAAAAGTGACTGTGAAATAATACTAGAAGTCGGAGCACAGGATTAGATGGACATGACTGCAACTGCACCTTTCAAAAATCTCCTAGAAAAGTGAGCATTCATTTCTATCTGTGGAGTGGGAACAAGAAAGATGAATCCCCACACCACTCTGAGGGGACACCAGGGGAAAGTTACAGAGGTGGATGGGGAGGGGAGGATGGGACAGGCCCCTTCATGAACTGGAGAGAGGGAACTCTGGCTAATCAACTCAATAAACACAGCATACACACCACACACAGACCATAACACATGAAAACACACGTGTACATGTGCACATGCCCTTGAGTCTTCATAACCAACCATGAGATGGGACCACCCCTTCCCATCATTTTGCCAGGAATATGTATATCTTAGCTAAACATCTGTTTGAATGAATTATGTTCTCTTGTTCTTTGGGCCTCTTGCCAACTCATGTATGCCACCATTCTTCCTTCATCTCTTCTTTGAATTTCATGTTCCTCTTTACAAAACCAGCTCCGAGGAACCTTCCCTCCCTTCCTCCCATCCCCAGTCTCATTTCACCTTCTCTATTGGCTTGTCTCCTTCACCCCCTGGCCCATCTAAAGCCTCCATTTTAATAGGAGTGCTGGCAGGCTCCAGGGTGGCACTCCTCAGGTCCCCTCAGGCTTCTGACCTACTGCTTCTGTGACCTGAGCATCTCAGAGAGTGAGCAGGTTGGCTCCAGAACTCGGAGGAAAACCATGGCAACTGTCAACACAGAGCCCAGCCCCCACCCCTCCCGTGCCCTCATTCCTGGAGGTGGCCACCAGCCATCTCCTCCAACTGGGAACTGGCCTAGGGAACAGAACAAGATGTGCTGAGTAGACTGGATTGTGTCAGCTCACAGCTGGCCAGGAGGGGCTGGCACCCCTTCTCCCAAGAGTACTATCAGATGCCGTTGATTTTGAACCCTGGTAAGTAATTTTCCTGTGTGTGTACCATTCCTGCCTCCTCAATTACACCGTGGGCTCCCTGAGCATGAGGACCAGAGTAACATCCTTTCCCTGATTTGGGACAAAGGAGTAGAGGGTGCATTGAAAGAGAGAATGGAATACAGTAAATCTCTACTGAGATCACATCTTCTAGAAACCAATTGTGTCGGGTGTTGGTTGGATGATGGTGGTGATTTTAAGGGAGAAGTATAAAAATAATAGCTAGCGTGTGTTATTTCAGTAGCCCCTCACAACTACTCCCAGGGGTAGGTCTCAGTAATGAGCCCATTTCACAGAAGAGGAGCCGAGTCTCACAGAGGTCCCCCACCACTAAGGTGCGGGGCGGGGAGTCGCGGGGGTGGGGGGCAGTAAGAGGAAGCACCACCGGCAGGAACCAGGTGTCTCAAACTCACAGGCACCTGGACAAGTTAGGGCCACCTGGCCTCCAGCGCGGCGCAAGCGCCCCCTCGTGTCCTTCAACAGTGCGCACGGCGGGCGGCGGGCGATGATGAGACCGTTGCAGCCACAATTTCCTCACCTAAACCACGTCTTTCCTGGAACGCTGAATTCCATCATCCGGGTCTTCTTCGGTGTCCTCTGGTCCTGGGGCGCAGTTTTCCCCACCCAGTTTGACCCTATTCTCCTTCTGCCTCGACGGCCACCGAATCGCACAGCCTTCCGCCCACCCAGCCGGGAGCCTCTCGCCCCCTAGCGGCGGTACCTGCACACGACAAGGGACGTGGTGGCGTTGCGCCTGGTGCCCGGTGGGCGCTGCTGGAGGCTTTAATTTGGACGAGTTTCTGTTGTTTTTCTAACAATTTTTAACCTGTTCTCTGTGCCATCGTGTTTAATAAATGTCTTCGAGATATTTTTTTTTTGGGGGGAGGACAATAAAAGCTTCCGTTTTATGCCTCCAAACTGAAAGATTTGTTCTCTGAGCATTCATTAATTCAGATTATTTTTTAAATGATAATTATTAAAAATGATAATTATAGGGGGCTGGGGTTGTGGCTCAGTGGTAGCGCGCTCACGTAGCACGCGTGAGGCCCTGGGTTCCATCCTCAGCACCACATAAAAATAAAGACACCTACAAGTTTATATATATATATATATATATATATATATATATATATATACATACATATAAATTTTTTAGAAATGATAATTATAGCAGAGCGCGGTGGCACACTCCTGTTATCCCTGCAGCTCAGGAGGCTGAGGGAGGAGGATCACAAGTTCAAAGTCAGCCTCAGCAAAAGCGAGGCACTAAGCAACTCACTGAGACCCTGTCTAAGTAAAATACTCAATAGGTTTCGGGATGTTCCTCAGTGGTTGAATGCCCTTGGGTTCAATCTCCGTGTGGTCCCCCACTAAAAAAAAAATTTTTTATATTGGCAAGGGCTAGGGAAAAGGAGCCCTAGTATATGCTTTTATTGGGAGTAATAACTGGTAAGCTGTGTTTCAAAGTGTTAAATGTGAACTGAGCGTGGTCGCACAGGCCTGTAATCCCTGCAACTCAGGAGACTGAGGAAAGAGGATCACAAGTTAGAGGCCAGCCTCTGCAATTTACTGAGGTCCCAAGCAACTTACCCAGACACCAGCTGGAAATAAAAAAATTTAAAATGTCCAGGGACGTAGCTTAGTGGTAAATTGATCCTGGGTTAAATCTTCAGTACCCAAAAAAAGTAGTCTTTTTGACCCACCAATTCTACATTTAGGAATTAGTCCTAAGGAAAGAGGATAAGGACTGTTAAAATAGTGACATTTGGAAACTATAAATGTCAGCAATAGCATAAATAAAATATGGCATATCTATGAAAGCATTAAAAATTCTATATGTTTATTGGCATAAATAAGAGGACGTCAATCATGCCTTATAAGCATAGAAAGAAGTCTTGAAGGATACACTTCAAAATAGCAAGGGAGGGGGTTAACTCTTTGTGTATTCTTTGCATTTTAAGAAAATAATGAATAGGCTTACTTTTACAGTCAAAAAAGTCTATTTTAAAAAGCTGCTCATAAGGACTAAATGACATCATTAAAAATATTATATAGTGCTCATTTAAAAAACAGAACCCAAAAGGGTATGTAGGCTACAACTCATACATGGAGATGAATATGCACCAGTTAAAAAATATATATATAATATACATACATATAATATGATTATATGTGTCTATATATGTACGTGTGTATGTATGTGTATAAATATATGTCCCCAAATAGCTACAATTTCAAAGAGGGAAATAAATGTTAGAACCTCAGAGCTAAGCTGTCCCTGCCTATTCCCTCATCCTATTCCACCCCTCCTTTTCTCTCCCAGAGCCTCCAGTAAGCCCTAGGCTCTGGATAGCTGCCCTACTCCCATAATGATTTTATTATTAACCACAGGGAGCAGCCTGAAGAGACAATTGAACAGAAGAGCAGCCAGGAATAATGGTTCAACACACAACAGTTAACTAAGACAAAACAAAAATCCATCGCCTTTGGGAGACATTGTTCAAAATCCAATTGGTCAGCATGAAATGACTGTAGAGCCAAGCAACTTATTCAATAAAGTTATCAGAATTGATATTATGCCACCTCACCCCTGCAACATGCTTTAAAAAATAAACAACAACAACAAAAAACTATGTGGCTTGGGAGATAGCTCAGTCGGTAGAGTGCTTGCCTTGTAAGCACCAGGCCCTGGGTTCGTTCCCCCGCACCCCCCCCCAAAAAAAAAAAAAAAAAAAAAAAAACTATGTGCCATGTACTTTAGGTATCTGGCAGATGAGGGGTGCGCATTGTTAATCAGTCCACAGTCCCCTTTGTGTAGGTTGGTACTTCCTGATGGCACAAAACAGCCTCATAATCATGAGGCTTCACTCTACCCACCCCCAGGCCAATGATGGAGTTTACAGAATCACAGAATTACTGTATGTCCTGAATTAAGCCAACATGGAAAGTGAAAAGTGACTCTTAGCACCTACTACTTATACTTCCCCTGGTAGATTTGAACTCTCTCTCTCTCTCTCTCTCTCTCTCTCTCTCTGGGTTAAACAGTGACACAAGTTCTTTCCTTTCCCAAAAGAACTCTCTTATCACCTTCCCTTAAGAAACTCCAGGACATTTTAGAATTGCCAAAAGAGGCCTCTTGATCTTGCTGCAAATCATTCAATTATCTAATTCAAATTGTATCAAGATGCTAGCAAAAGCTGACCATTCAAATTCTTGTCATAACTGGAGTGCTGGGGCTACAGTACACACTGACAGCACCCAGCCAAAGACCAAAGGCCTCTCTCCTTCTAGGATACCAGGCTTTGGATCACTAAGACAGTCTTATTGAGTTCCACTGATGGACTTGAGGGAGTAAAACCTTTAAAAACTATTTGGCAAATTGCACATGAGGACTCATCAGAGAGGTCTGTAACCCCGGAGATGTTAGGAACCAATGATCTAGCAGGTCTAATCTAAGGGTGTGCACTTTTTCAGCAGTGCTTTTTGCGGTTAGCTGGGTCTTAAATCTGAGTCATTGAAGTCCTCAAATAGAGACACTAAGAAACACCAGAATCAGAGCTAGTCTTGAGGGGAAAAGGTCAGAGAAAGAAGGAAAGCAAGGAGATCTAAAATTGAACTAACCATATTCCAGGCCCAACCAAAGGAACCAGGAACTAAATAGAAGGCCAAGGGGACCCTCGAATACATATATTGAAGTTGAAACACTCATGTCCCCTCAGTCCCATCCACCTCTGAGTAGTGAACAGGGGACTCCTTCTGTTCTAAGCTAATGCATCAGGGCCTGTCAAGATAGGCTGCAGGGGCAAGGCCTTTCCCTCCCCACGTGGAAGGATGTGGAAATCTAAGCATAGAAGCCAGGAGCATCTCTTCATCTCCTCCTACTCTCAAAGTAGTTCTCAAAAAATATTTGGTATTTTCCCCCCACTCTTACCTGATATTTACTGTAGTTTTCCATTTAATGGAGCCCTGATTTAATTTCACTTTTTTTTTTTTTCTTTGTAGCAATGTTTTAATTTGGGCTTCATGTGCTCTAAAAATATCTTGTCATGGTATCAAAATAACACTGCTGAATGCAACCTCAGAACTTCAGAGCATGTTTCTAAATAGTCTAATGATATGCAAGTGTCTGTGATGGTGTCAAATTGCTGAGTTTAATGATTTCCACTTGGATCTTTCTGGAAGATTTTCTTTCCTAAGATGGGATTCAGGGAGATGAATAGGACAGAAATGCAGTTAATAAATGTTGGAGAGCAAAAAAAAAAAAAAAAAAAAAAAAAAAAATGCATCCCAAATTTTGCAGCAATGTCTCCCTGAAAGACTCACACTTCCCTTTTCTCTTCTAAGCTCCTGTGTTTGTATCCACCTTCCTTCAGGTGGTACTGGGGGTAAGTATAATATTGGAGTTTTCCAGATTAAAAAAAAAATCACCTTGCCTCAGACCTTCAGAATCAGAATCTCTCAAGAGGGCATAAGAATTTTAATAGATTTCTCTGGCAATTTTTATCATCACGTAAATTTGGAAAATATTGGTGTGGTATGCTTAAGTCCCCAGTTGTCCCTTGTTTGGGTCCATTTGGGTAAATTACACTCTCCTGTATGGTGCTAGTGCTGTCTCTAACAGGCTCACCTGATTATTAAATTTTCAGCAATTTTACCAGCTATTTGTTAAATATACCATTATTAAATATTAAATTAGATTGAAAGTATGGAACTAAATAGATACTTATCTACTGACATTCGTAGTGGCATAATTCACAATAGTCAAAGGGTGGGAACTACCCAACTTTTCATCAACTGATGAATGGATAGATGATGTACAAGTTTATGCATAGAATGGACTATTGAGGCGGGGTGTGGTGATTCGCACCTGTAATCCCAGCAACTCCAGGGGTTTGGACTCCAGGAGTTTGGGTCGGTGGGGGTTGAGACAGGAGGATCACAAGTTCAAGGCCAACCTCTGCAATTTAACGAGACCCGATGCAACTCAGTGAGACTCTGCCTGAAAATAAAAAATTAAATGGTCTGGGGATGTGGCTTAGTAATTAAGCACCCTAGAGCTCCATTCCTGGTACCCCCCAAAATAAAAGGAATTAGAGTTCAATCTTTGCACCACTCACAAAAAAAAAAAAAAAAAAACTAAATTCTGATACATACTGCAATATAGATGAATCTAAAAACATTGCAATAAGTGAAATAAATCAGGCACAAAAGAGCAAATATTGTATGAATCCACTTACATGAAAGATCTAGAATAGGCAAATGTATGCAGATAGAAAATAGAATAAAAGTTACCATAATCTGTAGGTAGAGAGGAATTGGGTACAAACTTTGTTTGGAGTGATGGAAAAGTTCTGGAAAAAGTGGTGATGATTATACAACTTTTTTTTTTTTGTATGAAGGATTGAAGCCAGGGTACTAGAACACTGAGCCACATCCCCAGCCCTTTTTCTTTTTTATTTTGGAACAGGGTTGCTAAGTTGCTTTTTTATTTTGAATTTGTGATACTCCTGCCTCAGCCTTCAAAACTGCTGAGATTACAGGAATGTACCACCGTGCCTGGCTGCATTATATATTTTAAAATGGTTAAAATTCTACTCAGAAGACTGAGACAGGAGGATTACAAGGTTAAAGTCAACCTGGGCAACTTAGCAAGATCCTGTCTCAAAATAAAATTTAAAAAAGAATTGAGGATATAGCGCAGAGGCAGAATGCTCCTGGGTTCAATCTCCAGCAGCACACACACACACAGAAAGTATAAAATGGCAAATTTTGTTGTATTTATTTTACCATAATTAGTGAGTTCAATTCTGTTTAAAATTTCAATACAAATTTCCAATTAAATAGATTTTATTGAAAACAAAGCAATAAATACTCAAATCTCAGCAAATCCTAGTTATTATTCTACATTTTACAATTATCTTTGCTTTTTTTTTTAAGTTGTAGATGGACACAATACCTTTATTTTATTTATTTATTTTTATGTGGTGCTGAAAATCGAACCCAGTGCCTCACACGTGCTAGGCAAGTACTCTACCTCTGAACCACAACCTAGCCCTGTCTTTGCTCTTGAGGCCTATTTTATCTGTATCATAGAAACACTACTTAATGGTATGCTGCCAAGTGTCTTTTCTCAACTGTGCATTTAGTCATGTCACCTTGATAGTTGGATAGTTGCAGTGATAATATTTATACAACAGAAACCCAAAACACTAGAAATCAGGGTCTCCCATTCCCACCAAGCTGGTTGTTAAGCATTTGCCAGCATGCCACTGACCCTGAGCACTATTTCCTTAATATAAAAAGGAAAGAACAAAATCTACCTCACAGAGTTTCTCTGAGGATTAAAGATAATTCAGGGGGCTGGGGAGATAGCTCAGCTGGTAGAGTGCTTGCCTCACAAGCACAAGGCCCTGAGTTCAATCCCCAGTACCACAAAAAAAAAAAAAAAAAAAAAAAAAAAAAAAAAAAGATAATTCAGGCTAAAGGACTTATTAATGTGCTTGCTTGTCATGTTGTTGTTTGTTTAGCATTTGTGCCTTTTCACTAGAGACCAGGAGCTACTTGAGGGCAGAATCCTGTTTAGATGAGCTTCTTATGTTCCAAGTCTCTATTATAGGGGCTGAAAAAGTATTTGTTGAAAAAGTGAATGACTAGATGTTCTTGATACTAATGTAGAAAATGTTATTCTCTTAACAGTTGGCACCAGTATTACTTTTAAAAAGGACACAACTTCAAAAGCTGCTGGGGCAGGCGGTGAGACCTGAGGGCATGGCAGGAGTCATTACCAAAGAGAGAAAGCTAAGATTCTTTGAAAGGAAAAAATGAGGATTTGGTGTCTGTTTTTGTTTTTAATCTGGAAAAGAACATCAGAAAGAAGAAGAAGAAAGTAGAGGGGACTCTACAGAGATAGAAGCCAGCAAAACGCACATGGTGAGAGGATGGGGGTGAATTGAAAGCTGGGTAGCATGGAAACTACAGTTCCAATAAAACATTCCTGGGAACAGAATGGTCCAAAGTATTCCTCTGTATTGAATTTGTTTGCTGTAGGGGTACGAGAGGCAACTGTTTATTATAACACAAAACCTTCAGCAAAATTTCTAGTCTACTAAACAACCTTGAATATCGTTCATTTTGGAATGAGATGAATTAGAAACTGGGTTGTTCTACTTTGGACCCAGCCTGCCAATCAAGAGATAGAGGAATAATGACAAGATATGTTGTTACAGAGTAAAATATGTGTCAGAGGCAGGAAATGTAATCAGAAGGGACCTCTATGATGAGATAAATTCCTAGGAATTTGGAGAAACTTTGAAAGAAGTATTTTGGACTCTATGGTGTATATATTGATTTCTGAATTATTTTCTCTAGACTTCAAGGAACTAGGAGATCCCAAATGCCAATAGGTTACATTCGATTACCTTGAAATTTTAGAGCCACATAATGTTCCATTGCTTGACCAGGGAGTATTAATAAGTTTTGGTTCATTCTATAGTTCAGAGTTTTAGGCCATAAGAAGATTCTTTGCCTATTTTTGGACTCCAAAAAAAGGGATGGTCTGGGTGAACCCATAAAACTAAGGCCATTATGGTGTCAAATTACCTTACTCTCTTATGAAATGACTTTTGATATCCAGCAAAATTTGAGCTGTCTGAAGAATGAAGTAGGAAAAGGAAAGACTAACTTTTCAGTGTAAATGCCTGGCAAATACTACATTAACCAAGTGACAAAGGTTAAGGTTAGTAGTGACGTCTTGTGGCTATCATGTACTGTCGGGTATTATGTGATGAGAAGGACACCTAACTTCTGCAGTCATTCTCTCAAAAAATCATTGCCCCACAAATGGATGAAATTGGAGAATATCATGCTAAGTGAGATAAGCCAATCTCAAAAAACTAAAGGACGAATGATCTCGCTGATAAGCAGATGAGGACATATAATGGGGGGTGGGAAGGGTTAGCGTTAGGGTTAGGGTTAGGTTTAGGATTAGGGTTAAGGAGGGTGGTAAGAATGAAGGAAGGAAGGACTATATAGAGGGAAAAGAGGGGTGGGAGGGGTGGGGGGAAAGGGAAAAAAATAACAGAATGAATCAAACAACATTACCCTATGTAAATTTATGATTACACAAATGGTACGCCTTGACTCCATGTACAATTAGAGAAACAACATGTATCCCATTTGTTTACAATTAAAAAAAAAATTTCTAAAAAAAAAAATCATTGCCAGATGAATTATGAGGAAAACACTAGTTAAACCCAGATTGGGGCACATTCTATAATTCAGCCAGTGCTTCTTGAAACTCTAAAGGTTGTGAAAAATAAGGAAAGACCAAGAAACTGTCACAGAGGAGATAAGACTGGGGAAGAGATGACAATGAAATAGCCATGTGGTTCTGAATTGGATCCTGGAACAGAAAGTGAACATCAGTAGAAAAACTGGTGACATCCAGACTAAGTCTGAGTTTAGTTAATAATGCACTATGGTTGATTTCTAGTTTGACAAATGTTCCCACAGTAATATGTTAAGATGGAGAAGTTGAGTAAGGAACATGCAGGAATTCTCTGTATGATCTTTACAACTTTTCTGTAAATCTGAAATTATTTCAAAATACACAATTTTTAGGGCTAGGGATGTAGCTCAGTGGTAGAGCACTTGGCTAGAATGCATAAGTCCCTGGCTTTGCCTCCCTAGCCCAGGAAAAGAAAATCTGAATTATGTGACCTTTGATTTGACCCAGAGAGTCCACAAATCCTTATGTTTCTGCTTAAGGAAATATCATAATTTGGTTTATTTATGCCACATGGCAAAATATGATTCAAGGAATCTTCACTGAGCATGTTTCTAGGAATCCCTATTGGCAAGGAAACAATAATACCTTTTCCCCCACTAGGTTCTGTTAGTATACAACAGAGATGCAGATGAGACTGTAGCTCAGCAGTAAAGCACTTGCCTAGCATGCCCAGGCTCTGGGTTCAATCCCCAGAATTAGGGTTGGGGGTGGAGAGACATGTATTCAGAAATCTGATATCAAGGAAGACATTCTCATTTAGGCTCCTTCTTTAGGATCAAACCTGGCTTTCTTTCCAGCCTGCACTCAGATGCATTAAATTACCCACAGATGTTTCATTTGTTGCAATAGTTATATGTTAAGATCTAATGAACTCTGAGCAGAACTCTGTCCTGAGTAGTGTGTAAGAAGGCAAAAGGGACTGAGGCAAGCAGGCTCCATTTGGAAGGAGACTACAGTTAGTAGAAAGTACCAGAATACATATCAATCCATTATGATGACACAAGTGAGTGACATTTCCATAAGGTGCAAGGTCCCCATGCTTCAGGTGGAATCCAAAGGGTTGGGAAGAAGCAGAACACAGAGGTTGAGAGGTATTAGTCAGAAATGGTTTCCTAAAATAAATCATGAATAGACCAAAGTTGATAGACGGCAGGGGAGGTTAGCATTTCTCTCAGTGAAAGGAATGACATGGGCGAAACCATGGAGGTGGTATGGTAAGAAGGATAAATTGTATGGAGGAAAGGGAGCAACCACAATATCTTCACGCAAGTGGAGAACCAGACTAGAGAGAGATGAGAAGGTCAAGGAAGACAGCTTCCTAAGCAAAGGTATCTCTGACATCATGAATGTACAGGTGGAGAAGTAAGTCAAAAGGATTAGAGAGGAGAATTTGGGCCGGGGAAAGAAGTGGGAAGACAAAAAGGAAGAGATGGGGGAACTCACAAAGGGTAGGGCAAGGTGTTTGGGGTCTGTTTCTCCATAGTATGGATGTGAGAAAAGCAGTTCCTCCCCTGTGAAAAAGAACCTGGCTTTGTGATTTTAGCATTAGCCTGAGGTCCTTGATGTAGAGAACCTCGGGATATTCCAGTGAGTGAAACGGCCAGTCTCTGTCTTTGGGGAGTTTCCTGTCTAAAGGGGAGAAATACATCAGTCAAATCTCAGAAATTTGTAATTTTAGATATGATTTGTAATTTTGTGACGTAAGATACAAGGATACAAGGAGAGCTATAACAAGGGTAGCTGCTGACCAAGAAATCTTCAGATTGCTATTTTTTTTAATTAATTTATTTTTTAGCATTTTAATTAATCTATTTCTTTACACATAACTGAAAGTGATGTTACAGTACATAAGTTATTTACAACTGTGCAATAATGTGCTGCAAAATAAATTATCTAGAAGGCAGCAATAGTACATTGTGAATGTATATGAAACTGTATAGCGTTCACGGATACTCTCTATAGGATTATTGGCTCTATAGTGTTTCAAGTTATGTTCTCAGAAAGAGAAACAAAATGCCTAAGATTAAAAGAAAAAATATAGAAACTATGTGGATTTGACTCCATTCAGATTGCTATTTTAATTTTCCAGGTTCCCCTGATGCTAGAAGAGAGGGAAATCCTTAATGGGGAGCAAGAGTATCACATATCCTGGCAGAAATTTTTCCTTTATAAAATAAAATAACTATTTAGATATTTGTTTCATGGAATATCTTTTCAGATTTTTTTGGGGGGAGGGAGTGTTTTGTTTTGGTTTTGGTGGTTGGTTGTTTTTGTGGTGCTAGGGATAGAACACAGGGTCTTTGCATGCTAGGCAGTTGCTGTACCACTGAACTGTATCCCCAGACTTCAGTTTTTAAAAATAAACATTTTAAATGTAGATTTTAGTGATATTTTATTTTATTTTTGAGATGGAATCTCACTATGTTGCCCAGATTAGGCTTGAACTAGTGACCCATCCACTTCAGCCTCCTGAGTAGCTAGGACTACAGGAGTGTGCCAATGTGCCTGGCTCAATATTTTAAGTGTAGAGTTCAATAGGGCTTTTTTGTTGTTGTTTTGAAGTTTTTTAGTTTTTGATTTTTTGAGAGGTGCTAGGGATTGAACCCAGGGGTGCTTTATAAACTGAGCTAAATCCCCAGCACCCAGCACTTTTTATTTTTTTTATTTTGAAATAGGATCTCCCTAGACTGCTTAGGTCCTTGCTAAATTGCTGAGCCTGGCTTCGAACTTGTGATCCTCCTGCCTCAGCCTCCTGAGGTGCTGGGATTACAGGCTTGCACCACCTGTCCAGTCAAGTTCAGTGAGTTTAAATAATTACACCCTTATAATCTGTATAACCACAATCGAGATACAGAATAATTCTGTTGCCCCCACAAAGTTACTTTTTGTCTCCCTGCCTCCCTTTCCCAGCCCCAGGCAACCATTGATCTGCTTTCTGTTACCTTGCTTTAGATTAATCTTTTCTCCAATTTCTTATGAATAAACCATATAAAATGTATTTTTCCACATCTAACTTCTGCTTAGCATAAAATTTTTAAGATTCATTCATGTTGTTACATGTTCATCTGAGTTATATTCCATTCTATTAATTATATATATATATATATATATATATGGTATAAGGCTATCCAGCTGTTCTACCACTATTTGTTGCAGAGACTCTTGTATTAGTTATCCATCTACTGCTAGGATACAAAAAATTTGTTTAAGTTTATTTTTGTGGTACTGGGGATTGAATCCAGAAGTACTATGCCACTGAGCTATATCCCCAGTTTTTTTTTTTTTTTTTTTTTTTTTTTTTTGGTGCTGGGGATCAAACCCAGGGCCTTGTGCTTGCAAGGCAAGCACTCTGCCGACTGAGCTATCTCCCCAGCCCCCCCAGTTTTAATATTTTATTTTGAGACAGGATCTTACTGTTGCCCAGGCTGGCCTTGAACTTGTAATCCTCCTGCCCCAGCCTTCCAAGTTGCTGAAATTATAGGCATGGGCCACCATGCCTGGCAACAAATTGTTTTAAATTCAATAGCTTAAAACAATAAATTTTTATTTTCTCACACAACTTCTGTGGGCCAAGAATCTAGCAGTGTCTTAGCTTGGTGCCTCTGACTCAGTGCTTCTGAGAAATTATAGTCAAGATGTTAGGCAGGCCAGGCATGGTGGTGCACATCTAATAATCCCAGCAGCTCAGGAGGCTGAGGCAGGAGGACCCCAAGGTCAAATATAGCCTCAGCAACTTAGCAATTTAGTGAGACCCTGTCTCAAGATTAAAAATAAATTTAAAAAGGTGTGTTGGGGGGGGTCTGACTATGTGACTCAGGGGTTAAGTGCCCATGGGTTCAAACCCTGGTACCAAAAAAAGAAAGAAAAAAATGATGGATGTTAGGCAGGGCTAACATCTGAAGACTGGACTGGGGTTGGGAGTCTACTTTCAAGATGGCGCATTCATAACCTGGCAACTTAATGTTGGTTGTTGTCAGGAGGCTTCAGTTCTTCATCTCCTCTCCATAGGGCTTCTTGAGTCTCCTTACAACACAATGGTCTTGTCAGACTTTAATCTGTAGAACTGCAAGATAATAAGCATGTTTTGGTTAAAGCTGTCAAGTTTGTGGTAATTTATTACTGCATCAGAAAACTAATGCACTGTCATTACAGGCATTGTACCTTCTTATCTTTGCTCCCTTTTTTCCCCCAACTGCTATGCTAGAGTTTTCATTTCAGGTATATATTTTTTTCACCTCTAGGAGTTCAATTTGATTTTCTTTCATATTTTCCATTTCTTTCCTCATCATATGCATGTTTTCCTTTAGATACTGTGTTCACTACAGTTATATAGCAATTTTATCATTCTTGTCTGCTAATTCTATCACCTCTGTCCCTTCTGGGTCTTTTTATACTGATTGCTTTTTTTTCTGTTTTTTCCCCCCCTTGCTTCTTCTTCTTTTTTTTTTTTTTTTAATCACGTGCTTTTATATATGACTTTATGTATTTATTTTTATGTGGTGCTGAGGATGGAACGCGGTGCCTCACACATGCTAGGCAAGCGCTCTACCACTGAGCCACAACCTCAGTCTTATGTTGGAATTTTTGATTGGATAGTAGCATGTTACATTGTTGAATGTATTTTATAGGTCTTTGTTTTATCAATTAACTCAACTTTCAAATTAGTTTGATGTTTTCGAGTCTTGTTTTTAAGCTTCGGCAAGCTGGTCTAGAGTATAATTTAGGGCTACTTTAGACCTATTAGTAAGATTTCTTTCTTCTGAGGTCTCTCCTGAACATCCTGAGTGATCATTGTGGTATTTCTACTCTAATTGGTCAGGATTTGAATGTTTTCCAGCCCTGTACGAGCTCTGGGGATTGTTTAGTTACATCTCTTGAACTGCTCTTTGCTCAGTTGCCTGGAATTTAACTCTATATTTGCCCACATAAATATTCAGCAACGACTCAAGATCCTACGCGTAATTTTTGGAGTTCTATTTTTTCATATCTTCTTCCCTTTTGGAATTCTGTGTAGCAGCGTCCAACTGCCTCAGTTTCCCTGAACTCCAATCTTATGTCCTCAGCTCATTGAGACTGCCATGTTCTCTCATTTTATGATCCAGAATGTGTTATTGGGGCACAACTTAAGAACAGACCTATCACCACCGAGAAGTCCAAATTTGAGAGTCTTTATTAAGCCGGCCGGCTGACTGTCTCACACAATGCCCCCAAAAAATAGCTATTGGAAGAACAACCCCGACCATAGGGTTGTAGGGGTTCTTATACCAAAAATCACATCAATCATAAGTGTCTGTTGCTATGATTCGAAATTATAAACTAACATCATGAGATCATCAACAGAGGGAGAAGTGGGTCAAAATGACCTGTACCTAGGTACAAACTAAAGAAAGATTACTAACATCCACATGATCACCGTTTACATGGTATATTGTTTAGGAGCAATAGGAATCAAAAGAGAGCAATTTTTCTTACATAGGAATTGCCATTCTGTATTGTTAAATATGTCACACTAAGAAACTGATCATGGGTACAGAGGCGGGGTGTTCCCATGGGAGAAGCTTATTTCCTACATAACATGGAGTCTCATAAAATGGAGTCTGTTTAAGTCATTTCCCTTAGAGTCTGGCCTATAGCATTCTCATGGAACCAGATCTGTCAGCCCATCACAATGTACCTCTAGACAAAAATCCAGGGCAATTATAAACTTACCTTGTTTGTTTCTCTTCTCATAGTGATGTCATTTGTGCTCTTCCTATTGCCCAATGTCTAAGAACAGTTGTTCTACGTATTTTATCTAGCTTCTTAATTGTGTATGGCAAAAGGGTAAATATGGTCTCTCAACCCCATCATGGTCAGAAACAAAAGTCCTCTTTTTCATTAGAATTTTATTAGCATAAACCAGTCTTTGAGGAAACTGATCAACCTGATAAAATGGAATTTATAGACCTAAAAGTTTCTCAACTGAGGTGACTGTACTAGAATAGTGTCAACCCGGGAGGCCTCTTTTGGGCAGCCACAGGCTTGTTCATGTTATATCTCACGCCCTAGTTTCTTACATAAATGTCTGTGGAGTAAGTGAGTTACTGAATGAACTTGTTAAATCTAAACATGGTGATTCCTGGATCCAAAAGAAGGACCTGACCAATTTGATTTTTCCTAAGAATTTACCAACTCCTTGCTCTATAAATATAAAGACCCAGAAGTTACCTAATCAGCTGGATACAGTGGTGCACACCTGTAATCCCAGCAATTTGGGAGGTGGAGGCAGGAAGATCACAAGATCAAGACCAGCCTCAGCAAATAAGTAAGGCCCTGCCTCAAAATAAAACAATAAAAAGGGTTGGGAATGCAGCTCAGTGGTAAAGGGCCCCTGGGTTCAATCCTCAGTATCTCTTCCTCCAAAATTACCTCATCATACTTATCATGAGAAATAAGACTTGATTTATCAGAATATGGGTAGTCATCATATGTGTGGCCAAAACTTGCCAACTTTCTCAGTAAGGAAAACTAACTTTACAAAGCAGTAACATGTTTCACTTTCTTTTCTAACATGTAGTGTTAAGTGTGTACGTTGTAGGCCTGATTCTAGATCCAGAATGCCTGGGTTGAAATCCTAGTTCCATCATTAACTAATTGTACAACTTTGGGCAAATTATTTCAATTTATTGGACATCAGTTTTCTTCATTTGTAAAAAGGAAACAATAAAAGGGGCTGGGGTTGTGGCTCAGCACTTGCCTAGCATGTATGAGGCACTGGGTTCAATCCTCAGCACTGCATAAAAATAAATTTTAAAAAATGAAGGTATAAAAATTGTTTTGAATTCTAGTTTAAAAAAAAAGGAGGGAGTAGGGTTGTGGCTCAGTGGTAGAGCACTTGTCTGTCATGTGTGAGGCACTGGATTCAATTCTCAGCACCACATATAAATAAATAAAGGTCTATTAACAACTAAAAAGGAATTAAAAAATAAAGGAGAAAATAACATATATCTCAAAGGGCTGTTGTGAGGACTAAATAATTTGATGCTATCTGCAACATTCCTTAAATCAATATCTGACATGTTTAAGAGTTTAATTAGTGCTAGCAATTCTTACTAAATTGTTTAATAGTACTTGCCTTGACTAGATAGTCATAAAATGAACTCTTTAAATGTCTTTGGGTGGTGCACTCCTGTAATTCCTGTGACTCAGGAGGCTGAGGCAGGAGGATTGCAAGTGTGAAGTTAGCTTCAGTAACTCAGTGAGGTCTTGTCTCAAAAAACAAAAAGGGAAGGAGATATAGCTTAGTAGTAGGGCATCCCTGGGTTCAGTTCCCAGTACCACACACACACACACAAAGTCTTTGCATGCAAAAAAGAGCAAAAGTCTTTGGTATGGTTAATTAGTTTTGAGTGGTAACAGTTCTGATACAGGTTTAATGATTTCAGAATAATCAGTTTTGAAGGAATAAAATTATATGGTTATGAATAAATGTGTTAAATGGTCATCATGTGTGTTTTAAAGGTACTAGCAATTCCTAAAATGAGTTTCGGTAGGGATTATTCCTTGTTTGGGGACTGTGATGTTAGCTAAAAAGACCCATCTTCTATTTAGGTGTCTCTTTCTAACTGGAAACATGAGAAGTTGCTTCTCAGCAGTCACTATTTTTAGAATTGGTGCTCCAGAGCTGATTGCGGGGCTTTAGGGGAGCTAATCCCAGTCTCTTTGTTACAAGGAGGCTGACGTGCATCCTTTGCCTATAGCCAAAGGAAGGTTCAAGCTGCCTTTAGTGTGGTAAGAGATTCAAAGAGCATTCAAAAGCTGAGTTTCAGTCTGGCCAAATCACCCCTCTCAAAAAGGGATTTATTCTAGAATTAGTGCTTTAAGAAAAATGGGATATGTCTTCGTGTAGACATTTGTAGATATTTGAGGAAAGGGGAAAGTAAAGCAGTTTCCCTCAACCTCCACAGTTAATACAAAAGTCAAGTCAGAATTTGCCTCTGGAATTAAAAATGTCAAAATATCAATGCTCAGGACTTATTCCATGTATATCACATTTAAAAAAATCTTTATGAGTTAAGCATGGTGGTATGTACCTGGAGTCCCAGCTACTCGAGGCTGAGACTGAAGAATTGTACAGGGCCAATCACATCAACAACTTAGAATAAGACCCTGTTACAAAATAAGGTTAAAAAAAAAAAAAAAAAAAAGCTGGGATTGTGGGGTATGGGACACTGGGAATTAGCTCAGTGATAAGAGCACCTTTGGGCTCAATCTCCATCCAGTATTATGGGAATGGGGGAAAAGAAACCAGCAAAAACAAAAACAAAAACAAACAAACAAAAAAAACGCAAACCAGCCTGGGCGACATAGTGAGACCAAGTCTCAAAATATAAAACAGTATAATACAGGTACAGTGGTACACAACTGTAATCTCAGCGGCTCGGGAGGCTGAGACTGTAGGATCAGGAATTCAAAGTCAGCCTCAGCAATTTAGTGAGGTGACTTAGTGAGACCATGTCTCAAAATAAAAATAAATTTAAAAAATAAAAAAGGACTGGGGGTGTGGCTCAGCAGTTAAGCCCCTGTGTTCAATCCCCAGTACAAAAACAAAAAACCAAAACTGTATAATAAGTAAATTAAATAAACTTTTAATTTGGAAATCTTTTTGAGTTAACAAAAAAGTTGCAAAAATAAGAATCACACAAAGAATACATTTATACCCATACTCAGATTCACCTTACATTTTTCTCAATTTGCTTTATGATTTGCACTCTCTCTCTGTATATACATATATATAACCTACTGGCAGGTGTAACACGGTGTCATTTCTGTTACTTTATATTCATTGAGGTTTTGTGTTTGTTTTGTTTTTTTAAATACAATGCTGGGGACTGAACCTAGGGCCTTGCTCATACTAAGTATGCACAATACCACTGAGCTACATCCCAGTTCTATTCATTGAAATGATCATAAAGTTCTACCCTGACTCAAAGGGAAATAATTTCCAGAAATATATACATATGTATACATATATATGTGTATATGTGTGAAATACATAAATATACACATGTATATACATATGTATGTATGTGTGTGAAATAATATAGTTTGTTTTTTTTTCTGACACATTTAAAAGCAAGTTGCACATATCACCGTCTCTTTCCCCTAAATAAATTCAGTGTATAATTATTAGAAACAGGTGTTCGAGGGCACTGTATCTGAGGGACCATACCTGAGGTACCTCAATCATATCTAGACCTGATCTAGACAATAAGATCCTTGACTCCAAGCCTGAACCTGATGCCTTACTGGGAGTTTTGGGGGAAGAGCAAATGTATCTTGCATGTGGGAAGAATATAAATTGTTGTGGCTAAAAGGCAGAGTGTCACAGTAATATTTCTGGAGATTATTTCCCCTCCTCTCGAACGTGGGCAGAACTTTGGGACTACTTCAATGACTGAAATGCAGCAGAAGAGACTGTTACTTTTTGTGTGTAAGTGAGAAAATACTTTAAATGGGCATTATTATTATTATTATTATTATTATTATTATTATTATTATTTTACAAACACACTGGAGAACCTGCAGTTCTGGAGCCATCACCATGTCACCCACACCAGCGGCAGGAAGTCTGTTCAGCCATCCCTGGATCCCCTCCACAGAGAGGATACATGGATTTTTGGCTCCTGTGTTGTCGCACAAGTGATCATGGCTCTTGTGGGAAGACCCACCACATACTTGCTTTGACAAATTTTTGTTTTGTTTTGTTTTTGTGCCCAGGGGCACTTAACTAGTGAGCCACATCCCCAGCCCTATTTATTTATTTATTTATTTATATTTTGAGACAGGATCTTGCTAAGTTGCTTAGGGACCTGTCTAGTTGCTGAGGCTGTCTTTGAACTTGGGATCCTACTACTTCAGCCTCCTGAGCTGCTTTACTTTGACATCTTGAATACTGGAAAAGGACAGAAAAAAGGAGAATGTTACATTAGAGGCTAGGTCATAAAAGGCAATACAATGGCTTTCTCTTCCTTTCTCTCTTTCTCTTTCTCTCTCTCTCTTTTAGGAACCTAGCCACAATGTTGTGAGGAAGAAGGAAGTAACCGGCAGCTCTGACTAAGGTCTCAGCAGACAAGTAGCATCAAATGTGAGTGGGCAAGCCTTTGGAGGACTCCAGTCCCTAGCTGTTTAGACATCACAGCTAACAGTAAATGGAGCAGAAGTTAGCCATCTCCTTAAGTCTTGCCCAAAGTACAGATTCATAAGCAAAATAAATGTCATTGTTTTATGCCACTAAGTTTTGGAGGTAATTTCTTATGCAGCATTGATAATTTAGAATCACATACAGTAGCACAGGCATACTCACTTGTGTAAACAAATATTTTTCTACTAGAACGTGATTTTTTTTGGCTGAGAGTGGGTGCTGGGAATTGAACTCAAGGGCACTTGATCATTGAGCCACATTCCTGGTTCTATTTTGTATTTTATTTAGAGACAAGGTCTCACTGAGTTGTTTAGTGTCTCGCCTTTGCTGAGGCTGGCTTTGAACTCTCTGTCCTCCTGCCTCGGCCTCCCGAGCCACTGGGATTACAAGCATGTGCCATTGTGACCGGCTTAGAATGTGATTTTGATTAGCACTTTGGCTATTTCAGAAGAACAAGAGATTAATGACAGTACGGAGGATGGAGAAAATACTGGTCATCTTTCAGTCTTCCCCCTTTGAGAGATAACTGTTAGAATGGAAGAGTCTTATATTAGTATTTCTACAATGAAGATTAGGTGTAGTTAAAAAATGTATACAGTGATCTATTAACTAGAATTTAACTCTGTCTGTGTTTTTTCCCCCATACTCACCGAAACTAGATGATTTGTGATTAATTTAGCACCTCTTTTCAGAAAGATTGCTCATGAGGCTGGTACACAATCTGAGCTACTAATTAGAGTAGAGACTGTCTTATTGGGTAATATTTGAGCCCTTTCTTTATGGATTTTCAGGGACAATCTAGGCATCCATTGGCTACTTCCTTCAATTCTTGTTGAATGGGGTTGGACTGAGTTGTTAATGTTATCCCCTAATGTACACAAAAGTTTGGGCCCTACCAGACTTTTCTGAATAATAGCTAAACTATGCTGAAGTTCATGTATAAGCAGAAACCCATTTCAACCCTTCATTATCATACTTTAACCTAATTTATTCATTTTTCCACAGGTTAAATTAAGGGTTTTTTTGGGAGATGGGTGTGCTGGGGATTGATTGAACCCAGGGATGCTCTACCTCTGAGTTAAATCCTCTTCCCCTTTTTATTTATTTTTGAGACAGGGTCTTGCTAAGTTTCCCAGCCTGGCCTCCCTAGTTACTGAGGTTACAGTTGTTTGCCATTATGCTCTCTCTTCTTTTACAATAACATTCCATAAATTTTACAAAGAGCTGTACGTGTATATGGGGGATGTGATACAAAATTATGTCGGTCATTCTTTCCACACAAATTCTTTTTTTTAAATATATTTTTTTAGTTGTAGATGGACAATACCTTTACTTTATTTATTTTTATGTGGTGCTGAGGATCAAACCCAGTGCCTCATATGTGCTGGGCAAGTACTCAACCACTGAGCTACAGCCCTAGCCCTCTACACAAATTCTTCTAATAAAGTACCAATGAATCATATGAAAGTCATCCCAAAGGGGGCTCGAATTTAAAACAGCCCCAAGCAGTGGTGCACACCTGTAATTTCAGTGACTCAGGAGGCTGAAGCAGGAGGATTGCAAATTTGAGGCCACCCTGTCTCAAAATAAAAAATAAAAAAGGCTGGGGATATAACACAGTGGAAGAGATCCCTGTGTTCAGTCCCTAAAACCGCAAAACAAAGCAAAACAAATAGATGAACAGACAAAAAACATTCTGCTCACTAAGTAGGCATTTTTTGGGGGTAATTATTTATCTACACATTCAAATTCTCTATATATTCTCGTTGTCAATGAGAGATTTGAATGATACAAGTTATCCCACCATTTAAAGAGAAAGACTACCATAATTTGAAACCATGGAGTTATCTTAGCTTCACCACTGGCTGCTTTTTTTTTTTTTTTTTTTTTTTTTTCCAGAGGGTCTTCTAGTCCAGTCCTTCCGTTGACGCATAATAATAGGGTTAAATATCACTGGGATCTGGATTCAAAGTTATATTCTTCCTAATAAACAAAATGCAATCAATTTTGTATTCACCCTGGATGCCATCAGATTGAGCCCTGTAATGAATTCCTCTTCATTTCTTCTGAAGGATCCTCTCCTATCGGAATTCCTAATTCAGCTCATAAATGCCTCTGTGCTGCTCCGGTGGCACTATTTTCTTCAGGCTCACCTGGATTACCTAATGGATGAATACAAGTAGTATTGGTAAAACAACCTGGAAAGGTAATTTTAACATCTGATCTCTGCTTTAACAGGAGTTTATAGTCAGTGTTGAATAAGAAGACACTAAAAGCTCCATGTAATGATCCTTCCTCAATGTTTTCATTCAGGTGACAATTCCTGCTCTCAGTCCCAATTTTATTGTCACTGTCATCAATAGGAACACATACCTCTGCCAGGAATTGAAACTGTTGCTTCATGAGATGATATTTATCTCAGGCATTTGTTACAAAAGGTGTGATCTGTCCTAGAATACTCAGGCCTGGAATTTAAGTAAGCCTAGGTATCTTTTAGAGAAAATTTTAGGCTGTCTAGGATCTCCTGTCAAGTATTATCCATTTATCACTCAGAGATCAAGAAATCTGACCAAAACAAAAACAAAACAAACAAACAAAATCAGAAGAGGCTCTTAATGTCTACCTGAAAGCATTCTTCAACTGCTTATGATTTTTACCAAATGTTAAAAGTAGGAAATATTACCTTCTTGGTTAATAATAGATTTTGATTTTTTCAGTTGTTTTAGTAGTTAGCTTTGATTTTGTTAGTTCAAAGACATTTCTTGTCGGGGTACCCGGGACTCCCAGCCTTGGGCACGGTCAAGATGGCGCCTGGCGCTGAGCCAAAAGCGGTTGGCTATACAGTATTAGCTAGTTAACAATGTGATTAGTGCATGCCTCTCTCGTGTGCCTATTCTATACCTACAGCTGTTCGCCGTTTACCTCGTGTACTCTCCCTTGATTGGTTGAAGTGTATATAAGCTTGGTAACTTCCTGGGAGGGGGAGGAGAAGCGAGGAAGAAGAGTGCGAGCGAGGGCGAGAGCCGAGTGGGAGAAGCGGAGCGGCCGAAGCAGGCGAGAGTTAAGTGGTAGAGGAGTGAAGTGTAGGAGAGGGACTGTGCATAATAAACTTCCAAAGCTTCAGACGTTTGTCGTGTCTCTCTCTGCGGGCAGAGGGAACGCGATAATTTCTGTTGAGGTTAAGTTTCTTATCTGGGTTCGATTTTATGTTCGTATGCCTTTACTCACCTCTCCCCCAAAACCTCCCCCTCTCTTTCTTGGCAAGTCCTCTTCTCCTTTTTCTTTTCTTTTTTTGGTACTGGGGATTAAACCCAGGGACACTCTACTACTAGGCTACATTCCCAAACCCTTTTATTTTTTATTTTGAGACAGATCTCACTAAAAATCCCAGACTGGCTTCGAACTTGCATTCTTCCTGTCTCAGTCTCCTGAGTGGCTGGGATTACAGGTTTGTGCCTCCATGCCTGGCTGCCCTCTCACCTTCTTTGCTTCCTATCTCTCTGACTTTGCCTTATCAGTCTGCTTGCTCATTCCTCATCTCCCTGAACTTCTCATGTTGGAAATCCCAATTACCTTGGAAGAGGATCACGCCCTTGGAAATATCATTCAATCAGAGAGCTTTAAATACTGCCAATTGTTAATGACGTCTTCATTTCTATCTCCAGCCTGAAACTTTTCTAACTTCAGGCTGGAATATTTAGTTTTCTATTCAGCATCTCCAATTGGATGTCAATAGGTTACAGATCCAAGTGCAAAGCAACTTAGTGAGAACTTGTCTCAAAATAAAAAAATAAAAATGGGCTGGTGATATGGTTCAATGGTTAAGTGCCCCGGGGTTCAATCCCTTTACCAAAAAAAAAAAAAAAAAAAAAAAGCTGATCTTGACTCTTGACTCAAACTTTCTCTTCCTATTGTCTCCTCATCTCAATGAGGAGACAATATCCTCGGTATCCTTCCAGTTACTTAAACTATCAACTTTGGAGTCATCCTTCAATATTCTATCATATCTCCCAACCTAATTTATCAACAAGTCCTGTTGACTCTTCTTTCAAAATAATATCTAGGAACCAACTTTTCACATCTTAAACCTTCTCACCTGGATTTCTGCAATTGCTTCCCAACTAGTCTCCCTTTTGTCCCTTTCCTCACACTTCAGTCTATTTTCAAGCAGTTAAAAAAATCTTTTAAAATGTATGTCAGTGTTGGTGACATAGCTCAGTGGTAGAGTGCTTGCCTGGCATGTGTGAGGCACTGGGCTTGATCCTCAGCACCACATTTAAATAAATAAATAAAATAAAGGTCCATCGACAACTTAAAAAATGTTTTTCAATGTTAAAATAAAATGTATGTCCGTGCTGGAGACCTAGCTCAGGGGAAGAGTACTTGCCTACCACATATGAGCTCTGTGTTCCATGCCCAGCACCACACACATATACACAAAAGTATGACAAATCTCTTCTCCATTACAAAAATCTGCAACACTATCCCATTTTCTAGAGTAGAAACCAAAATATATAAGGAAGATTTGCCCCACTCCCTTCTCTTCACTCTGCAGTCATACTTGCTTCTTTTCTGGTCCTCCCAGCCAGGAAGTCTTCAGCCTCAGTGCCTGGGACAACCTTTCCTTGGATATCCATGGTGATTGCTCCATCATCTCCTTCAGGTTTTTGTCTAAATATTACCTTTTCTCCCCCTCCTCTCTGACCATTTTAGGTTGAAACCTTCATCTCAGCACTCCCTGTCCCCTTCCTCTGCAATTTTTCTCCATAGAACTTATTCACAAATGACTTACCAGTATTATTTTACTTTTTTTGGTCATCTTTTTCCTATTACAATGTAAATTCCATGAGAGTGCATTACTTCACTTGATTCTGTATTTTCAGTGTCTGGAACATAGTGTAGGTGCTTTGCATTCGTTGGCATGAATGAGTGACTAATTTCATATTTATTCTTCAAATCTCACATTCCCCAGGCTTCCCTTCCTCACCCCACTCCCTCAGGTTGGCCTAATACCTCTCTCTGGTATGGATTCCCATAATATTCTACATTTATCTTGATCGTAGTACTTCCAAGAGACTTTTAAAAAAACTTTATTTGCTTTCCTTAGAGATTAGCACCCAAAAAGTGTTTTTTAAAAAATTAAGATGAGGGTTAGGGATGTGGCTCAGTGGCAGCAAATTTGGCTAGTATGCACAGGGCCCTGGGTTTAATCCTCAATAATGAGTGTGTGTGCGCACACACACACACACACACACACACACACACACACAGATGAGCTATTTCCAACATTTATATTAAATGTTAGGGCAATGGGAGAATGTTAAATAGGCATGAGTGAGGGACTTGCCAACTTCTTCTTTTTTTATATGAATTTCCTTCCCTTTTCTAAGAAACCCACATCAGATCCCCCTGCTACCAGAGTACCAGAGTACCAGTGACTGAACAGAGTTGCCATTTTGTGTGTGTGTGTGTGTGTGCGCGCAAATGCTATTATACAACTTTCAAATCCATTTGGAAGAAATTAGAATTTTCAAAGATGGTAATTGTTGGATCAGTAACACCAAGCAAAATGTTTTACCTGTACCTAGAATACAAATCACATGTTATATATGTAGCTTCATTTCCTAATTCCTTTACAGAGTAATGATTTGCCCCATCCTCACTTCTGCTGTAAATCCCTAAGAATTTTCAAATGATGGTAGTGGTTGTAGCTCAGTGGTGGTGGAGTGCTTGCCTAGCACATGTGAGTGGCATTTGCATGATCCGCAGAACCACATAAAAATAAATAAATAAAGGTGTAAAAAATAAAAATAAATAACACAATTACTATTAAATACCTATATATTGGCAGGGCAATGTAGGAGTTTTACTTTTTTATTTTTTTGTCCTTGCCTCTCCTCCTCCGCTCTCTACAATATAGGGGAGTGTTACAAAGAGTAAATGGTGGGCTGGGTATATGGCTCAGTTGGTAGAGTGCTTGCCTTGCAAGCACAAGGCCCAGGGTTCAATCCCCAGCACTGCCAAAAAAAAAAAAAAAAAAGTAAATGGTTAGCCAGATATGCCTATAATCTCACTTACTTGAGAGGCCGAGGCAGGAGGATTATAAATTACAAATCTGAGGCCAACCTGAGCAAATGAGTGAGACCTTGTCTCAAAAAAAAAAAAAAAGGAAAGAAAGGGGTGGGGGAGGTGGAACTGTGAGTGTAGCTCAGTAGTAGAGGGCTCAGGTATGAGGCCCTGGGTTCTACACCCTACAAAATAATTTACTCGTAGGTTCAGTGGGCAGTGTAAATTGTTTGCTAAGCATGAGTTGTGGTAAGACCTAAAAAGAGGACCTTTAGAGTAGGTATATGTTGAAGATTAAAAAAAAATTTTTTTTAGTGTGGATGATCATGTACCTTTATTTATTTTTATGTGGTATTGAGGATCAAACCTGGTATCTCACATGTGCTAGGCAAGTGCTCTACCACTGAGTCACAATCCAAGCCCCTGAAGGGTCTTACTTTTTTCCCATTCTTAGTTTTAGAATCTAGAGAATCTTAAGCTTTTAGGGGATGGACCCTATTGAAATGTTGCAAATTTTAGGCAATTTCGAAAGAAAGAGAAACAAAGTAAAAATATCTTTAATTGCAATTCAGAGACTGATTTATCTTTAGTCATTATTCTAATATTTTGTCCAGGTTTAAACTGAAAATGAACTGCATGTCTAGAAAAGCAGGAGTTCAATTCTTTGTTGGTAGGATTAATAGTAGGTAAAGGGTAATATTAAACAATCTGCTTAAATCGATATCAGTGTTAATAAGGGTGAGGCAAAATTGGCTTGCTGAGGTACTCTCTTTTTGGGAGGGTGTGTAGTGTGGACTTTACTAATGGTACATGACAATAGGGTTCCCTTGGCCCTTTCCTTTCTTTAGGGGGTCTGGATGGAAACTTGGGAGGAGGGGAAATTCTCAGTGTGTTGGAGAACTGAGTTGGGGGTAGGGACTCCCTAGAAGCTAAGCGCCAGTCTTTCCCTTGTGTTCTTGCTGGGGTGGCTGGTCCAGAGGCTCTTACTCCTTGGAGGTCATGTGGACCGTAAGGTCCAGCACCCTGTTGCTGTAGCCAAATTTTAAAAAAATATATATTTTTTAGTTGTAAGTGGACACAATGCCTTTATTTTATTTATGTATTTTTATGTGGTGGTGAGGATTGAACCCAGTGCCTCACACATG
The DNA here is from genome assembly GCF_902686445.1 of Sciurus carolinensis. Taxonomy (NCBI): domain Eukaryota; kingdom Metazoa; phylum Chordata; class Mammalia; order Rodentia; family Sciuridae; genus Sciurus; species Sciurus carolinensis. The sequence goes on from NC_062215.1 coordinate 35,864,269, forward strand.
CTAGGCAAGTGCCCTGTGACTGAACTACAATCCAAGCCCATGTAGCCAAATTTATTGTCATACCAAGAATGAGCTTTACAAAGTGGTCATTGAGAGCAAGGTCAGCCCCAGCATCAAAGGTAGAAGACTAGGTATCAATGTTAAAGTCATGGGAGACAAGCCAGGCTCCTTGAGCAGATCCTCTGATCTGCTTCACCACCTTCTTGATGTCACTGCATTCGGCAGCTTTTCCAGACTGTCAGTCAGATTAAAGACTGACACATTGTGGGTGGGCACACGGAAGGCATGCTGGTAAGCTTCCCATTTGGTTCGGGGATGACCTTACTCAAAGCATTGGTAGCTCTGGTAGACACAGGGATGATGTTCTGGGCACCCCGATAGCCATCACACCCCAGTTTCCCAGAGGGGCCACCCATGATCTGAGTGGCAGTGAAGGCATGGACTGTGATCATGAGTTCCTCCACAAGGCCAATGCTGTTATGGATAACCTTGGTCAGGTGGGCTAAGAAAATGATCTTGAAGGAGTTGTCATACTTCTTACAGTTTACACACATCAAAAACATGGGGGCATCAACAGAAGGGGCAGAGATGATGACCACTTGGCACTGCCCTTCAAATGAACCCTGGCCTTCTCCAAGTACTGAAGATACCAGTAGACTCCACAACATATTCAGCACCAGCATCACCCCATTTGATGTTGGTGGAATCTCGATCCTGAAAAATGAGATGAAATTTCCGTTGATGACAAGCTTCCTGTTCTCAGACTTGACTGTGTCACTGAACTTGTCCTGAGTGGAATCATACTGGAACATGTAGACTATGTAGTTGAGGTCAATCAAGGGTCATTGATGGTGACACTATTCACTTTGTCAGCGTTGAAAGCAGCCCTGGAGACCAGGTGCTCAATTTGGCCAAATCTGTTCACTCTGCCTACACCATTTTGTTTCAGGGATGCAGCTGGCACTGCACAAGATGTGGCTGCCTGTTGAATGGAGAGGAGCCCAGAACCCAGATACTCTTGATTAGAACACAAATGGGTCCCACTTTTTAGGCAAGCAATTTGGCAAGATCTATCAAAAGGTTTAAAGGTGAGAGCTGGGATGCAATTTCACTTCTGGAAAGTCAGTTTATAGATAGACTTATATATGTAAACAAGGATATTTATTGCAGGGCATTTATTAAAGATATTATTTATCTAGAATGTTTATTGCAACAATGCAATAAACACTTGAAACAATTTAATGTTCAATAGGTGACTATATAACACAAGGAATTGGCATAATATACATATGTTAAAAAGAGGTAAGGTAGATCTACATGAAAAGCAGTATGATATACAGGTGAGTGAAATAAAGGAACTTTAGATCAGTATATAGACCATGAAAAACATGTACAAAATAAAGGGAGTACAGATGTATATTTTATATGCATGGAAAATATCATGGGTATAGTCTTGAAAACTGGAACAATACACTTATCTCTATGAGAATAGGTGAAGCAGGGAGTGATCTTGTATATGTAAACACTTGTCTACTATTAGAAATTTTTTGAAATTTGTTTTAGTGGTCAGTGGACCTTTATTTTATTTCTATGTGGTACTGAGACTCGAGTCCAGTGCCTCACACATGCCAGGCAAGTGCTCTACCAACTGAGCCACAACTCCAGCTCCATACTGATGGGAATTTTTTAAATGAGCATGTGTTATTTGCATAGAAATAGTCTGAAGTTATTGTTGTTTTGTGGTACTGAGGATTGAACCCAGGGGCACTGTAACACTGAGCTACATCCCTCGTCCTTTAAAAAAAAATCTTTTTTGACAGCATCCCACTAAGTTGCCTCAAACTTGTGATCTTCTGGTTTTAGCCTCCCTAGTAACTGGGATTATAGGTGTATGCCACTGCACCTGGCAACTCAACATTCTTCAGTGCAAATAAAAATATGAAAATACATCTTATTATGTGTCACTATAAGGTAACAAGTCCATAATGTTGGAAAATCAGTTATCTTATTGTAGAGTCACTTTGACAGTGTTGGCCTCATGTTGTAGCAATCAAGTTATACATAGATCAGGTGCTGTTGCACATCTCTTTATTGTATTGGCTTCTCTATCTCTAGTTAAGCTTCTTTGGCAAGTACTAAAATGATTGTCCTATTCTTATGTCATTTCTCTGGGAGCACAAACGGAGGAACACTGTCATTTAGGTTGCCCAACTGTAAGTAGAAATTACATAGCAATCTGCCATGCTTTAAATCTTTGTATGGACAACCCTTTCCCAGGCATATAATTATAGTTAAAGCAATGGTTTCCTAAGTACAACCTAAAGCTTCAAGTGAGGTGGCTGGCCAACTCCTCAATGGATTAAGTGAAACTGAACAAACTAAATGATTAATAGAATTCTTTTCAGCATGACAAGTAGACTTTAGATTTTCTACATCATCAAACTTAAGTACTGCATCAATTTCAAGTTATAGAGGAATGTTTAATATTAGACTTCATGATTCTGAGTAATACAAACCAAAAGGCAGGTTTTGATCCCAGCTTAACATTTAAAATTCCCATCAGATAAAACTACCTGCCTCACTGCCTTTAATAATATGCTTAATTTAACTCAGACAAAGGAGATAAAGTATTTCTTAGTTTGCTATCTCAACTCACAATTTTTGGAAGTGTTTAATCCATGATAAATTCTGTGATGGAGTGAAAATTTTTATGGGCCTAGAGGAAGCCAGACCTGAAACTTCAGTATGAAATTTTAAAAGTTCCCATGTGTTCGTACTACTCTAAATCTTACATTATAAAGTTTTACTCCATTATTTTCTGAATGTTTTGTAATAATTATTGCATGAGATAAATTCCAATATTATCCCACCTTGCAAGTGGGTGTCACAACAAGAGAAAATAATTTTACTTCACTGTAGATTGAGTAGCTAAATGCCCAAGTCTATCCTTTGTACAGCAAGGTCATTTTTAGGTACTAATTGTTTAGGACAGTGATAATACTTCCAGGACATTGTAACTGAACTCTTGAGGAGTCTTTTCTCTTATTGTTAAACCTTTCCTTTACATTCACTTCCCATTAAATATGATAATCTAACTCAGCACTCATATTGTGCAGACTGAAGATGACTGAGTTGTTTTGTCTGAAGACTGTGGGCTGTCTACATCGAACTGATGACCTAGAAATTAAAGGCTCTGAAATACATTCCCAACCCTCTGATTCATGGCCTTTCAGCAATGCAACTAATCTCAGGTCTTAAAATTAACTGCCTCACAGTAAACTGGAAAGGGCAGCGCTGTGACTAATGCCACGCTGTTCATCTGGTCTGCCAGGAAAGGTGAGTAGAGAAACAGAATATTACCTTCTTTCCCTGGCAGGGCATTTAATAAACTGTTGGTCCTTTTGCTGGTCCTGAAATTACCTGAGTCAAATCTAATCCAAATGGTTATTTTTCAGTGTTGTTTCCTATCCAGAAGCTTTACAATAGTCCATTGTATTTATCTATCACGTTTTGTTTATGCATTCATGACACTTTCGTTGTTTTACACTCCCGTTTTCACCTCTTGGCTATCTGGCATGATGCTGCCATAAACATGGGTGCAGATTCCCTTCTCTGAATTCTTTGTGGTGTTTAAAGTGGAATTGTTAAATCATATGGTAAATCTGGTAAAGTTCGACATACAAGATGAGCCTGGGATTTGCCAAGTGAAATAAGCTAGTCACAAAAGGTTAAATATAGTTCCATTCATAAGAAATACTCGAGCAGTCACATTAATAGAGACAAAGGAGAATGATGTCCATGAACTTTGTGTGTGTGTGGGGGAGATGGAGAATTGTCTGTTCAGGGAAATATTTTCAGTTCTGCGAAATGAAAAGGCCCAGAGATGGATGAAGTTAATGGCTGCACGATGTTAATATCACTGAATTCACACTTAAAATGATTAAAATGGAAAATTGTTATTTATATTTTACCATAATAATAATAATAAAAAAAAAAGCAAGTCACTCCACTCTGGAACTGTCACACTTTTGGAGGAGGGCGACTCCAAAAGTCTGGCAGAGCGGTTCCCAAAGCACAAGGGGAAGGCTCAGAGCCCAGAAGCAGGGGTGGGGGACCCACGCTTGATCTGCGGATGTAAAAGGAAAGCTCGAGGCAGCTGGGGAGGCGAGATACATGAAAAGGAAGGCGCTCTCCACTTCAAGATTTGCTTTCCTTAGGGATCTCCCTCTGGGAATGAGTTCTTTCGTCACAAGAAAGCCTGGACTCTTCTTTCCTTTCCCAACTTCCAGTCAAAAATCCCCTAAGCGTTAGGAGTTCTTCGACTGCCCACTCTTCTCTGATGAACCACACCCCTCAGACCCCCGTTCCCGAAGATTCCTCTCGTCTTCCATAGTGAGTCGCAGCCGAAACCGCATCAACAGACACAGCTCGAGCCTAAGAACCCACAACGCGAGGGCCACAGGGGTAGTCCTCGAGCGCCCCGGAAGTCACCTCCCTCCCTCCGGCGGAGGGGCCCCCGCGGGTCTCGCGGTCTGGGATTGGCGGGAAGACGATGATGCGTTACGTGCGGTGGTGCGGCCCCGCCCCTGCGCTTCTGCGCGCGGTTAGCGTGGGGCGGGGCGGAGTGTGGCCCCGGGCGGCCATTACCCGGAACAATCCCCGGCCTCGGGTCAGGTGACCCTCGGCGGGGCTGGCGGGAGGGGGGCCGAGGGGAGGGAAGAGGGCGTGAAGAGGGAAAGGAAGGGAGGAGAGAGGAGAAGGGCGGAGTAGGAGGGAGGGGAAGGGGGCGGGGTGGGATCGGGTCACGTGATTCGGCATGGAGGCGGTGGCGGCGGCCGGGAGGAGCCGCTGGGGCAGTAGCCGCACTTGTTAGTGTTGGGGGAGGAGGGGGCCGGGGGACGCCGACACCGTCACCCCGGGACGCCTAGGAGAAGGCGGGAGGGGGGTGGGGGCGAGAGTAGGCTCCGACCCCCGGCCGAGGGGATGAGGGGAGCATGGGCGCCAAGGAGTCACGGATCGGATTCCTCAGCTACGAGGAGGCGCTGAGGAGAGGTGAGGGGGGAGGGGTCTGGGCGAGCTGCCGGGGAGGCCGGCGACGGGCTGCCCCGGGGGTGGGTGACCAGAGAAGGGAGAGGAGGTTGAGGGCGTGGAGCGCCTGAGGTGGAAGGCAGAGGAGGCCAGCGGTGGGGAGTGTTCTGGGGGAGAGAGGTCGGGTGGGAAGCTGTGTTTGGGAATTGGGACCGTATGGAAGGGGCGAAGCTTTCCCGAAGAGAGGGGTATCCAGGGCTTGCAGGGCAATGCCTGTGCTTACTGGTGGCGTTGTTAATCCTGGCTGTGTCCAGGGAAGTCCTCCTCTACCCTCTTTTCTTGGGTAGCTCCAGCCCTTGAAGCCCCCTTCATCCTTTACTGCCATTTTTTTCATATCACTCCTTTATAAAAACCTCCAGCAACATCCTAAGCTCGTTGTTAACAGCCTTGGCTGGAGGGGAGACTCGAGGCGGCTGCAAAGCGCTCTTTGCTGCTAGAACTCCCTTCCTATTGGAGAGTGCTTTTTTCCAAGGGCCTTTGCCAGTCTCTTGAGAACTATGGCCATCCACTCCTCCACTTCTCACCCTTGAGCGGCTGACTTTGATAAGAAGGACCTGAAATGAAGTTGTATTTGAGGTGAGATGACACCGGACAGCTGGTGTTGCCACAAGACCTTGTCTTAGGTTTCGTCTCCTCAGACGTTGAATATGGGTCTTTTACTGTACTTGATTCCCAGTCTAATCCCCCCACCCACTAAATGGCATTCGGAAATCCAGCATTGTGATACTGTGGTATAGCTCCCCTTAGACACTGGCCTTGCTGCCAGTCTTGGCCTGCTGCTATTGGCTCTGATACACAGTATGTTGTTAACAGCCCCAACCCCCTACCACTTACTCTGATACCGCTGTCCAAGATCATCGCTAAAGCACACGCTCACTAGAAGTGTCTATTGCACGGTTTATGACCGGAATGTGACTTAATTTTTCATGACTGGGATTTGAGCGTGTGTATGCATGTGTGCTTGTATATGTTTTCGATGTTTAATGGATTTTCTTGGTAAGAAGTGAACATTAAGCAGATTAGGTACTAGGTATTATTATTGTTAACAGGTTTCTAAGTCAAGAAACCGGCCATGCTCCAGGTGGTTTTAGTAGCTAAGGATACAAAATGAAAATTAGATTAAAAGGCAATCAAAATTAGAATTTGGGAGTGAACTCTTGTGTGTATATAGGAAAAAGAGAGATAAATTCAGTGGACCATTATAAAATAATATGATACAGAATTATAGATGTATTGTTTGTGAACTTAACACAATAACAAAAAAATGCCTTTTGTATCTTTTTTCCCCTGCAGAACAGTATAATGATTGTTCTTAAGCACAATCTCACTTGAACTTTTTTTTTCCCTGCCTCAATATGAGAAATATTCCAAATTCTTGATGTGTTTCCAGCTCTAGTAGGCTAGTCATTTCCGGGATGCTGTTGAGGCTGACAGGTCTGGCCTCAATTAGGCAATGGCTTACATGGCATGAAAGAGGACATCAGTCAAACTGTTTTATAGCTTTAAGGTTCAGAAGTGTTTCTAAAGTTTGAGGGTGTGAATGTGTGAATACCATTGATGTACCTGGCATTAAGAAATTCTAAAATTAACTTTTACCCAACTCTAGCCTGCTTGATTATCTACAACTAACATTTTTAAGTATAAACAAAGTTAGTGATGCATTCTAAACATTCTAAACCTATTTGATTGAGGTTTTTGTTTAATTTATTATGAAATTTCCTCGTTGAAATTATTATTGTTTTTGTACCAGAGATTGAACTCCGACACTTGACCACTGAGCCACATCCCCAGCCCTATTTTGTATTTTATTTAGAGACAGGGTCTCACAGAGTTGCTTAGTGCCTTGCTTTTGCTGAGCCTGGCTTTGAACTGCCATCCTCCTGCCTCACCCTCCAGAGCTGCTGGGATTACAGGTGTGAATTTTAAAACATGTATTTGAACAAATTGATTTTTAAAACTTTATTTGTAAAGATTGAATTTTTTTTATTTTATCAGTTTTGCTACAGAGGAAAATTAAAGCAAAAAAGAGGAGCAAGTTGATAAAGTAGCATTTCTTCTTTTTTTTTTTTTTCCAGTTCTGAACTCAGGGACTTGTCCATGTTAGGCAAGAGCTATATGCCTGTCCTTTTTTATTTAAGTTTGGGACAGGGTCTTGCTCAGTTGTCCAGGCTGATTCAGAACTTTCTATCCTGCCTCATCCTCTGAAGTAGTTGGGATTACAGGCATACACCACCTGGGTGGGCTACAAAGTAGCATTTTTAAAAGTAAACCAGGAGCCATTTTTTTTTTTTTTTTAAAGTGGGTAACTTTTAAATATGGTGCAGTTTACTCAAGTAAATGTCAGACTTTAATATAGAATTTCTTGCAGAAAGTTTACAGAGTTTATAGAACTTTTTGTTTTGTTTTGTTTTGAGATCCTGAACTGAAGGATCCTCTTGCCTCAGCCTCCCAAGCAGCTTCCTGCTACCACTCTCAACTTATAGGGCTTTTGATGAAACCGAAAAATGATCTGATAATCTTTTATTGGCACTTGAATAACCTACATAAGTACAAAGTTTTAGTACTTATCAGTTTTATTTGCATGTTTATAGTGTATAAGGTGAATGGTGTCAGGAAGTAGGATTTGTTGAACTTATTACTCTAATGTGTGTTATATGAATCGTTATACAAGTAAAAAATGAGCTTGATGAAACTACTGAAATATTTGTCCCTTTGGCTTTAACTAAATGAGTACTATTGCTTGTCCATAATTAGGTAACATTAAAAAGATAATCTAGTATTATCACAAACAAACATGGAATCATAGGCAGTTTATCTTGCAAAGTGGAATGTTGGAAATGAAGTGTTAATGATAGATAACACTTAACTGGACCTGAGTGAAAGGACGCCTAGTGACTCATTTACATTTGAGAAGCTCTAGACATTAGGAAGATTGGATTTGCGACCTATTTTGGGTAGACTATATGTCAGTTACATAAACCTTAATGGGTTGTCTGAAAGTATACCTTTAAACATTTTTAGGGAGATGTATAATTGGTAGCTTTTTATTTTGGGTTTATATCTTTCTTAAATATCTTGAGAGCATAAGGGAAGACTCGACTTTTGTTTAGAGTGCATGCGTTTTCTAGAGAAGTATACCTGTTGTATTTCATGGATGCAGAGAATTTGCAGCTATGTTCATCTCCTTTCTCTTATTGCATCTGTTTTTAGCTCTTTTTTTTTTTTTTTTTTTTTGGTGGGGTATGGGGAGCGTACTGGGTCTTGAACTCAGGACCTCAAGTGCCCTGCCACTGAACTACTTCCCCAATCCTTTTTTAAAAAATTTAGTTTGAGCTAGGGTCTTGCTGGTTTGCCAAGGCTGACCTCAAACTTGTGATTCTCCTACTTCAACCTCCCAAGTACCTGGGAGTACCAGATTGTGCCATTGTGACTGGTTTATAGCATGTATATTTATTTTTCAGTACTGGGTATAGAACCCAGGGATACATCACCACTGAACTACATGTCTTCCCCCCCATACCCCTTCTCATTTTTTTGAGACAGGATCTTACTAAATTGCCCAACCTGTCCTTGAATTTTTGATCCTCCTGGCTAACTTGTGTATTCTTAAAAACTTATTCTAAGTTCTTGGAACATAACATTCAAAAATGTTGTGCTGGGCACAGTGGTACAGAACTGTATAATCCCAGTGACTTGGGAGGTTGAGGCAGGAGGATTACAAGTTTGAGGCCAGCCTCAGCAAATTCAAGAACCTATCTCAAAAAAGAAAATGAAACAAAACACCTGGGATGGGGATGTAGCTCAGTGGTAATGTGCCCCTGTACCACAAAATGCAAATAAACAACAAAAAGCATGGAAAGAAAGGTGAGTTGCAGTTAGTTTAGCATTTCAGAACTCAAACTTTAAAAGTCTGTAGTTATTTTCTCCTTCCTTTTATCCTTCTGGAAACAAAATTTAAGTGTTGAGTGTGTGTGTGTGTGTGTGTGTGTGTGTGCACGTGCGCGCGCGCGCATGCACGCTGACTGAATTAAAATGGTTCTTGACTTTTTAGTTGCGATAATAAAAATATAGTGGATACATTTTTTTCTAATCCCCTTAATTAGAATTTGGCACTTAGGTAGCACTAAGTAGTAGAATAATATTTTTATGTTCCTTTGCTCATTCATTCAGCAAATTTTTACTGAGCTCTGGTTATGAATTGGGCCCAGAGGAAACTGATAAATAAGACCCTTTCTCTAGGATCATATATCCTAGGTCAGTGATATCCACTGACGTGTATATACCTTAAGGTATATGCAAGACTCTCCATAAGGAGTGGTAATAAAATTTTAGAACTTTGGTCTGAAGTTCTAATTTGAGTATGTTTAATAATGTACACAAGCTATTTAAAAGTAGTATATATGCATGTCATTTATAAATGATTAACATGTGGTATATTAAGTGCCTCAGTGCTTTAGATGGAAATGCTATGGGAATGCAGTTATGTTTGGGTGTCTGTCTTGGAAGTACCCCTAGTGCTACACTCATATCATAATATGTGCTCAAAAATTGCATGTTAATCTAATTTCCTAGTCCCTTATAGGTTGTTGTATTTTCTGGTAGAAAAATTATTTTGCTACTTCACCACTCCAAAGACACATTAAAACATTAAGATTTTGTTCACCAAGTTTCTGATTATTAACATTATAATTTCCTTAGATTTACTACACTTAACTGTGATGTGATGTTAGTTAGTTTAGCATAGTATATCATTCTATAAATGAAAATTGAGGACTGGGATTGTGGCTCAGTGGTAGAGCACTTGCCTAGCATGTGTGAGGCACTGGATTTGATTCTGAGCACCACATAAAAATAAATGAATAAAAGAAAGGTCTATCAACATCTAAAAAAAAATTAAAAAAAAAAGAAAACTGAGTTTCACAGCACTGTTTATTCTGTCATTAAGCCTTTTATTTTCCTTCATGTGAGTTTATTAAATTCACCAATAACTCTCTAACATTTAGAATAGATCCTGGCCTGTTATTATTTGTAAAGGAGAAGAATGGGGCATTTTAAAATTTGTCTGCTCATATGTAGTTATGTAGATGATGTTCTTCAAAATCTCCAGTTTTTACATTTGGCGTGTCAGTGACAAATACACCAGTGAACACTGGTTTTGGGTGGATGAGCAGGATGAGGTGACATCACTTGCTGGTTAGTCTCACTTACCAAACTGGACAGCTTTTGTTTTTGTTGTTCATTGTCTCTCTTTGTGGTTAATGAGACTTTACAGTGGCAGCCTTCAGGGTTGCTTTCTGTAAAGATGTGCAATTTAGAGTTGGAATTGTGATGAACCAGTAGCCAGATATTTTCACAGGAGGAGAAAAGGGAAGATTTTTGACACTTGATTATATGCCTAGGTCACAGGAAAAGTTAGGGAAGTGATTATTATTTCTGTGACTATAGAAAATCTGTTTTTTGAGCAGTAGAAATTAAGGTTGACAGTTTGGATTAGAAGTTTTAATGTTAAACAGCTGCTGTGGTGGATTTTATTAATTAAAAGTTAGTTTTCTGGTAGTGGTACTGAAAAGACAAGGATGGGACTGACAGTTATTTTCATACTAATCCAGGAAGCATAACTTCTCTTTACAGGTCTTATTTATGTTTCTGCTTTTGCATTTTGGGCCTCATGATATTTGTGTTTAAATTGAGCTATTTTATCTCCTTTTTGCATGCCAGTAAGTTCTCTTGTTTCTCGTATTTAATAATGAGCTCATGGAGGTAAGTGATGGATAATTAATTATCGACTAAAAAAAGCCTGATAAAATTGTTTTTATAATATACTATTATAGTTAGAAACTTATCTATTCTAAGACCTATCCAAAGATGACTTGTATTCAAAGCCTTCTCTTTTTTTTTTTTTTTTTTTGGGTGCTGGGGATCGAACCCAGGGTCTTGTGCTTACAAGGCAAGCACTCTGCGGACTGAGCTATCTCCCCAACCCCCTCAAAGCCTTCTCTTACCACACCTCTTTATTAGGAATTTAATGCTCATTAACCCAAGAGTCTTTATTTTAGGAAAGTTCATCACTATCTTTTGAAAGAAATTCAGGAAAATTGATATTTTAAAACCTTTCTATAATGTGTTTCTTGATACTGGACTGAATTAAAAGCACAGCTATACTAAAATGAGGTTTTACAGAGGAAGTTCTCTTTCATTTCTGTAAAGAAGTTAGGTTGTCTAAGAATCTTACCCCTTTGGAAGAAACTTTGTAACATTCACTGTGGTTGTTTTTTGGTGATGATATATGAGAGATTCTATAGAAATTCCTTTATGAAAAGGATTCTTCTATCAAGATAGGGCTCTGTTAGTCTTATCTATGACAGTAAATGGCAACACTATTCCAACCTAGTTGCTTAAGCCAAAAATTGGGAGACCTTCTCAGTTTCTTATTGTCTGACTAGTTCCTTGTCTCCACTTTGAATTTGTCACCAGATCCTATTACTTTGGGGGCCAGTCTTTTAACTTCTGCTGCTCATCTTCACTGCTTCCCCTCCAGTTCTAGCTGCGGTCATCTCTTGCTAAGACCATATAGTGGGTTCATAGTTTCATATTGTAGTATACTCTTAAAATCCAAATCAGATCTTTTATTCCTTCCTTTAAAGCTTACTGTTTATGTTAGGGAGAAAATAAAGTCCTTATAGTGGTCTACAAGGTCTAAATTACTTGGTTCCTGCTTAAAATTCCAACCTCAAGCATAGTAATTTCCCTATTGTCTTCTTTATACTAGCCACCATTAGCTTTCTTTTTTTTTTTTTGGAACATAATTGTGGCTTTCCACCTTTGCATTGCTGCCTTCAGCTTGAAAAGACTAGATTTTCACATGTCTAGCTTATTTACCAGCTCGAATGCCTTGAAGAGGTCTTGCTTTATCATCTTATATAAAGTGGTATTGTCACTCTTGTAATATTCTGCGTAGTTTGTTTAAAACCTTTCTATGCGATTTTTGTGTTTATTTTCAGGTACGTTCCTGAATCCCTGGTGCTAGGATAGGTGCAGTGCTTGCTTGCTTGTTTTGTAGTACTGGGGATTGAACTCAGAAGGGCCCTTTTTTAATTTCTTATTTTGAGACAGGATCTTGCTGATTGCCTGGGCTGGTCTAGAACTTTGAATCCTCCTGCCTAAGCCTCCTGAGGAGTGGGGATTGCCTAGTGTATTTTAAATATTCAATAAATTTTGGATGATTTGGGGGACTATATAAATGTGTAATTTGTTAACAGATGTAGAAAACTTGCATGATGTTTGTTAGGTATGGAACTAAAAAATAGAATAGAGACAAGAGTTGACTATACTAAGCAAATGTATCAGTCTCAAGATATTTTTCCCTTTCAGCAACTTTGAAAAAGTTTTTGCTATAAGTTTTGAATAATAGTTAAAAATGTATTAGCCTTAAATATAATATATGCTTTTATATATTGTGTCTTGTTTAGTTCAAATGTTTAAAAGTTGATATCTAATGTAAATACTTTGAGACACTAGAATGGGAGTAAAGTATGGATTCTGCTTATGTGAACACAGTGATTTTTTTTTTTTTTTTTTTGGTGATATTAGGAATCAAATTCAGATATACTTTATCCCTTAGCTGTATATATATCTAGCCCTTTTAATTTTGAGACAGGCTCTTACTAAGGTACTAAGGCTGGCTTTGAACTTGTAATCCTGTTGCCTCAGGTGTCCTCAGTTGCTGGCATTATAGACATGTGCCACTGTGCCTAGTACATTCACCCCGAGAGGAGATCTCCTTGATTCCCAGGTTGTCCTTGAACTCCTGGGCTCAGGTGATCCTCCTGCCTTAGCCTCTGAGTAGCTGAAACAATAGGGTCAGTTTTGGTTAGATTAGTGTCAGTGTTTACTTAATTAAACCCTTTATAAATGTTCTTCGAAGCCAAGCCATTTAATATGGTAGGATTATTTTTCCTTTTCCCTACACAATTTCCTTTAATAATTGCCTTTTTTTTGTTTGCTAAAGTTTCTGTTTATTATAATTCAGCCTCAAAAGTTCCAGTCTACTCCACATATTCATGTAAGTCATATGTTCACTCAGTTTCATCATCTTGGGAACAACTTTTCTTGTAGCCACTGGTCTGCTCCAATCTGTACTGATTGATTTTCCTTTACCATTATCCTAGAGAGGCCCTTTAGAGTTTTTAGTGTTCTTGTTTGCTCTTTCTTGATTTATTCCATATTGGTGGAGCTCATTTTCTGGTAGCTTCTTAGAAAAGGTGTCCACAAGGTGAAGTTTCATGAATCTGTGCTTCTTCCCTCTCTTTAGTTTTCAAGAGTTTCTGTTTCTTTTACCAGTTAATTATTCTGAAAGTATCTTTTTAATAATCATTATGCTTGGTCTCTGGTCATTTGGATTTTGATTTAAGCCTTAGGGCAGTTTTCATTGCAGTGATCAGAGACTGGGGCCTAGACATGCAGTTTTCATGATTATGTACACAAGACTTGTAAAACTCCATGAGAGTGAGGTATTTCCCTGGTATTTCCCTAGCACTTGCATAGTGCATACCAAATATTAACTATCCAATTCACATTTGTTGAATGAGCAAATTGGATATCAAAGCAATCTTTTCTAAAAACTAAGTTGTATTTCGTGGAATTAGTCCAGGGTGTGTGTGTGAGAGAGGTGTGTCCTCAGGCTTAAAATTATATATATATGTGTATTTTACTTTAAAAAAATTAGTTGCATTCAGTATGTCATTATGTCACTTTTGGCTCTGTTTTAAATATGGTTTTGGAATTTCTTGGTGAGCAGCTGTGGTAGGAAGCTGTGGAGGCCTTCTAACAGTTGTTGGATTAATTTTTGTTTAGAGATTCTTCTGCAAGCATACATGAATGAACTCTTTCACTGAGTTGAGTGGAGTTTATAGACTGATGTTATTCTTTGTCAGAGATGCTGACTGCATATATTTTACATTATTTTAGTAGAGTCCAAAACTAAATGGTACTTATTTTTCTATAATTTTTCTTATATGTTTCATGTCTTTATGAATTATACAGGCCCAAGTCAGAAACTCAGCCATTACTTGAAATACTTCTCTTCTTTTTTTCACATTTAATTTATTTACAATTCTACCCCTCTACTACCTTCTTATCTCCTCTTCTCTATCTGTAAAGTCATTGCCTTAGAATAGACCTTCATCTGTACCTTGGACTATACCCTGCCAATCCATTCTTTATATTTTTACCAGAGTAATCGTTCTAAGCTCAGCATGGCAGACTTTTAGTTTCTGTGATTTGGTTTCTGCCTGAATTCCTGTCTTTGCAAATGCTGCTTCCTAGACCTTGAAATGCTCTGCTTCTCCACAGGTTCCCCCTCTCTTCATTTATGTGTGTGTGTATTTATATATGTATGTATTTATTTATATATATGTGTGTAGTCTTTTAATTGTAGAGGGACACAAAACCTTTATTTGTTTATCTTTTTATGTGGTGCTGAGGATCGAACCTAGGGCCTCATGGATGCTAAATAAGCAACCTACCACTGAGCCACAACCCCAACCCCCTCCTTCCTTTATTACTTACATGTAGAAAAATGCATACGTCTTACTGTACAGCTTGATGAATTTTTAGGTATATGTACACCCAAGTAACTACTATGCAAAATCAATTATAAATTTGCAAAATCCAAATACACTTTTCCCTTTCCTATCCCAGTTGATACTGCCTCTCACAGGTATTATTCTGACTTTTGTTACCATAGATTGCTTGTACTGTTTTCAAACCTTATATGAATAGAATTCATGTGGTGTTTCCTTTTTTGTGTATGGTGAACTAATTTTTTAAATTATTTTTTTGGTACTGGGATTGAACTCAGGGCTGCTTAACTACTGAGCCACATCTGCAGCCCTTTTTTATATTTTATTTAGAAACGGGTCTTGCTGAGTCGCTCAGGGACTTATTAAGTTCCTGAGGCTGGCTTTGAACTTGCAATCCTCCTGTCTGAGCCTCCAGAGCCACTGGGATTACAGACGGGTGCTACCATGCTGATTCTATTTATTTATTTTTAAAACAGTTTTAAAATTGTCGATGGACCTTTAGTTTATTTACTTATGAGTGGTGCTGAGAATCGAATCCAGTACCTCACACATGCTAGGCAAGTGCTCCACCACTGAGTTACAACTCCAGCCCCTGACTCTCAATTTTAAGACCAAAATTCAAGCATTGTTTCTGTGAAGCATATTGCTAACAAAATTAATTACTAGTGTCTTGAAATTGGGGCCACTGTGTTTATTTCTAGCATTTGGCATGGTGTTTAGCATGTTAGCATGCTTATCAATGAACTGGCATGTATCTTTCCCTTGAACTATCTGCCTAGCCAGATCGTTTTTTAAAATTTTTTATTTGTTCTTTTTAGTGATATATAACAGTAGAATATATTTTGACATATCATACATACATGGGGTATAACTTCCAATTTTTGTAGTTGTACATGATATGGAGTTACACTGGAGGGTGTATTCATATATAAGCATAGGAAAGTTATGTTCGATGCATTCTACTGTCTTTCCTGTTCACATCCCCCCTCCCTTCCCTTCATTCCCCTTTGTCTAATCCAATGAACTTCTGTTCTCCCCTCATCTCCCCTTATTGTGTGTTAGCATCCTTTTATTAGGGAGAACATTCAGCTTTTGTTTTTTTGGGATTGGCTTATTTCACTTAGCATGATAGTCTCCAGTTCCATCCATTTACCAGCAAATGCTATAATTTCATCCTTTTTTATGGCTGAGTACTGTTATATTGCCTATATGTACCACCTGACCAGCTCTATCAGATGCTTTCCCTAACACTTCCTCTCTTGTTCCTCCCGTTTTGCTGTAACAAACTTTCTTTTTTTTTTTTTTTTTTTTTTTTTTTTGCGGTACTGGGGATTGAACTCAGGACCTGGTGCTTGCGAGGCAAGCACTCTACCAGCTGAGCTATCTCCCCAGCCCTGTAACAAACTTTCAATGTGGTATAGTCATCCCCCTACATTACAGCTGCTAGTTTGATTGATTGTTTTTTAAATTTTTTTGGGATGGATTTAAAAATAAGGAATAAGGGACTTAGAGGTAACTGGCAGGGGTTTGTTAAAATGTTAATTGAGTCTGGAACTTTTCTCTGTTGCCTGCCTTCTGAGAACAGTCCTCTGGTCAGTGGGAAAAAAATGTTGACTGAAAAGGACAACTTGGTGCTTTATGAATAAAGAGAGCTGACAGAATAAAACTAGTAGTGATAATTATTAAGTTGTATTTTTTTAATAGAATCATTTTTCAATGTTGTTTATGTAAATAGTCAAATATTCCAAGAATATAAACATTTACTATTAAGGCATTATAAATAATGCTTCCTAGTCCTAAATTAAAATTATTTGAGGGCTGGGGATGTAGCTCAGTTGGTAGAGTGCTTGCCTGGCAAGTACAAGGCCCTGGGTTCAATCCCCAGCACCACCCAAAAAAAAAAAAAAAAAAAAAAAAAAAAAATTGAACCTATGAAGCTCAGTAGTAAATATATAAAAAATAAATAATTCTTTTTATTTAAAAGCTAGATTTTTTTGAACCCAGGGATGTTCTACCACTGAGCTATGTCCCTAGCCCTCAGTTTTTTATTTTTATTTTTGGTACTGAGGATTGAATCCTGTGGTGCTTAATCACTGAGCTACAACCCCAGCCACTTTTATGTTTTATGTTGAGACTGGGTCTCACTATATTGCAGAGGCTGGCTTTGAACTTGCAGTCTTCCTGTCTCAGCTACTGGAGTTGCTGGGATTACAGGTGTGCTGTAATCTGACTGCTTTTTATTATGATCCGGAGTCTTGAAAAGTTACTGAAGCTGGCCTTGAATTTGCCATCCTCTTTCCTCAGCCTCTAGAGTCACTGGGATTACAGGTGTGGGCCATCTTTCCTGGCTCAGGACTAGTAGATTTCTAATTTGTGTATAATTAGCACCTTTGAATAAATTTGGGTGGCCACTTTTTGCAGGTTAACCTTCATGTGATGGTTCTTAGGTATTTCTTTTGAACAGCGAGTGTTTAGCAGTGTAAATAGGAAAGTCATGTAAAAATTCTGAGCACTTTTTGGCACCTTTTTCATCATGTAATTTAATTTGATGCATATACCTGCCTTTTTTTTTTTTTTTTTTTTTTTTTTTTTTAATTTGAAATGAGGGTCTTACTGTTTTGCTCAGACTGGCTTTAAATTTAAAATCCTTCTGTCTCAGTCTCCCTGCTAACTGGGACAACCATTGTGCACTCCAGCAATTAGCCCTACATAAAAATTTTAACCTCTTTTCCACAGTAAGCATCCTGTGGGGCTAATTGGTTTGCTCTTGTCATATTTCTGTCACTTCTCTTATTTGGGTTGACTTTTTCTCTGCCCACATCTATTCTGATAATTGTATATTGTACAAGGTATTGGCAAGACAAGATGAAGTTAGATTATAAAGATTCATTCTCATTTCTATCTATTCTGGTCTTTGCCAAAATCTTAACTTCCTTTGCCAATCTTGCTAATCTCAGCTACTTGGGAGGCTAAGGCAGGAGGATCACAAGTTCGAGGCCCACAATTTTGCAAGACCCTGTCTCAAAAATAAAAAAGTATTAGGGATGTGGAGCAGTGGTAGAATGTTCCCAGTGCCACAAAAACAAACAAAAGTCCTGCCTCCTCCTCAGGAACTTTTGATGTATTATCCAACACTTACTTAATCTCCTTTGAAATCCTGTGACTCTTAATTTGTATTTGGATAATTTTCATACACATGATATTGTTTCCTGTGGGGTTTAATCTCCCCACTAGATTGAGATCTTGTGGAGGAAATTTTTTTAAAAAACTACTTTGCACTGTTTTAAGCACTCATTAGGTGTTCACCGTATGCTTGATTGAGAGAACCACGTGATTACAGTCATTGATTTATATAATTGTGATAGGTTGCTTTAAAAACAATTCGTAGTTCTTTCATACATAAGAACTTAAGAAATTTTATTGTAAGTACATCTTTTTACTTTCATTTCCATGTCTTCTGAGTGCAGGTAACTTGGTTCGTATCTCCAGTTTCCGGTTTGTAAGTTTATAGGAATGTGACTGAAGGTTACAATTAAAGGTCTTAGAGAACTGCACAGCATGATAATTCTATTTGTGATAGAAGAATTTATTGGAAGATAAGACAATTGTAGGTTGCTGTGGAATTTAGAAGACTTGCTCACCCATGTATTTGTGTCACTTTGAGGATTTGAAAACATACCCCAAATGTCTACTCTTTACCAGAGCCTCTTGTGCTCCTGGCTGTGATAAGCTAACTGAAAGGGTAGACTTCCTGTTTATCTTAGTGTCTCAAGTCCTTCTGTCTGGAATATGGAAGTAGTTCTTGCATTTCCAATGAAAGTGAAAATAGCTACAGGTGGATTTTTTTTTAGCTCTTCAAAGTTTTTATATTTACCAAGTCCTTCACAATTATCCCTTAAGAGTTAAGAAACCCTACCATTTTACTTAATTTATGAATGCATTGTTGTAAAATATTTTTCTTTTTCAAAAGTATTTTTCAAACTTATAAATAAATACATATAGTTTTTCATGTATCTGTGAGAGAGAAGCAGTATTGTATTATTTTCAACTGTATCTTTTTTTTTTTTTTTTTTTTTTGAGACACAATTGCCTAGGTTGAACTTCTAGTCTCTACTGATCTTCCTGCCTCAGCCTCCTGAGTTGCTGGTGCATGCCACCACACCTGGCTCAACTATGTCTTTAAAATTAATTATTATTATTATGGGTACCGAGGATTGAACCCAGAGGCACTTAGTTTATCACTGAGCTACATCCCCAGACCTTTTAATTTTTTAAATTTTTAGACAGGTTCTTAGGTTGAGGAAGCTGACATCCCCCTGCTATCCTTTTGCCTCAGCTTCCAGGGAATTACAGGTGTGTGCCACTGTACCTGGCTTAATTATTATTATTTTAATTGTACATATTTGTGGGGTACAGTGTGATAATTCAAGGCATTGATACAGTATATGATGATCAAATCAGAGTAGTTAGTATTTCTACCTCCTTAAACATTAAATAATTTTTTTTGGTATTAGGAATTGAACTTAGGGGTGCTTTACCCTACCCCTTTTCAAAAAAATTTGGAGATAAGTTTTCACTAAATTGCTGAGAGTCTTGCTATGTTGCTGAGACTGGCCTCAAACTTGCAATCCTCTTGCCTCAACCTCTCCAGTCACTGGGATCACAGTTGTGCACCTCTGAGCCTGCCTAAAAAAAAATACTTTTTGAATAAACTGTACATATTTTTGAGGTATAGTGTGACTTCTTTCTTTTTCTTTGTCGCCCTTTCTTTTCTTTTCTTCTTTGTGAGCATTCTACCACTGAACCACATTCTCAGCCCCAATACGATATATCAATATATATGTTACGTGAACTGATCAGGTCAGTAGTGATCATTTCCTTATCATTTCTTTGTGTTTTGAGCCTCTTCAACTACATGTTTTATTAGGATCATTTTAAGATACTTCTGGAATATTTCATTTGAATTTTGTTTAATTTTCACAAACTCAGGTATGCACATTTTTTCCCCTTGTTTTTCCAATCCATTTTATTATTTTGGTAAAATATGCATAACATGAAAGTTTGAGGGTTTTTTTTTTTGTGTGTGTGTACTGGGGATTGAACTCAGGGGTACTTGACCACTGAGCCACATTTTGTATTCTATTTTTTATTTTGTTTAGAGACACAGTCTCACTGAGTTGCTTAGTGCCTTGCTTTTGCTGAGGCTGGATTTGAACTCTTGATCTTCCTGCCTCAGCCTCCCTAGCTGCTGGGATTACAGGCATGTACCACCATGCTTGGCTCATTTGAAGTTTTTTAAGTGTAAAATTTAGTGTCCTTAAGTATATTCATAATCTTATACAACCATCACCACTATTTGTTTCCAGAACTTGTTCATCATCCCATACAAACTCCATACCCATTAAACAGTAACTTCTTATTCCACTTTTCCCTAGATCTTGGTAATCTCTGCTCTACTTTCCATCTCTGAATTTGCCTGTTGTAGGTACTGAATCAAATGGAATCATATATTTATCCTTTCATGCTTTATTTCACTAAGGTTAATGTTTTCAAGTTTCATCCATGTTGTAGCATGTAGCAGAATTTCATTCTTTTTTTCTAGCTGAATACTGTGTACATACCACATTTTGTTTATACATTCGTTTATTGATGGGACATGTGAATTATTTCCACCTTTTGGCCATTGTGAGCTGTTAACATTGGTGTACAGATATTTTGAGTTCCTGCTTTCAATTCCCCCATCCCTGTACCTGGTATTGAACCCAGAGGCACTGAGTTACATCCCCAGCCCTTCTTGTTTTTTATTTTTAGACAGTCTTTCACTAAGTTGATGAGACTGGGCTGGGACCTGCTGTCCTCCTTCCTTAGCTTCCTGAGTAGCTGGGATTTTTTAAGTGTGTACTACTGGACCTGGCCTTACTTTCAGTTCTTTTGGTTCTCTACATAGGGGTGGAATTGTGGGGTCACATGGTCATAAGTTCTATGTTTAACTTTTTAAGGAACTGCTAAACTGATTTCCACAGCAATTGTACCATTTTATATTCCCACCAGCAGAGCACAAGGGTTCCATCTTCTCCGTATCCTATTCAGTGCTTGTTATCTTTTTAAATTAGTAGACATCCTAGGGAGTGTGAGGTGGTATTATGGTTTTGATTTGTAGTTACTTAATGATTGATGATGTTGAGTATCTTTTCGTGTACATATTGGCCATTGGTCTATCTTTGGAAAAATGTCTATTTAAGCTCTTTACTCATTTTTGAAGTGGGTTATTTGTTTTTTATTATTGAGTTGTAGAAGATATTTTGCAAATATTAACTATGTTGTAGAGTTGAAGGTAATTTTAATTATTTCCTTATATCTGTTTTTCTAACGAATTTTAATTATATTTAAAAAACTTTCTTATTACAAAGTAAAATCAAGAGTGAAAAAGAAGCATCATCCTTTAGGCCTTTTTTTCATGAATGACCTTTGTTTCTTTCACATTTGATGTAATAAGTAGTTTTTTTTCTGTTGGTATTTCAGTGGGATTAAAGTACCCTTTTAATTTTAAAATTTTTGTGACTTTTTTTGGGTTGTTTTCAGGTTAATACATAAAATACTTTTTGTGTTTTATAGCCAATTACTTCATGAAAATCAGTTTGTGTTTGTGATGTTTGCAATAGCTTCTTTTTAAAAAAATATTTTTTAGTTGTTGATGGACCTTTATTTTGTTCATTTATTTATATGTGGTGCCTCACACATGCTAGGCAAGCTCTCCACCACTGAGCCACAAGCCCAGACCCTTCCAGTAACTTTTAAATTATTCTCTTGTTGTTTCACAACTTTTTAAAGTATTTTGGGCACCAGAAAAATTGCTGTTTGGTAATGTCACTAAATGTGTTTGTGTTGATGCAGAGTATGATTAGGAAAAAAGGTCTAGTCCTTTCATTCAGTTAATTATAATAAGTAATTATAGTACATTAATTATATTTTATAATTAAAATCTTTTAAAAAGTGTAAAATATTCTTTTCAATGTCAAGGTTTATAGAACTGTCTCATAGCTCTTTTATTAATTTATGAAGAATTTAAGATATTTTGAGTTTATCCTTAAGGTAATCTAGTTAAGTTTTTAGTAAAGAGTTGAAAAATACTTTGTTCATCTGTGTTCTATAAAGAAGTTAAAGGGAGATTATTTTAAAACTGTTGACATAGAAAAATTGAAATCTCATAAGAAATCAATTTCCCTCTAAGAAAGCTCCTTTTTTCTGTATATATTAGTTTCTTTTCTCTTTAAAAAAATTATGTTCTGTGCTTTGATTTGAAAATAGCACTTTATTTATGGTTATTAGAATCAAATAAGTGATTGAATTAAACATCTATTAATTAAATATTTATTAAGGGCCTTCACTGTTCTAGGCTATGTGCTTGGTACTGGGGATACCAAGACAAATAAGACAGATTACTCCCCTCAAGGGTGGTATCCACACAGGGAGCAAGTGTTGTAAGCAAAAGCATACTGGAATATCAACTACCAACCAATGATACTTTTGTAAAACTTATTTAAAAAATTTAAAAGCAATGTAACAGTTTTACTTAGAGACTGGAAAAAATCCACTTAATTCTGTCTGTTAACACAGCTAATTATTTGATTTAACTTTTCTCAAGTTAATATTTTGCAATTGTTTTAATCATTATGTACATGAAATTTTGTTTCTTGTTTCTCCAAGGTGTGTGTGTGTGTGTGTGTGTGCGTGCGCATGTATTTTAACTTTATTTTATTTTTTTATATTTTTATGTGGTGCTGCGGATTGAACCCAGTTCCTCACATGTGCTAGGCAAGAGCTCTACCACCGAGACACAACCTCAGCTTGGAGATGTATATTTTTAATCAGTGTTATATATGCCTATAATTTAAAGTGTTAAATAGTTTGAACAAGATTTGTTAAATGAGAAGCAGTTCTCTAAACATTCCTTGGCATTTTCTCCTTCCCCCAGGATACCACATTATATTCTGTTAGTTGATCTTTGGTATTTAGTATTGATTTTTCAGATTTATGCATTATCTGTTGAGTTCACATTTCTTTTTTTAAGTTTTTTTTAAGTTGCCAATGAACCTTTATTTTATTTGTTTATATGTGGCACTGAGATTCAAACCCCATGCTTCACACATGCCAAGCAAGTGCTCTACCATTGAGCTACAACCCTAGCCCCTTGACTTCCCATTTTTTTTTTATTGTAAACAAATGGGATACATGTTGTTTCTCTGTACATGGCGTAAAGGCATACCATTTGTGTAATCATAAATTTACATAGGGTAATGTTGTTTGATTCATTCTGTTATTTTTTCCCTTCCCCCCACCCCTTCCACCCCTCTTTTCCCTCTATACAGTCCTTCCTTCCTCCATTCTTGCCCCCCTCCCTAACCCTAACTCTAACCCTAACACTAACCCCTCCCACCCCCCATTATGTGTCATCATCCACTTATTAGCGATATCATTCGTCCTTTGTTTTTTTGAGATTGGCTTATCTCACTTAGCATGATATTCTCCAATTTCATCCATTTGCCTGCAAATGCCATAATTTTATCATTCTTTATGGCTGAGTAATATTCCATTGTATATGTATACCACAGTTTCTTTATCCATTCATCAATTGAAGGACATCTAGGTTGGTTCCACAATCTGGCTATTGTGAACTGAGCAGCTATGAACATTGATGTCTTCATAGAATGAGTTTGGGAGGGTTCCCTCCTCTTCTATTTTATGGAATACTTTGAGAAGTATTGGAATGAGCTCTTCTTTAAAGGTTTTGTAGAACTCGGCTGAGAACCCATCTGGTCCCGGACTTTTGACTTCCCATTTCTGAGAATGAGAATTTGGTCTTTGTTCCTCTCTTTCCCCCATAGCCACTTCCCTCTCCCCTTACCTTATTTTACTTCATTATAACAATAGTTATATGTTAATGTTCATTAGATAAATATTTAGTGTCTACCTTATTATGACCATGCATATATGATCTATAGCTGAAGTTATATAATAGGCTGTGATGACTTTTCTGGCACAACCTTCCTGGAGCTAGTAATTGCTGTGGTTTTGTTTTTGCTTCATATTTTAAGTACTTGTCACTTATTCAGTAGTAACCTTTGTTACTTTACCAAGATTCCTCTCAAGTCTACCAGATGTTGGCAGTTTCTTCTGATGTCTCTTGTGGCTGACCATCTCACTGGTTTCAAACTTAGTGGTTACTGTGTGAACCTGGCTCATATTTATGTCCTGGAAACTCCTTCACCATTCATCCTGGGAATTCTCTACTAGATCTTTTGTTACCTGGATTCCAGATGTTCTGCTTTCTAAATTTTGTCTCATTTGAAGTATGACTTTCTTCTGGAACTTTCTGAGAGTTTATGGGGTAATGTATTTGAGATTCATAAGCTTGAAAATGTCTTAAGCCTGTCTTCATACTTGACTGAATGTTTGTCTGAGTTAAAATTCTAAGTTAGAAATAATTTTTCTTCAGAATCTAGAAAGATACTGCTTGAGTTTTAGCCTGGCTTCCCACATAGTTGAGATATACAGTGCTGTTCTAATTTTAGGGCCATTGTAATTGTTTCTGTCCATAGAAGTTGATTGAATCTTTATCCATATATTCTGAAATTTCACCATGATACCCTTTGATGTGATTCTGTTTTCACTTATTTGCTTATTAAAATGGGTTCCTTTAGTATGAAGACCAATCTTCTTTAGTTCTAGGAAATTTTCTTTAATTATTGCATAGATAATTTTTTCTCTTGCATTTTTGTCTGAAACTCTTTACGGTTAGATGTTGGACTCTGAAGGAAATTGGATTTCCTTTTTCTTTTTGGTGCTGGGAATAAAACCAGAGCCTCAATGATGCAAAGTGTGTGTGGTCTTCAAATTATTTGAGAGTGGTATCTGAGTGTTGATTTTACTAAACGTTTTTCAGTATTTGTAGTATAACTTGCAAAAAATTTCTTTGTCAATAGAATAATCTAAAATGGCCCTTTTAATTTGTATTTTTTCAGGTAGTGTCAAGATAGAACCTTTCTCCACATTTTTATTAGTTTGTATTTCCTCATTCTTGTAAATTTTTTTGTTCTTTCTTTCCTGTCATCACTATTAGTTCTTAAAATTGTTCTTTAAAATCATTTGTAGCTGGGCACGGTGGCACATGTCTGTAATCCCAATGACTTGGGAGGCAGAGGCACAAGGATTGCAAGTTCAAGGTCAGCTTCAGTAACTTAGTGAGACCCTTTCTCAAAATCAGAAATTAAAAGGACTGAGGATGTGGCTTAGTGGTAGAGCACCCCCTGGGCTCAATAGCACAAAAAGAAAAAAAAAAAAAAATCAGTTTGTAGAGCACTTTACAATAAATATCTTAAATGTTAACCACTTCCCAAATTCACTGCAAGTACTTTTCTAATTAGTTTAATATCTTGCTGTTTTTTTGGTGCTATTTTTAATGTGCATGAATTAAAAATTTGTTGCCAAATCTGCCTACTGTTGTGTTTGTTTTACTTCTGATATTTTGCATTTTTACTCCCAATATGACTGACAAATAATTGTAATTTAGGATTTCACATATTTAAACTTAATATTCACTTTTAAAAATTTACCTGAAATTTATATTGGAGTGTGATAAAGGGTCTGAATTTATGGCTTTTTAAAGTAGCTAAGCAGCTAAACCAACATGAGCCAGAGAATCATTTCTGTTTTTAATTATACTCTTCAACCCTTACTAGGGATGGAATCCAAGGCTAAGGAAGCCCTCTACAACTGAATCACACCCCAGCACTTTGGTCTTAATTCTTAAAATAAATAAATAAATAAATAAAAGCCTTAAAATAGTTTATATATGCATAATAATACCTGCTCTGCTTTATAAATTGTTTTTCCATTTGGTCTTGTATTAGAAACTTGTATTTTCTCAGAGAAACTTGCATTACATCACATGAACGCCAGACTTCCTTATTTTAATTATTTGTTCTGCTTTAGTTGTTTGTGAAGTTATTGTACACTTTTGCAATTATGTAATAAAACTTAAGAATGTTGCCATCTTGAGGTTGTATATAGAACCATGTATGGTTATCAGGAAATTGCTGAGAAGTATGAAGCACTGTGTCACGTAAAGAAACAAAAAGCCCCCAGATATATTTTATGTTTTATCATAATTATCATGGTCATGGTCATCATCATTATTATTGGTATTGGGAATTGAGCCCAGAGCTATATCCCTAGTCCTTTAAAAAAAAAAAAAAAAAAATATATATATATATATATATATATATATTAAGTTGTAGATGGACACAATACCTGTATTTTATATATTTATTTTTGTGTTGTGGTGAGGATTGAACCCAGTGCCTTACCTTACTGCTAGGCCAGCGCTCTACCACTGAACTGTAACACCAGCCCTCATTCAGGTCTTTATATCAGAATTTCTTATTAACTATAAGTAATTGCATTCTTCTCCAATTAAAATTTACTATAAGGGGCTGGGGAGATAGCTCAGTTGGTAGAGTGCTTGCCTTGTAAGCACAAGGCCCTGGGTTCGATCCCCAGCACCCAAAAAAAAAAAAAAAAAAAAAAAATTTACTATATACTGTGATAAAAGAAGTCTAATATTTGTAACTGTTGGGTTTAAAAAAATCACATAAACAGCAAATGGTCCACTGTTCAGTATTGAAGCACAGTGTGTAATGCTTCATTATCTCTTGCAGCAGGAAGAATGGAATTGTTTTATTAAACAGGGTCAGAGGGGGTAGGGTTGTTGCTCAGTGGTAGGGTACACCTGCCTGAGTACCTGGGTTTAATCCATAAAAATCCTTAAAAATAAAAAGTCAGTGAAATAGAGTGAAGTTGATTAAGTGGAACTTTTACTTAATGACAACCCTTAGATATTCAAAAAAGTTTTTGTTATTGACTAGCTTGTGTGGTTCTTTCAAGTGTATGAGATTCTTTTAAAATGTGGGCTTAAAATTCTTAGCCACTTTTTTTTTTTTTCTCAGTAGTCCTGGGAATGGAACCCATGGTCTTAAGCATTATGTCCCTAGCCTCTCTCATCTGCTTTAATAATAGCATTATGTTTCTGTTTCTGGGAGAAAAGTAGCACCAAGAATTTAACAGTAGACATAAGTGAAAAAAATTTGAGAAAATTTAATACTTATAATATCCTTTATAATAAACCAGTAAATGTAAAAAATGTTAATCATATTTAAATACAATCTTAACTTTTAGAATTATAGAAATTAAGAATCAGGATATTCTTAGTAAATCTAACAAAGTTATATTTCTTTTTCCAAAAAATCTATTTTTATTTTATTTTTTTCTTTTTTTGCTGTATTGGAATTGAACACAGGAACTCTACCATTGTACTACATCCTAGCCTTTTTTTTTTTTTTTTTTTGGTACTGGGTATTGAACCCAGGTGTGTACTTTACAGTTGAGCTGCATCCTAAATCTTTTTTATTTTGTGAAAGTGTCTTGCTAGGTTGTTGAGGGTCTCCCTAAGTTATTGAGGCTGGCCTCAAACTTTTGATTTTCCTTCCTCAGCCTCCTGAGTTACTGGGATTTTTGGTGTGTGCCACCGCACCTGGCTCATTTTCATGTTAAATGTCAGAGTCCTATAGTTATTACTGTTAAAAAAAATGGATTACTAAGGATATAGCTCAGTGGTAGAATGTTTGTCTGTCATGCATGAGGTCTTTGTTTTAATTCCAAATACTCAAAAAAATCAATTTCTCAAGTAATTTTGAAGCTAGAACTTACCATAAGTTTGATTTAAGGCAAACTCTATTTGGTATCGTTCCTTCTAGTTTTTTCTCTTATGTATTTGTTTTGTGGCATTATTTTTGGTATTTTAATAAAGTCACGTATGAACATTTGCTTATAAAAGCTCCTCTCTGAATGCATCCTTTTAGTAATTACCTTGTTTCCTGAGGAGTTAGTAAACATTACCATGAAGTCACATTATAGTGAAAAAAGTATTACAATTTTTGTGCTTAACCAGGACAAGAATTCCTTGGGGAAATATTGAGTGAATGATTACAAGGAAGGTAATTCTTTAGTTACAGATTAACTGCAAAGTTAAATTGAACTACAAAACAGAGTCATTTTAGAGAAATAATTCATGAAATTAGATTAACAACAATTAAAACTTACTTTTTACTAAGAAACAATACCAGTAAACATTTTTTCTCATTTAAGTAAAACTTATGCTTACTGACATAACTTTTCATTTTTCTTCAAACCATAAACTAGTAATGGTAATGTTAACTGTCTATTCCTCTACTGAAATTTTTAGTGGTATTGATTTTTATCCTTGTTGATGAGTGAACTGTTAATATGTTGCCATCTATGCCCATGGTTTTATAGTCAGTCACTTATCTGAAAGTCATGATTGGGAATTTAGGATACAATGAAAATACAGTCACCCCTCTGAATCTGCCAAGGTTTGGGGTCTAGATTTCTTATGGATTCCAAAAACTTCAAGTTCTTTAAATCTCATCAAGTCCCTTTTATAAAATGGTATAGTATTTGTATATAACTTAGCATATTCTCCCATATACTTTATATCATATATATATATATATTACTTATAATATCTAATACAGTTTAAGTGGTATGAAGAGAGTTGTTCTGTATATTTTGGGGAAAAATGACAACAGAAGATTCATACATGTTCAGTTCAGGGAATAATGACAAGAAAAAGTTTGTACATGTTCATTCCAGTTGGAATTTTATTTTTCCAATAGTTTTATTCTTAGGTAGGTTGAATCTGTGCATTTAGAACCCAGTTTCAGTGGGCCATTTCATTGGTATTAGAAAATCTGAGACTAGGAACTAGGAAGCACCAATGTCTAAGTCATGTAAATTAATTGTTTATGATACATGAGAAAAAAAAATTCAGATTAAAATACTTATTACCAAGGTTGGTATGCACTGTTTGTTTTGTTTGTTTTTGATACCTGGGATTACCGGCATGTACCACTGTGCCAGGTTTGGTGTGTACTTTCCAATAATAAATTATTGGCATGATACTGGAGAAAATATAACTCAAGGACTCAGTCTGTGTAAATATGAATTTCTTTAAAGGAGTCAGACTTGTTCACACCTGACTCCTATGGGTTTAAATAATTCTCTTAAAATTGTTTTTGGTATTAAAAGGAATAAAATGGGTTATTAGATTTTTTGTTAGCTGCTTTTAATTTTGGTATCATTAATAGTAACAAAGATGACACTTTTCCTGTCATTTCTTAGATGTAGTCGTTGCTAAGACATCAGTTTTCATTACTCTTTCTTCCCAAATGACATCAGTGTTGAAAAGTGAAGCACTGTAAATGTTCTTTTTCACCAGTTTCCCAAGAAGGATGTTTAAAAATGTCTGTTATTTTCATTTTGTATAGAAAGAATAGTTCCAAGATTCATTAATACATTTTCTAGTAGAATATTTTGTTGTTTCCTAGTTCTATGAATTTGTTCTCATCTAAGGTATTTTTCTTGTTTTATTTTTGGTATTATCTTTCAACAAGGGTCTTAGAGACACATTGGGATGGATGATTCTGAGAATTATAGGAAAAATTTCATCATTTTTTAACTAAAAGGGATAAGGAGTTAACTTTCAACTTGAAAATTATGGATTTAGCTAGTACTAGTAGACTATAGATCTAAACTTCTTTTTATAGTCACTTGATGGAGATGTTATGTTAATCCATATTTATTTGTGACTTTATAAAGGCAAATCTAAAATATAAAATTTGAGTTGTATATAGAAGATGGATCTCCTTGGAGGATTAGGCTTTTCTTGGTTAGTATATTAGTGAATAATGAAGTTTATGGAAAAGAGTTTAGGATAAATTACATTTTTCTTTATCATGTTGTAAAAGATTGCTCTTTAAAATGAGTGGAGGTAATAAATGATTGTAAATTCATGGATATTAAATTTGATAGGCTTAGCAGGTACTATGGTCTGTTTGTTTCTTCTCTAATTCCTAATTGTGTTGAAACCTAATTCCCTGTGCGATGATATTAAGAGGTGGGATCTCTTTATGCAGCCATAGGAAGAATGAAATTGTGTCATTTGCAGGAAAAAGGATGGAAATTGAGAACACTGTGTTAAGCAGAATAAGCCAAAGTCAGTCAAGGGACATACATTTTCTCTCATGTGGAAGCTAGAGAGGAAAAAGGAAAAGAAAGGTTGGGGGATCTCATGAAAATCAAGGGAGATCAGTAGAGTACAGGAAGTGGACCAGGGAGAGAAAGGAAAGAAGGAAAGGAAAGGGGACATGTTGAGGAATGTTAGTCAAATTATAGTGTTATATTGTATACATGTACAAATATGTAACAATGAATCCCATCACTACATACAACTATAATGTACCAGTTGAAAAAAATATGGAAGAAAAAGAAAACCAACCTGTAATAGAATTAAAGAAAAGAAAAGAAAAAAACTTGGTACAATTTTTGGGAGGCAGTTGAGTCATGGAGATGTAGTAGTCCTCGTGAATAGGATTAGTGCCCTTGTAAAGGAGGCCTAAGGGATAAGGTACTTCATTAATAACCCAAATTGACAACAATTTTTGGGACATGGTAGTTAAAAGAGAAACAACACTGTTCCTTTAAGGAACCTGCAAACTTATAACCTTCGGTGCCTCCCTACTTTCTTCTCCCACCCCCGCTTTTCCTCAGTTCTTCCCTTCCCCAGAACAAAAGAACCAACATAGATTATGTTATCCTTATGGGACTGTTGTAAGGTTCTTATGCGATAGTGTCTGTGAAAATGCTTTTAAAAGAGTCAACTACTAGATTAGGCACATTAATTTTCTTGTTTAGTAGGTTAAAGATTCTGGAGACCAAAAACTTGTTATATTACATTTTGGGTAGCTTTATTTATTCATTTATTTTTGTGGTTACTGAGGGCTGAATCCAAGGCTACTCAGCTCCCTTTTATTCTTCCTTCATTTTGAGACAAGTCTTACTAAGTTGTTGAGTCTGACCTTGTATTCTGTAATCCTGCTTCCTCCTCCCCTGTAGTTGGGATTACAGGTTTGTACCACTGTGCCCAGCTATTTTTCTTTAATTTATAAGTGAGTTAGGGCTATTAGATGTGTTTTGACTCAGCACCCCCCCTTTACTGAAGGAATGGAGGAAACATTTTTAATACTTTTGAATTGATGAGTACCATGTTGCTGAAAGCTTCAGAAGTTTATGAACCAAGAAAATGATAAATTGTATTTTTGAGTTGAGAAACTGCTGAAAGCAAGTTACTAAACTAGAAAATTTGTCATTAATGTGTTAGTCATTTTGTTACATTATGGAAAATAAAAACTAATGAATACTTAAGGGCATTCTCTCTGTGATATTTTTAAAACTCTAATACAGCAAATACAACAGGTTTCCTGTGATCATAAAGTAAGTAATATGTTTTTTGATTCTTGTTTTGTTCTTGTGGACAGTTTTACAGATAGTTTTTACCCCCAAATTACTTGTAGTTAACTTTATAGTAACATATTTGATGCGTTTCAGAGTAGGAGCTGTCACTCTTCATAGAAGAAAACTACAGCTTGTATGTTTCTCCATGTGTGCTCTAAAGTTTATAAGTTGTTACTGGTTCATTGTCTTTTACAAAGATTCCTTTCTGTATTATTTCTTTTTCACATTTTTACCATTAATAAGACCTTCTTGATATGCAGGAGAAAGTAGACAACTTCAATTTTTTTGTGTAATGCAGCCAAGCTCAGGGATGCTGGAGAACAGAAGTAGTGGCAGATGGGGCAACCTGATTCTCTGTAAAGATGGGGTGGTTCATTTTGATTACAGACACTGGCAGTCTGTGAAGTGAAGATATGGAGCCACAATCCATTTTGCAGGCTGCACTAACCATGTGTGTTGTGGTAAAGCCAAGAACAACTTTGTATGGACATAGCAGAAGAGATGACTGGATCCATTTTTTGGTTTCCAGGCATAGACCTCCACATAGCAATATTGTCAACACTGTATCTGAGCACTGAGGCCAAATGGTATAGATATTACCATACTGTTTTCTACTTCAAATGACAAATGATCTGCTCAGGAATGGGATATAATAAGGGATCCAGATTTATACCTTCTCCTATACATAAGTGGAGATTTATTATCTTTATTAGTTAAATAACTATGCTTAGATGGACTGTTCAGGATGGACTCCTTTAGAATTTTTTACAAATTTGAATTGCAGAGACTATAATCAGTAGTGTATAAAAGGCTAAGAAAGCAGTTTTAGGAATGTAAATTAGAGCCACTTGGAAGGAAGTTTGGCTATATTCATTAAACCAGAAAATGTGTGTGACCCTAGTTTCTAGAAAAGTGCTCTATAGATAGATGCAAAGAGATAACGAACATAATTTTTCATGACATATGGTATGAAGGAAAAAATGGGAAACAGCCTGAATATCCAACCATAAATTAATAGCTAGGTAATCTCTAGTATTGTTATATAATGGAGTCCTATGTACCAAGAAATGAAAGAGCTAAATCTGTGTATAAGAGTAAGTTGCATTATAGTATGTATAATGTGATACCACTGTAAATTTTTTTAGGTGAAGCATGAAATAAGATCTGAAAAGAGACAAACCAAGTGTCAATTGCCTTTTAAGGGGAAGTGGGGAGAGATCAGGGTTGGAAGCAAAATTGACTAGGATTTAGTGCTGGTGTCTTTAGCTTCATTTGTATGCACTTTTTTAATTTTAGAGAAGAATGTTTTACTTGAGTACTAAAAATTAAAATATCCCAACTACCACCCAGAACAGTACAATAGCTACTTTTTTTTCATATAATCAATGTTTTTTTTTTTTTTTCAATGTGGTGCTAGGTATTGAACCCAGTGCCTCATGTGTACTAAGCAAGCACTCTACCACTGAACCACAACCCCAGCCCAAAGTATATGTGTTTTGATAAAGATTTTTATTTTCACAGTACTAGGGTTTGAACCCAGGACTTTGCGCATGCTAGGCAAACTCCCTGCCACTGAGCTCTATCTCCAGCTCTAATGTGTATGTTTTGTGTAGTTTTAATAATGTTTGGTTATTTACTGTCTTAAGAGCATGTTTTAATATTTCTGTGAAACCTTTGCTACCACCTTCAATAATAACTCTCAAATTATTTCCTTAAGATAAATTCCCTGTTGGTGTGGTGGTATACCCCTGTATTCCCAGCGACTTGGGAGGCTGAGGCAGGATTGCAAGCCAACCTCAGCAACTTAATAAGGCCCTAAGCAATTTAGTGAGACCCTGTCTCAAAATAAAAAATAAAAAGGGCTGGTGATGTGGCTCAGTGGTAAAAGCACCTCTGGGTGGTTCAATCCCTGGTACCAAAGAAATTTTAAAAATTGAGATAAATTTCCAGGATTGAATCACCAGATTAAAGGATATGATCATTTTTGGCCATTCTTATATATTGCCATATTCCTCCAAAAAAGAATTATCCCAATGTATAGTGCATCCAGCAATGATGAAATATACTAAGTTCATTCAACTTCACTATTAAATAAAAATTTTTTTTCACTGCTGGGACCAAACTCAAGACCTTATGCCATACAGATTCCCCACCACTGAGTTGTATCCCTAGCCTGCCTCTTTCTTTTCTTTTCATTTCATTTCTTTTCTTTTCTTCTTCTTCTGGTACTAGATATTGAATCCTCTTGGGTCTTTATCCACTTAGCCATATCCCCCAGCCCTTTTTATTTTTTATTTTGAGATGGTGTCTCACTAAGTTGCCAGGACTGGCCTTGAATTTGCCATCTTCCTGCTTCAGCACATTACCAGTGTGCTCTACTGTGTCCAGCTAGAATTTCTTTTTAAAAACATAAGAGATTAAGAGTATGAACTATTAGAATACTAACTCTTCGAGTGCAAATCCTGCCTCTGGCACTCATTAACTACATGACTTTGGGAAAGTGAACTTTTGTGCTTTAGTTTCCTCATTTATAAAGTGGCCATAACAAGAGTAGTTAACCTATAGGGTTATTGTAAAGGTTAAATGAGTTAATATTTATAAAACAGCTAGATTAGTGCCTGGCATGAATAAGTGTTTGATAATTTTTAAAACTGTATATATAAATTTGAGGAGCTTTAAAGTCATCATATTCCATCAATATATAATTTTTGAGGGCAAGCTATTTTGTCTGCTTTTAGTGATAAGGAAAAAAGTGTATATATCAAAGGTAAGAGATTTTGAGAAAGTCATTAGTTTTTCTGTCTATGGGTAGGCAAATGTCTAAATCATACCTATTCAGCACTTTCAGAAATAATATACTGTATCTACCACCTGTGTTTTATTTATTAGATTACTAGATGAAGGTGATTCCAGTTGAATCTTAGGTTAAGGAAGAATAAGGGGAAGAAGATAAATTTTAGTGATCATAAATATTATTTGCAAAATAATGAAAAAACATTTTTGTTGAATTCTTACTTTGAGTGTTATAGATGCTGGGGTTCAGTACTAAACATGAGACTGTGAAAAAGAGACTAAGATAACACCTTTATTTGAGTATTTAAGAAAATTTTGTCTTTATCCAAAAATTTTTTGAATATCAACAATATTTAAGATTCTTTGATAGGCATTGGAGATACAAGTAAGTAAAGCCCATTGTTTTGTTCTCAGAGGGGAGATGTACAATTAAATACAGCATAATTTATTTCCAAGTTAAAAGCGTTGAAAGTTTGATGGATGCTTAACTTTAAGTCATTGGTCATGGAAGCATTTAGAAGGGGTTTGTAAAAAGTGAAGGAGGGACATTCAGCCAAGATTTGAAGAATGCTGGCCTGTTAAGAGTGATTGGGGCTCGTAGGTAGAGTACTTAATGTGGTCAAGGAACAGTAAATAGTGGGCTGGGAATATAGCTCAGTTGGAAGAGTGCCTGCCTTGCATGCATACCACACATACACACACACACACACAAAAAAAAAAAAAAAAAAAAAGAACAGTAAATAGTTTGGAATTGCTGGAGCCTCTGATGCATATCTCCCCTAGTTTTAAGGTTTACATTTTTAATTTTTATCTATTTGTTGCTACATTTTAGGTTTTTGTTTTTTCTTTTTCTTTTCTTTTAATCTCAGGAACTCTCAATCTTGGCAAGTAATTATTTTTTGGTCTTAGTTTCCAATGATGCTTATGAGGTAGTATGACAAGCCTTAAGAAGCATCCTCATTATCAATATCTTGGTTTCATGTAGTTTCTCCAAACTAGTTCTGTAATAAACTCCTGCTGTAAAATTTACTTTTATCTTTTAATCTAATTTTCAGATATAAAATTCTCTTGGCCTTCTGTTTTTGGAGTAGTCTTTACTATTCTTGATGCACATAGAAACATTACCTTCATTGAACCTTCCCTTTCTTTACTGGGATTCTGCTTCTTTGAATTTTATACTATTTACCTCTTTCTAGTAGTGTTTTTCAGTTGCAAGATTTTGACCTGTAACTTACACTTTTTTCTGATTGCTTCCTGTACATTTCGTGTTTCAAATAGCCATTAATTGCTTTTTATAATGCTCATTGTTAGGTATTTCGATCTGATTCAGAAAATGTTCTTTTCTACTTTGAAAAGCAACTACTTTTGCATGTATTCTACCTTCCCATGCAAATTTAATCATTGCTAGTTTAGTTTTTGTAATTTTCCTGTTCATATTTATAGAAATATATTATAGGATTTCTTCTGTTTTTAGTTAACTGTTCACATTTTACCATTTTTTTCCCATTCTAATTGATATTTTGGATACTTTGGAAAAACTGTTTTCAAAATGATATATGTCTATTGTTTCAAATCAAAATATTCTACATGCTTGTGAAAACATTACTTTTGTAGATTTGTTCACTATTGGTGATACAGATTTGTACTGGTCACTTAATGAAGTTAGAGAAACATTGGAATAATTAAACTATTGTAACACATTGTCATATGAGAGTAAGCCTAATTTTTTTTTTCCTGGTACCAGGCATTGAACCCAGGGGTGCTTAACCACTGAGCCACATCCCAGCCCATTTTTATATTTTATTTAGAGACAGAGCCTGACTAGGTTGCCTGGCTGAGTTGCTGAGGCTGGCTTTGAATTCTTTTTTTTTTTTTAGTTCATTTTTAGTAAACAAATGGGATACATCTTGTCTTTCTGTACATAAAGTAGAGGCATACCGTTTTTGTGATCATACATTTACCTAAAGTATTGTTTTTTTTATTCATTCTGTTATTTTTTTCTTCCCCCCATTCCTCCCACCCCTCTTATCCCTCTATACAGTCCCTCCTTCCTCCATCTTGCCCCCCTCACACCCCCCATTATGTGTCATCATCCGCTTACAGTGAGATCATTCGTCCTTTAGTTTTTTGAGATTGGCTTATCTCACTTAGCATGATATTCTCCAATTTCATCCATTTGACTGCAAATGCCATAATTTTATTATTCTTTATGGCTGAGTAATATTCCATTGTGTGTGTGTGTGTGTGTGTGTGTATATATATATTTATATTTATATATATATATATATCACAGTTTCTTTATCCATTCATCAGTGGAAGGGCATCTAGGTTGGTTCCACAGTCTGGCTATTGTGAATTCAGCAACTATGAACATTGATGTGGCTGCATCACTGTAGTATGCTGATTTTAAGTCCTTTGGGTATAGGCCAAGGAGTGGGATAGCTGGTTCAAATGGTGGTTCCATTCCAGGTTTTCTAAGGAATCTCCACACTGCTTTCCAGAGCGGCTGCACTAATTTGCAACCCACCAGCAATGTATGAGTGTACCATTTTCCCCACACCCTTACCAACACCTGTTGTTGCTTGTATTCTTGATAATCGCTATTCTAATTGGGGTGAGATGGAATCTTAGGGTAGTTTTGATTTGCATTTCTCTTATTACTAGAGACGTTGAACATTTTTTCATATGTCTGTTGATTGCTTGTAGATCTTCTGTGAAGTGTCTGTTCATTTCCTTAGTCCATTTGTTGATTGGATTATTTGTATTCTTGGTGTAGAGTTTTCTGCGTTCTTTATATATTCTGGAAATTAGTGCTCTATCTCAAGTATGGGTGGCAAAGATTTTCTCCCACTTTATAGGTTCTCTCTTTGCATTGATGATAGTTTCCATTGCTGAGAGAAAGCTATTTAGTTTGAATCAGTCCCAGTTATTGATTCTTGCTTTTTTTTCTTGTGGTATGGGAGTCCTGTTACGGAAGTCTGATCCTAAGCTGACATGTTGAAGATTTGGACCTACTTTTTCTTCTATAAGATGAAGGGTCTCTGGTCTGATTCCGAGGTTCTTGATCCATTTTGAGTTGATTTTTGTGCAGGGTGAGAGATAGGGGTTTAGTTTCATTCTGTTGCATATGAATTTCCAGTTTTCCCAGCACCATTTGTTGAAGAGGCTATCTTTTCTCCATTGCATATTTTTGGCCCCTTTGTCTCATATGAGAAAATTGTATTTATTTGGGTTTGTGTCCATGTCCTCTATTCTGTACCATTGATCCACCTGTCTTTTTTGGTGCCAATACCATGCCGTTTTTGTTACTAATGCTTTGTGGTATAGTTGAAGTTCTGGTATTGCGATACCCCCTGCTTCATTCTTCCTGCTAAGGATTGCTTTAGCTATTCTGGGTTTCTTATTCT
This sequence comes from Sciurus carolinensis, assembly GCF_902686445.1. NCBI lineage: Eukaryota > Metazoa > Chordata > Mammalia > Rodentia > Sciuridae > Sciurus > Sciurus carolinensis. The sequence goes on from NC_062215.1 coordinate 35,901,566, forward strand.
TCCAGATGAATTTCATGATTGCTTTCTCTATTTCTGTAAGGTACATCATTGGGATTTTAATTGGAATTGCATTGAATCTGTATAGCACTTTTGTAGTATGGCCATTTTGACAATATTAGTTCTGCTTATCCAAGAACATGGGAGATCTTTCCATCTTCTAAGGTTTTCTTTAATTTCTTTCTTTAGTGTTTTGTAGTTCTCATTGTAGAGATCTTTCACCTCTTTGGTTAGATTGATTCCCAAGTATTTTATTTTTTTCGAAGCTATTGTGAATGGGGTATTTTTCCTAACTTCTCTTTCTGAAGATTCATCACTTATGTATAAAAATGCATTGGATTTATGAGCATTGATCTTATATCCTGCTACTTTACTGAATTCACTTCTGAGATCTAAAAGTTTTCTGGTGGAATTTCCTTGTTCCTCTAAATATATAATCATGTCATCAGCAAATAGAGATAGTTTGAGTTCTTCTTTTCCTATTCGTATCCCTTTAATTTCCTTGGTCTGTCTAATTGCTCTGGCTAGAGTTTCGAGGACAATGTTGAATAGAAGTGAAAGAGGGCATCCCTGCCTTGTTCCAGTTTTTTGGGGGAATGCTTTCAGTTTTTCACCATTTAGAATGATATTAGCCATGGGCTTAGCATAGATGGCCTTTACAATGTTAAGGAATGTTCCCACTATCCCTATTTTTTCTGGTGTTTTGAGCATGAAGGGATGCTGTATTCTATCAAATGCTTTTTCTGCATCTATCGAAATAATCATGTGATTCTTGACTTTAAGTCTGTTGATGTGGTGAATTACATTTATTGATTTCCGGATGTTGAACCAACCTTGCATCCCTGGGATAAAACCCACTTGATCGTGGTGCACTATCTTTTTAATATATTTTTGTATGTGATTTGCTAAGATTTTGTTGAGAATTTTTGCATCAATGTTCATTAAGGATATTGGTCTGAAATTTTCTTTCCTCAGTATGTCTCTGTCTGATTTAGGTATCAGGGTGATATTGGCTTCATAGAATGAGGGTTCCCTCCTCTTCTATTTCCTGGAATACTTTGAGGAGTATTGGAATGAGCTCTTTAATGGTTTTGTAGAACTCAGCTGAGAACCCATTTGGTTCCGGACTTATCTTTGTTGGTAGACTTTTTTTTTTTGGGTGCTGGTGATTGAACCCAGGGCCTGGTGCTCGAACCCAGGGCCTGGTGCTTGCAAGGCAAGTACTCTACCGACTGAGCTATCTTCCCAGCCCCTGTTGGTAGGCTTTTGATGACTTCTATTTCATTACTTGAAATTGATCTATTTAAATTGGTTCAATTCAGGTAATTCATATGTCTCTAGAAACCTGTTGATGTCTTCCAGATTTTCTATTTTGTTGGAGTATAGATTTTCAAAATAGCTTCTTATTATGTTTTATATTTCAATCATGTCTGTTGTGATATTTCCTTGTTCATTCCAAATTTTAGTAATTTGGGTTTTTCTCTCCTTCTCTTTTTTAGTGTGGCTAAGTGTTTATCAATTTTGTTTATTTTTTCAAAGAACCAACTATTTTGTCAACTTTTTCGATTATTTCTTTTGTTTCAATTTCATTTATTTCAGCTCTGATTTTAAGTATTTCCTGTCTTCTTCTACTTTTAGTGTTGCTCTGTTCTTCTTTTTCTAGGGCTTTGAGCTGTAGTGTTAGGTCGTTTATTTGTTGATTTTTTTTTTTCTTCTTTTATTGAATGTACTCCACGAAATAAATTTTCCTCTAAGTACTGCTTTCATAGTGTCCCAGAAATTTTGATATGATGTTTCTTTTTTTTTTTTTGCGGTACTGGAGATCGAACTCAGGGCCTTGTGCTTGCAAGGTAAGCGCTCTACCAACTGAGCTATCTCCCCAGCCCGATATGATGTTTCTTTGTTCTCCTTTACCTCTAAGAATTTTTTAATTTCCTTCCTGATGTCTTCAGTTATCCATTCATCATACAATAGCATATTATTTAATCTCCAGGTGTTGGAGTAGTTTCTGTTTTTCACTCTGTCATTTATTTCTAATTTCAATTCATTGTGATCTGATAGGATACAAGGTAGTATCTCTATCTTCTTGTACTTGCTAACATTAGCTTTGTGGTATAAAATGTGGTCTATTTTAGAGAAGGATCCATGTGCTGCTGAGAAGAAGGTGTATTTGCTCTTTGTTGGATGGTATATTCTATAAATATCCGTTAAGTCTAAATTATTGATTGTGTTATTGAGATCTATGGTTTCTTTGTTCAATTTTTGTTTGGAGGATCTGTCCAGTGGTGAGAGAGGTGTGTTAAAATCACCTAGTATTATTGTGTTGTGGTCTACTTGATTTCTGGAATTGAGAAGGATTTGTTTGATGTATATGGATGAGCCACTATTTGGGGCATACATATTTATGATTGTTATGTCTTGCTGATTTATGCTTCCCTTAAGCAGTATGAAATGTCCTTCTTTATCCCGTCTGACCAACTTTGGCTTGAAGTCCACATTATCTGATATGAGGATGGATACTCCAGCTTTTTTGCTATGTCCATGTGCATGGTATGTTTTTTCCCATCCTTTCACCTTTAGTCTATGTGTATCTCTTTCTATGAGATGAGTCTCTTGCAGGCAGCAAATTGTTGGATCTTTCTTTTTAATCCAGTCTTCCAGTCTGTGTCTTTTGATTGATGATTTCAGGCCATTAACATTCAGGGTTATTATTGAGATATGATTTGTATTCCCAGTCATTTAGCTCTTTTTTTTTTTTTTTTGACATGACTTGGTTTCTCCTTTATTTGGCTGTTCCTTTAAGGTAGTTCCTCCCTTTGCTGATTTACATCATTGGTTTTCATCTCTTCCTCATGGAATATTTTGCTGAGAATGTTTTGTAATGCTGGCTTTTTGTAAATTCTTTTAGCTTTTGTTTATCATGGATTTTATTTTGTTGTCAAATCTGTAGGTAAGTTTTGCTGGGTATAAGATTCTTGGTTGGCATCTATTTTCTTTCAGGGCTTGAAAAATGTTGTTCCAGGCCCTTCTAGCTTTTAGGGTCTGGATTGAAAAATCTGCCGATATCCGTATTGGTTTCCCCCTGAATGTAATTTGATTCTTTTCTCTCGCAGCCTTTAAAATTCTGTCTTTATTTTGTATGTTAGGTATTTTCATTATAATGTTCCTTGGTGTGGGTCTGTTGTAATTTTGTGTATTTGGAGTCCTATAAGCCTCTTGTACTTGATTTTCCATTTCATTCTTCATATTTGGGAAATTTTCTGATATTATTTCATTGAATAGATTATTCATTCCTTTGGTTTGTTTCTCTAAGCCTTCCTCAATCCCAATAATTCTTATATTTGACCTTTTCATGATATCCCATAATTCTTGTAGATTCTGTTCATGATTTCTTACCATCTTCTCTATTTGGTCAACTTTGTTTTCAAGATTAAATATTTTCTTCAATATCTGAGGTGCTGTCTTCCAGGTGTTCTATCCTATTGGTTGTGCTTTCTATGGAGTTTTTAATTTGGTTTATTGTTTCCTTCTTCAAGGATTTCTGTTTTGTTTTTTTTCAATATCTCTCTTTATTGAAATGATCTTTTGCTTCCTGTATTTGCTCTTTTAACTGTCAATTGGTGCGATCATTCAGTGCCTGCATTTGCTCTTTCATCTCCTTGTTTTCTTCCCTGATCGTTTTAATTATGTACATTCTGAACTCTCTTTCTGACATTTCTTCTGCCATGCTGTTATTAGATTTTATTGCTATACCATCTAGGTTTGTTTGGGACATTTTCTTCCTTTGTTTTCTAATACTGCTCAGGTATCTACTCCTCTAGTAGTGAAACTCTGGGATATTGCAGATTTCCTCTATTAATTGTCTCTGTAGATTTCCAGTAACTCACTTCTTAGCTTTCAGTAGCCTGAAGTCTTGGAGGAACTTGATAATACAGTACTCCACTAGGAAGCTGCCCCTCTAGGGGTGGTAGCCTTCAGGTGGGGTATATTCTCTGTCAGTGGGCAGAGGCGCCTCCACTTGTTGACTGATGGTCAGTCAAAGGGGGACGAGACTGCAGACTGGGGCACGTCTGATCTGGTTCTGTGTCTCTGGTTCTACTGCCCTGGTGGGAAAGCCTCGCCCAGCAGGGAAGACTTACCCGGTGGGGAAGTTTCGCTGGACAGCTCTCCCTCTGAGTAGTTCCCTTTGGTCCAGAACTACCATCTGGACTAGGAAGCCCTCCTCTGCAATGTCCCAGGAGTCATGACCTACCGCCTGGGCTAGGGTGCCTGGCCCTGCGAGGGATTCCCTTGCTGAGTGGCCCTCCTCTGCTATGTTCCCTGGGGACTGGAGCCACCACTGGTCCTCGGACCGTCACTCTGCATCAAAGCCTCTCGCTGTGCAGCCCTCCTCTGCAATGCTCCTGGTTGACTGGGTACTTGTCTCCAGCAGGGGAGTCTCACTGGGCCACTCTACTCCACGAAGTTCCCTGTGTTTCAGAACTACTGCCCCTCCGGGGAGCCCGACCAGTGGGAGAGATTCACCCGGTGGCTCTGAGTTGGTTCCGAGTCTCTCAATACCTCCTCTTCTTGACTCCTGGGTCTTGTCAAAGTTCCTTTAGTCTCCTGTAGGTGTCTCAGGAAGGGAGCTGCCCTTCCAGTGATGATGGCCACACCCTCAGGAATAATTCAAAATGCCTGCACCAGCCTATAAAGAAGCCTCTGGCTAGCCCCGCTATGTAGACGGCCTGGCTCGTCTGCCGGCTTGCTCTGCGATGGCGACAGACCTTGGCATGGTGGTCGGGCGGAGTCGCTCAGTGATGGTGTCTGTCTTCGGCCTGGCGGTTGGGTGGGTTGGCTGCCCACCGCGTGGCTCCGCAAGGCAGGTGGGTTGGGTGCCCGCCTGCTACTTCTGTGATGCAGGTGGCCTGACTTACCCTCCAGCTCGCTCCGCGACTGTGACCGACCAGTGATGGCGCGCCGTCCTGGGTCAGCTTTGAACTCTTGAGCCTACTGAACTTCTTGGAATACAGGTGTGCGCTACCATGCATGGCAAATCTACTTTTTAAGTACAATGTAGATTGTGTTAAAAAATTTATATGGAATATAAAACTTGTTTTTCCATAGAAACAATGTTAAAAATGAAAGTGATTATTAAGTTAATAGGGTCTTGGCTTTCAGGAAATTAAATAATAATCTAGGTGAAATACTATATAGTTGCTGTAAAAAAAGCAGTAGGAACAGTATTGTGGGAATGCTAGATGAAGCAGAATAACAATAATGCAGGAAAAAATCATTTAAAAATGTATCTAAATGCTAATGTTTAAAGATAAGGAATAGCTTTCCGTGCTAGGTCAGCCAACCCTTTTCAGAGATTAATATTACAGCCTCAGTGTTTATTTGGTACTGTTATTAATCACTTAGAGGGAGAAGGGTATTCTTAGAAAATTTGTGTACATTTATAACAATCTGGGGAATTGTCAGCAATTCAGATATTTTGTATCTTACCAGATTCTGTATGTGGGATAGATTTGTAGTTTATGTAAGTCAATCATTTATGGCTTGAGATAGAATAGTTGATTTAATTAGTTACTCTGATTGACTATATTTCACATTATGTTAATCCAGCATATTTTTTTGCTGGGCTGGGGATTAAACCCAGGACCTTGCACATGGTAGGCAAGCACTGTATGACTGAGCTGTATTCTCACCCCCTGTGTATTGTTTTTTAAAAATATTTATTCATTTCTTAAAATTGGCATTTTCTGTAGTTTACATTACTTGATCATTAGGGAATATTATTCATCTTTTCAGGAAGTATGTGCTTCAGTGCTTAGTGTATTGTAAAATACTTTGTTTAATTATGTGACTGGCACTGTGCTGGGTGTTAGAGATGAGTTGTGAACAACAACAAAAAATGTGGTCCTTGCCATCATGAAATTTATAGTGTTAGAGAGAAAAAATATTAATCAAATCAGAAATGATGAAAAATGCAATAAAGACTATATGAAGGCAGTATCTGATCTAGTCTAATAGAGTAGGGAAGATTCAAAGATGAGATGTTTAAGATGACATCTGAAGGATAAATTAAGTTTTTAAGGGGAATTGGAGATAAATGTGTGGGTTGTGTTCCAGCCTGTGGGATTAGCAGGGCCAAGGCAGTATGAGGGGAGGAACTGCAAGAACCAAAAACTTCACTGGAGATTTTGGTCTTCATTCTGAGGGTATTATGGTGTTGATATATTTTTTCCCCTCCTTTTTTGTTTCCAGTACTGGGGATTGAACTCAGGGTTCATGTGGTAGGCATGTACTGAGCTACATCCCCAGCCTTTTCTAAGAGTAATATGAATACATTGAAGATTTTTCATATGTGCAGGACTAATTTTGAGACTAACATGACTAATTTTGAGATTTCAAAATATCTTGCAATTTGATAATTATATTTTGATCATGTATAATTTGTTACATTACTAATAACTGTGATGAAAGTTGTGAAATATAATCATAAATTTTGGATAAAAGAAATTAGATATATTTCTGTCCTTAAATCCACCTCATTAAAGCACATTTTGAATTAAAACAAAAATTCATTTTCTATACTTTATTTCTTTGTATAGATTGAAGTTACTCTCTACCATCTTTTAATCTCAGTAATCCCTTTAGTAAATGTTTCTTGTAAGTTAGCAATAGTTGTCTTAGTTTTTGTTTATCTGGGACTATTTAAATTTTTCCTATTGTCAGAGGATCATTCTGTTGGATATATTATTCTTAGTTGAAGTTCTTTTTCTTTCAGCACTTTGGATATGTCTTCTCACTGCCTTCTTATATATAATGTATGTGATGTACATGATGAATTGCTTTTCTCTTGCTACTTTCAAGATTCTCTTTTTGACTGTAGATATATTGACTATGATGTGTCTCAGAATTTATTGTACTTGAAATTCATTGAACCGTTTAGAGGGTCAGATCAAATTTTTCTCTCAAATTTGGCAAGTTTGGGGGCAGTATTTCTTAAAATATTTTTTCTGTTCCTTTCTCTTCTCTATTTTTGTGTATTTTATGTATTTCCTCTCCCCCTCCCCGCCCCTGTGCCCTCCTCCCACTGCTTTTTACAATACTGGGGATTGAACTCAGGGCCTTGCATAAGCTAAGCAAGCACTGTACCACTGAGTCACATCCTCAGTCCTTTTTATTTTGAGACAGGGTCTCACTTGGTTGCCCAGGCTGATGTCAAATTTGGGATCTTCCTGCCTCAGCCTCTCACGTAGCTGGGATTACAGACTTGGACCACTCTACCCAGCTTTTGTGTGTCACTGCTTTTGATGCAGTCTTACAGGTCTCTGAGTTTCTTATTCATTTTCTTAAGTCATTCTTTCTGTTATTGTTCTAGTTGGCTTTTTTCCTGCTGTGACTCAAAAACCTGACAAAAACAATTGTAAGGGGGAAAAGTTTATTTGGGGGCTCACAGTTTCATCAGAGTTCTCAGGCCAAAGACACCCTTTGTTCATTGGGGCTTGAGGTTAGGGAGAACATCATGGTAGAAGAGTGTGGTGGAGGGAAGTGGCTTATGACGTTATCAGGAAGCACCCAGAGAGTTCCACTTACCCGATACAAAATATATATCCCAAAGGTATGCTCCTAGTAACCCACCTCTTTCATCTACACCCTGCCTACCTTCAGTTACCACTCAGTTAATCCCTATCGGGATTAATCCACTGATTTGGTTAAAGTTGTCATTACCCAATCATTTCACCGCTAAACCTTCTTGCATTGTCTCACACATGAGCTTTTGGGGGAAACCTCATATCCAAACCGTAAAAGTTACTCAAAGGATAATCTTAACCTGTCTTAAAGTGGGATGTTTCTTCTTCAAGTTCAAATCTATGTTGAGATCCTTTAATGAATTTTTCTTTTTGGTTATTGTATTTTCTGCTCTAAAATTTCTAATTCCTTCACCTTTTCTGGGACCCTCTACTACTGAGCTCCATCCCCAGTCCTTTTTATTTTTTATTTTGAGACAGGGTCTTGCTAAATTGTAGAGGCTGGCTTTAAATTTATAATCCTGCCTCAGCCTCGTACATTGCTGGGATAGGTATGTGTTGCTGCACCCAGTTTAATTGGTTCCCATTTGTAATTTCTGTTTCTCTGTTAATATTCTCTTTTTGGTGAGGCAGTGTGCTCATACTTTAATTATTCATGCTTACCTTATTCTTTGAACATATTTGTAATGGCTAATTCAAGGCATTACCCAGCAAGTATGTTGTCTGGACTTCCTTAGGGACAGGTTCTATTTACTGTCTTTCTTCCTGTATGTGGACCACATTTTCTTGTTTCCTTTTCATGACTTCCAATATTGTGTTGAAAACCAGATATTTTAAATATTATCATATGTATATGTGAAATATATTAACTTTACAAAAGTGGGTCAGAATTCATGTATTTTGTATATGCATATGATTTTCTTGAAGTAAAAAGTTTGTAGTTATAGCTAGAGTTCAGGAAATGCCCATGGGAATGAAGATGTCCATCAAGTGTCACTTCAGAAAAGGACTGATAATTATGGGTATTGATAGGAGAAAACAATGAGTTTAGATAGGACAGTGACCATTGTGCTGTTCTCTTACATTGAGTATGTTTTGTGCAAATTTTTTTTTTTTTTTGTACCAGAGATTGAACTCAGTGGCACGTGACCACTGAGCCATAGCCCCAACCCTATTTTGTATTTTTATTTAGAGACAGGGTCTCACTGAGTTGCTTAGTGCCTCGCTTTTGCTGAGGCTGGCTTTGACTTGCCATCCTCCTGCCTCAGCCTCCTGAGCCTTAGGGATTATGGGCGTGGGCTACTGCGCCTGGCTTGTGCAATTATTAAGTCACATAATTTTATTTCCCTTTCAAGGAAGTAAGTTCTGATCTCTTCTTTGACCCTGCAAAAGCCATTTAAGTATCTTCTCTAAGTCAGAGAGGAGAAGTTGGCCTGTTTGTTACTGGTATTGTAAAAATTGTATTAATGTGCTTGGGCTACTATAACAAATTACCAAAAACTTGGTGACTTAAACAACAGAAATTTTATTTCCTGTTGGAAGTAAGGTTTGGTTCCAACAGGGTTTGGTTTTTGGTGATGGCTATCTGGATATCTTCCTGTCTTACAGATGGCTAACTTCTTGCTGAGTCCTTACATGGCTTTTCCTCTGTGTGTATATAAGAGAGAGAATGCTTGAACTCTCTGGTGTCTCTTATGTGAGTACTAGTCCTGTTGGATCAGGGTCCGTCATTATGACCTCATTTAATTATAATTATTTACTTATTCTAAATGGATTTATACTGTGGGTTAGGGCTTCAACATATGAATTCAAGGGGGGTGAGGGTATATATTCAGTTTATACCAGAAATGTAAATAATGTGAAATATTAAAATTTTCCTATAGACTTGGTCTTTATTAGTGTACACTGACTTTACCTTAGAACTAAAGAGACACCTAGAAATTATGAAAGTTCATTTTTTTCCTTGTCTTTTGGCAGCTCATTACTCATTAAACTCTATTCAGTTAACTGATTTTTTGAATTTACTTTGCCTTGCTTCACTTTTTTATTCATTCATGTCTTGTCTGTATTAATGCAATAGTCTCTCAATTATTATTTGTCTCCAGTTTGACTTTCTTCCAGTCTTTTTAAACACATTTGCAGAAGTGTAAATTTAAATCTGTTTCTTCTTTCTTTAAAATCCAAGAAAGAATTTTATTGTAATAATAGTTTATTTATTTATTTATTCTTTTTTTTTTTTTTTTTTTTAAAGAGTCAGGATCTTGCTATGTTGCCTGGGTTGGCCTCAAACTGTTATGTTCAAGCAATCCTCCTGCCTTACATCCTGAATAGCTAGGGCTACAGCTTGAATCACTGTGCCCAGCTAAAATAATACTTTAAATAAGACACAGTTGTTTATTTTTTTCATACCTAAATCTGGAAATATGACATCAAGGGTTTGTTGGGCAGTTCTGTGGTCATCTCGGTTTTTCTCTCTTTTCGACATCACCATACTTAGTGTATGGTTTATGTTTACTCAGGGTATAAAATGGCTGCTAGAGGCCCAAGTGGAATGAGTAGACAAAGGCAAAAGGACATATGCTAGCTGCTACCTTTTAAGGAGCCTTCCTGGAGATCCCCTCCTAGCAATTTCTATTAACAATTTATTGGTCATTTCTAGTGTTAAGGGAAGCTGAAATGTACAGTCTTTCAGCTAGGAATATTATCATCTTGAATAGTTAGTTTTTTTTTTTTTTTTTTTTTTTTTTTACGATGCTGGGGATCGAACCCAGGGCCTTGTGCTTGCAAGACAAGCACTCTACCAACTGAGCTATTTCCCCAGCCCCGTTGTTTTTTTTTTAATAAATATATATTTTGTTTGTTGATGGACCTTTTATTTTATTCATTTATTTATATGTAGTGCTGAGAATTGAACCCAAAGCTTCATACATGCTAGGTGAGTGCTCTTCCACTGAGCCACACCTCACCCAATAGTTAGAGTTTTATTAGGTCTTTCTATTATTCTAACTTTGTACCCTGTATATCATATTAGTTAAAATTCTCTATCCAGAGTTACTTTTTTTTCCCCCCCCCTCTTAGTACTGGGGATTGAACCCAGGGTGCTTTACCACTGAAGTACATTCCCAGTCCTTTTTATTTTTTTTAATTTTGAGATAGGATCTGACTAGGTTGCCCAACTGGTCTCACTTGTGATCCTCCTGCCTCAGCACTTAACCACTGAACCACATGTCCAACCCTTTTTTTTTTTTAATATTTTTATTATTAGAGACAGGGTCTCACTGAGTTGATTAGGGCCTTGCTAAGTTGCTGAGACTGGTTTTGAACTCCTGATCCTCCTATCTCAGCCTCTCAAGCCATTGGGATTACAGATGTACACCACCATGCCCTTCTTGAATTGATTTTTAATCATGCATTTTTATTACCAAAAAATAAAACCCAATGCAAATGTAATGCTTAGTATTCATGTATGTGGCAGATTATATTTTCAAATGATGGCCACAATATTATTTCCTGTTCCTTATGCTTCTTACAATGTGACTTTGATACTTCTTCCATTGATACGTATAATATCTGGTTCTTACCCTTAAGTCTGGACACACTTGTGACTTAGAAGAAGCATCTCTCTTGTTTAATTTTTTTATTAGGATATTTTTTTAATAAGTAGGTTGATTTCTTTTTTCTCTTTTAGTATTTTCACTCTAATTTTACCTTTTTTTGGTACCTGGGAATGAACCCACGCATGAGTCATTGCGCCCAGCTCTAATTTTATCTTTTAAAAACTTCGTTATCTTTCTTATTTTGTTTTCCTCACTTTTTTCCAGTTGTTTCCTAAGTCAGTTCTTTCTTTGGTTTTGTGGCAGATGAGGACTTTTGCTAAGAATTCTCAAACAGAAATCCATTGGCCCTTCTTCCTTTTTCTGTTATCAGAAAATAAAATAAATTAAGGATTGGTGAATTGTAATATCTCTCTAGGCTTGCTTTCTTTTTCAGACTATCAACTTTTTCTTTGTGGATTGTGTTGTGTCTCTCTGAACACTGGCTTCAAATCAGATTTACTTTTGCAATATCTTCAAAATGATTTGATTTTATACCTTATTATAATTTTTCATATTTTTACCCCCAAAATTCTGAGTAATTCCTTGAAAAGTCAAAATTTCTTTGCATGTTTTTCACTCACTTAGGTATTCTTTTCACTGGCATACTTTTGTCTCTTGCAATCCTCACATTTTATATTCTATCTTCCCAAACTACAGTCCAAGCATTTCTAACATCTCATGGCCTATGTAGCATTACTTATTCCCTTCCTGCTATTGGGTGTGTTCTTTCTGTCTATCTTGATTCTTGATTTTCTCATGTGAGAAATGCTACCTTTCAGTGAAACTAGATTCCTTCCCCCCATAATCTCTTCTCTATTACCATAGTACCTACTTCTATCCATTAGACTGTTTATTACTTTCTACTTTGTATATTATTATGCTAATATGCATTTGAATCCTTTACCCTTCTTTTAGAGATTTGATCTATTGGTTTGAGTGGGAACCTGGGCATTAGCGCTCTAAATTTTCATCAGGTGATTTCTAGTTGTATAGCAGGGTTTAAGAAGTACTGGAATAGAGGTGATCGTTTCACAATGCATACATACATGAAAGATCAAGTCATATACCTTAAATATATATAATTCCTATTTGTAAATTACACGTCAGTAAAGCTGACAAAAGAACCACTGGAATAAAGATATAGCACAGTGCTTGGTTGTAATATGCATTCAAATATTGTTGTAGAATTTAATTTTTTTTTTTTTTATTTATTCTCTGTGGAACTAGGGGATGAACCCAGTGGCGCCTTATCTCTGAGTTATATCCCCAGCCTGTTATTTATTTATTTATTTATTTATTTTTGAGACACAGTCTCACCAAAGTTACCGAGGCTGGTGTTAAATTTGCAGTCCTCCTGCCTCAGCTTCCTTCCCAAGTTACTGAGATTACAGGTATGTGCTACCACACCTGTTAGATTTTAAACTTTTAAATATAAGGACCATGCTTTATCTTTATATCCCCCATAACATTCAACACATTATTGCCGGTTATTGTAACTTGACAAAATACATTGTATTCATTTTTTGTTGGAAATTCATATAGAGATGTGTGTTAGGTTTGGATATGCTGTGTCTCCCAAAAGCTCCTTTGTTAATGCAGAAATATTCAGAGTTGAAATGATTAGATTATGAGAGCTGTGGCCTAATTGGTCCATCTTAGTTTGAATGGACTGACTAGGTGATAATTGTAAGCAGGTGCAAGGTGGCTGGAGGAGGTGGGTCACTGGGGATGTGCCTTGGAAGGATTCATTTTCCTTGCAGTTCTGCCCCTATTCCCTTTCTCTGCTTCCTGTCTGCTATGTCCTGAGCAACTTCCCTCTTCCATGCCCTTCCACTGTGATGTGCTGCCTCACCTTGGGCCCAGAGCAATGGAGTTGGCTACCCATGAACAAAATCTCTGAAACTGTGAGCCAGAATAAATTTGATCTCTAAGTTGTTCTTATCAGATATTTTGGTCACAGCAACACAAAACTGATAAAAGTAGTGGGCTTCTCAGAACTTGCTAAGATTTCTTTTGTAACAGAAATTTCTGGACAAACAAAATATTTTTTCTGGTCTTATTTATATTTTAAATATAAATAAAAGCTTACCCTCTAGGGAAGTCTTGGATTTAGTGAACTCTGAACTAGTCTTATGGTTGATCAGTGGATTAAATACAAGAAGCCTCATTCTTAAATCTTCTGGTACAAGGTAGTCTGTATAAGATCTGTATGTATTCTAGAGGTGACTTTTTAGTCTGTTTATGATTAATTAGAAGCCTTTGTAGATAAGCATAGTAAATACAGCAAATGAATGTACCTATACCTTGAGTAAATACTGGAAATACTAGGTTTAGATCAACCTGTAGTTTGTCAGTGCTACAGGTTTACTAGATAAAAACCTTTGATTTTGGGGTGTGTGTGTTTGTGCTGGAATTGAACCCAGGTCCTAGTGCATGGCACAGTTCTCTTCTTGATATTCCTTTTCTCTCCCTTTTCTTTTCCTCTCCTTTGTTTCACATGTTAGGTTGTAGCCAGGTCTGCTGGGTTGGAAATATTGGTCTATAGGTACAGAGAAAAGAGGATCGGAGAAGAAAAATCTATTGCTTTTGTTTGCTTTATCAGATTTGTGCTCTATCACTGTATTGTACTCCCCTACCGGAACCTTTGACCTTTTAAGACCAAGTGATCCCTGGCTTGCTTCTTTTATACAGTGTTGAATGGCAAAATTTGTTTTATGAAAAGAGATTTCATTTTGCTTATGATTTTATGAAATGTTAATGTCCTTTGAATGTGTTGGTGAATACTTAATGTGACCTGTTTTTGAATAAGATACTATTCATGCTCAAATACCGTGACATGAGTATATAATCTACAGTATATGACAATTCTTTTCTTGATATTTTTCCTCTGCTGCTCTCTCTCTTTTTCTTTTCTTTGTTTCATTGTTAGGTCATAGCTGGATACTTGGTTAGAATTATTGGTCTATAGGTAAAAAGGAGAATAGGGACAGAAAAGTCTATTGTTTTTGCTTGTTTTGTCATTTTCTGTGTACTTCTTCCTCTCATCATTATTTTCATAACTTCCCTACTGTTTCTATCCAGAATTAGAAGTAAATGGAATAGGGTAAATCCTCACTGTGCCTGAAAATTTTCTTCTTTGATACTATTATCTATTGGGCATCTATTATTTTTCAGTGCTTGTTAAGTTCATATATCTATATCTATCTATTCCTATATATTCTCTCATTAAATCCTTTTAACAAACTATAGCTTTGTAAATGAAATGCAAAATCAAACTCCACATTAGGAAAGGCAGATCTTTTTTTTTCCCTTTTGGTTTTGGGTATTGAATTTAGGTCCTCATGAATCTTAGGCAAGTGCTCTACTGCTGAGCTTCATCCCCTCCCCTCAATGACTTTTTTAGCATTTCAGGTTACAATGGATAATCAATCACAAATGTCATTAAGCATCATTGACTCATTATATGTTTCATTTATTTATTTATTTATTTTTTATTGTAAACAAATGGGATGCATGTTGTTTCTCTGTACATGGAGTCAAGGCATACCATTTGTGTAATCATAAATTTACATAGGGTAATGTTATTTCATTTATTTATTCATTTACTTATTCTTGGTACTAAGGATTAAACCCATGTGTGCTTTACCACTGAGATACATTCTCAACCTTTTTACTTATTTATTTTTGTTATTGTGAGATAGGGTCTCACTGAGTTGTTCAGGGCCTTGCTAATTTGCTGAGGCTAAAAAGCAAAGCCAGTGAGCATTCTCAAAAAGTTTTGGATTTTGGCCTGGCACTGTGGCACAGGCCTATAATCCCCAGTGACTCGGGGGACTGAGGTAAGAGGGTCTCGAGTTCAAAGCCAGTCTCAGCAACTTAGTGAGGCTCTAAACAACTCAGGGAGACTCTGTCTCTAATAAAATATAAAAAAGGGCTAGGGATGTAGCTCAGTGGTTAAGTGCTCCTAGATTTAATCCCTGGTACCAAAAAATAAATAAGTAAGAGTTTTGGATTTTGGAGCATTTGACTATATCTTTTAAGTCCTCAATTCTCTTTCTGTTCTGTTTGTGCTTATAATTATCCTGTTTTATTCTCACAGTAATTTGAATGAGTTTGAGAGTATTATGCTTTCCTACTTTATTTAAAAACTTACTAGGCTTGATCCTATTCTTTTTTTTTTTTTGTCTTGTCTAATAAGTTTTTACTTTTTAAATCTTCAAATTTTCTATTGGTATAATGAACTATTATTATTATTTTTTAAAATTTACAGTGCTGCAGATTAGGCCATGGTGTCATGCATGCTAGGCAAGCACTTTACCACTGAGCTAAACTTCCAGTCTCATACAGTGACCATTTAAAAAAAAAATTGTTTTAGTTGTCAATGGATCTTTTTAAAAATAATTTTTTTATTTACGCATGATACTGAGTATTGAACCCAGGGCCTCACACAGTGGTAGGCAAGCACTCTACCGACTGAGCTGTCTCCCCAGCCCCATTTTTATATATTCCTTATCTGTAGATTAGTCAAATGTTAGTTTATTCTGAGAGTAAATAAAAAGTGTTTATTTTCAGTAAATATGGATCTGTGGTAGGATTTTTTTTTCTTTTGCGGTGCTGGGGATTTGAACCCTGGGCCTTATGCTTGCGAGGCAAGCACTCTACCAACTGAGCTATATCCCCAGCCCGGTGGTAGGATTTTTGTGTCTGATATTCTATTTTGAGTATACACAATAATTTTTTCACTTTCTTCTATTGATAGATATTGCTTTTTATAAATGCTTTAAAAAGTTTATATGTGTGTTTCCATTATAAATGGATAAATTTATTAGTCATCAGCTTTCTCTTTCTTTCAAAAAAATTAGCTTTTCAAATAATCTGTACCCAACAGTGGAGATAACCACATTATATTTTAATGATTTATTTTTCCCAATCTCACCAGATCATGAGCGACCTAATTTGTTAGTCAAAGCATTAATGAAAATTAGGTATTGAAAAAAATAGATTTTTTCAAGTAGCTGGAGGTAACCTCTTTCATTACTGTAATCTATGAGCTTTGTTCTGTTTTTCATTTTTAAATTCTAAAATGAAAACCAGTAAGTTTGTGTATTGGTATTTGTTAATATTATGTCTGTTTTTTGTGGACTAAATATACTGATTTTTTAGTGCAACTAATATACTTTTCTTCAGTTACTTATTCAAGTATTCTTTTTATTTTATCATTGCCTGCATGTTGTTGCACCCGAACCCTCCCTCCATATGACAGATATTTTCTGAAGGATTAGCTATGTGCCATGCACACTTTAGTCTTTATCTTGCTGGCCCTGGCCCTTTCTGCTTTACTTGACACTGTTGATCAGTGCCTTCTTCCTTGTCTTCGGAGACCATGTTTTTCTGTTTCTCTTCTATCCTACTGATTATTTCTTTTCAACTTTTTTCTTCTTTCTTTTTTCTCATTTCTCTTTCTTCATAGACACTGTAAACATTGACTTCTTTCAGTTTTATACTTTTTATTCATTCTGTTGTTATTGTTGGATGGTGGAGATAATTCCAGGGCCTTCTATGTACCAGGAAAACTTTTTAACCCTGAGCTATGACCTCAACCCCTTATTCATGGGTTTAATTACCACCTATATACTGATAACTCCCATCAGACCTCTCCTAAGCTTTATATTAAAAAATTATAAACAAAATGCATCTCCCTGAGGTCTCCCATATTCAGTAAGTCCTTAACAGTTTATTATCTTTTTCTTTTTCCTTTATTCCCTTTTTCTTTCTTTCTTTCTTTTTTTTTTTTTCCCCTCGGGATTTAATCCAGAGGCAGTTTACCACTGAGCTACATCCCTGAGACAAGGTCTTGCTAAATTGCTGAGTCTGATCTTAAACTTCTGATCCTCCTGTGTCGGACTCTTGAATCACTCTGATTACAGTCATGCACCACCACACCCCACATCATCTTTTCTTTCCATTAGCTTCAAATTCTACTGACTTTACTTCTGGATATTTTCCAGATTTAGCTCTTCTTCTTCTTGTAGTAGCAGTGTACTTTTTGCTCCTCTACAGTATTTTAGAGTGAGTTGTCTGAATTTTATCTGTCTTTTTTCCTGTGTGTCCAGAGTTTATATCTGAATTGTATCTTACCATGTCACTTGGTCTTGCTGTCTCTTTTGGTTTATCTGTTCACAATTTATTACCTCCTGCCTTGCTTATTTTGCTATAGTAATATACAGTACATTGTTATACATTATTATATTTTGAAACAAACTATTAACCCTGCCTGGCATGCTCTTATCCCTTTTATTTGAGTTAGCCTTTAAAATTTAATATAGTCTTCTCCATTCAGAAGCTTTTTGTTCCCCTTCACATGGATCAAGAGAACCATTTCTGTGCTTCCATTCTAATTGTACTAAACACATAATATTGAAGAGTAGTCATTTCTGTGTTCTTGTAGGTAGAGATTGTTCTATAAAGTGAAAATAATCTTAAATGCCTAAATTAATGACTTGGCAATTATTTTGTTTTTGATAGTGGATATCTAAAAATTTTAGGTGGTTATCTATAGTTTTCTTTGTAAAGATGACAAAAATCTAAGCTTCTAAGCTAAATTTGGGGACTATCCTCTACATATGCTTACAAATTACTATAAACATACATATGTGTGTGTGTATGCAGTACTAGGGATCAAACTCAAGACCTTGTGCATACTTGGAGAGTGCTGTATTACTGAGCTTTATCCTCAACCCTAACCATAAACTTTCATTACAAAGGAAATGAATGTATTGCTTGTGATGTTGCCAAAATCTAATTCCATTTAGTTTATCTGCTAATTTGAAACATTTGTTACTTCTTCCTAAAATTATTACTACTTCTAACCTAAAATTTTACACATCTGTAAATTTTTGTCTTTTGAAAATAGTGGGTCAAAATTTTTTCTACTTATTTCTAGAATAGATTTGAGACTATTAGAATTATGACTAAATATCATTGGTTTGTTACTTATCTGAAAGAGTATTTGCCACCTTTTCTTAGAAACTGGGTTTTGAGAGACATTTTTCCTTTGACTTCTTACCCATCTCCTATTTCTGCATTGTAGTTACAGATGTAGAGCTGAAAAGACTTAAAGATGCCTTCAAGAGGACCTGTGGACTCTCATATTACATGGGTCAGCACTGCTTCATCAGGGAAGTGCTTGGGGATGGAGTGCCTCCAAAAGTTGCTGAGGTAATCTTTATGTATCTAGGTTTTCTTTCAAATGTTGTTCACTAGCCTAAATTCATTTTTTCAAAATTGTTTTTGTTTTAAATTATTTTCATTTTTTTTTCTTTTTTGTTAAATATTTTTAAATATTACCCTTTTTCCCCTTCTTTGTGATGGCTGGGGATTGAACCCAGGGTCTCACACATGCTGGACAAATTTGTTTACCTCTGAGCTAGATCCTCAGTGCAACCTGTTTTAAAATTTTAGGGGTAGAAGAGAGCTCCTGTTTTTAACAGATTTAATCTTCTTGGCAGTTATTTTTCTTGCTGAGTAGATAAACAGGTCGAGTTTTTGATGTCAGTGTGGTTGTATTCTTAGAGGCCAAATGAAAGTACTGTAGAGCTGTGGTTTGCTTCTTTTGTGCTTTTGTGCTTTAATAGCAGACATGAATCTTGGGACCATTTGTGTAATTGGCTGTTTATTTTACAAACTTCATCTCTGCTATAAAACTTGTATATTTTATAAATTTTGTGTTGAAGGAAACCTTTCCATATAGTAAAACTTAGTTCAGTCTATTAAATTCAATGTTGTAAATGAAACACTAGTTTATTTGAGCTTATTTAAATTCTACTAAAATTTTTAGGTAGAGATGAAATGTATTAAGCTGATATGAATATTCCCTAAGAGAAAAATTTTGCTATTTTATACAGATATGCATTGTTATTCCAAATGTGAAAAAAATTTATAAACCAAAAATTATAATAGAAGTTTTAAGTTTGGTATATTACATAGAACCTTAATTTTCTTTTTAATTTACAAGTTTGTATTTCTAAAATGTACTGTTATGTTTTTATAGAGATTACATTTTGTTTTGGTGTATATGTATATGTTTTGGTGGAGGATATATATTGTATATATCTCATTGATTATTGTATATTCTTTTGACTTACATGCTAATATACTGTAAAAACTTGGGATTTAGAATTTCACTTCAGGGTCTAACCAGTAGTTTAATATGATGATATTAATTGTCCATTAGAGGAATGGACTTAAACTTTTAAGTTTATACTAATTACTATAGGCTGCTTCCAAGTTCAAATATATGCTAATTTCAGCTTTTATGTCCTGTGAGTTCCTTTCTTAAAAGTCAAAAGTGTCTGACCCACTGTATTCATGATGCTGGGAAAAACTTAGGTCATTGTATATGATCTCTTGGAGTCATATATAAAGGTATGCACATTTATGTACCTAAAAATAGATATCTGTTGAGGTTCTTGCCCATTTTTAAATTGGGTTCTCTTTTCATTATTGAATTCTAAGAATTTGCAGGTTTGTACTGTGGCACACACCTGTAATCCTAACAATCAGGAGACTGAGACAAAAGATCACAAGTTTGAGCCCAACCTCAGCAAGTTAGTAAGACCCCATCTCAAAATAAAAAATAAAAGGACTGAGGATTTTTTTTTAGATGTTTGTTGATAGACCTTTATTTTACTCATTTATTTATATGTGGTGCTGAGAATCAAACACAGTGCCTCATACATGCTAGGCAAGCACTTTACCACTGAGCCACAACTCCAGCCAGGACTGGGGATTACAGCTCTGTGGTAGAGCACCTCTGGATTCTATCCCTAGTACATCCTTCCCAAAAGATACATGATTTACAAATATTTTTTTGTATTTAATTATTGAATTATAAGAGTTCTTTGTATATTCTGGATGTAAGTTCTTTATAAAAGATATGGTTTGCAAATATTTTCTCCCATTCTTCTCATTCTCTTGATTGTACCCTTTGAAACACAAAAGTTTTAAATTTTGATGAATTCCAGTCATCAAATTTTTTTTTTAATCTGATGGAATCAAGAAATACTGTGATAAGATAGCTTATCCAGTCTTGTCTCACTTTTATAAAGTGACATTCTTTCAGGCTTTCCATATCTAAGGTAAAATGAAACTCCTGAAGTATCATTTATATATGAATATTTCATAAACTTCATTTCACCCAAAACTATTTTAAGAGTCTTACTGTACCCTTTGGAATATCTGTTAAAATTCATCACTGCCTAGTGATTGTTTTACAAGAATTACCTCAATTTTAAATTGTAAAAACCATAATGATTGTTTCAAGTTTCAGTTTCAATATGTTTAGCAATTTTTTGCATAAACTCTTGAGGGCAGAAATTTTATAAATACTTTAATAATGATGAACTTTTTTGCTGTATTATTTTTTTATTTAGACTTATTTTAAGTGAGGAAGTGTACTATTAGTATGTGGATATTGATCAGTATATAGCTAAGAATGGGTCACTGTATGAATATGACTCCTGTAAATTCTTTCTTGAAGTCCTTCAGAGAGATAGGGTAAAGAGAATCACTTATGCTTGGTGAGTTTCTGGAGTAATGTTTTGAGACACAATAGAATTATTATTTTTTTATTTGTTTAGATGTTGATAGACCTGGATTTTATTCATTTATTTATATGTGGTGCTGAGAATCGAACCCAGTGCCTCACACACGGTAGGCAAGCTCTCTACCACTGAGCCACAACCCAGCCCCAAGAACATTATTTTAATATCAGTATCTCTATAATGAAGGCCACAGGAACTATTTAAGCTGCCAATTGTAGATGCAAAGAGAACATAATTTTCTAGCTAATTAGTGTTTTTCTTTATAATAAAAGTAATAACTTTTTTTTAAGAACAACAAAAGATATTTTTGGAATTTTAGTACAAAAGATCATAAGCTTAAAAGAATAACTTTTTTTAATTAAGGAAGCAATGTTAATTTCTAAATTATTTTTTAGAAGTCAGCTTTATATTTTAGAACTTGCTTTTTCTTAAGACTTGCTATCATAAATTCCAAGATAGAGGTTATTTTGAATAACAAGTAAGGGACTCATGGCAGTTTATAATTTTTAGTGTAGACAGATTTTTTGTTTTTAGTGCTGGTGCTCAAACTCAGGGCCTTGCACATGCTAGACATACTCTTTACTACCAATCAGCTCTTACCTTCAGTCCTCCAGACTCATTTTTTTTGAGGATAGATTAATGTAATTAGTATTTTAGTTCACTTCTGATCTGTCTTAAAATAGTAACCATGTACTACTTGAAGAAAACCCTAAATGCATGGTGGTGTGCATCTTAGTCCCAGCTACTTAGGAGACTGAGGCAGGAGAATCACTTGAACCTAGTTGCCTATGGGCAATGTAACAAGATTCTTATCTCCAAAACAAAAAGGAAAGAAATTAAGAAAAAAAGAATAAATGAATAGAATTTGAAGAGATCGGAAGAACAAGGTAAGTAGAATTAAATGAAAGATGTGCTCTACTTGAAATTAGACTTTTCTGAACCAGTTCACTAATTCTTAATGATCTTTATATTTTCTTTAGAATGTTGCTTCCCTACCACTGTTACTCTTCACAAAGAAATTTAATAACAAAACATTCCCATATATTATTAATTTGAATTTGTTTCCTATTGTTTCTACATTCACTTAAAAGTGGTCTTCTTGGCTGGGGTTGTAGCTCACTGGTAGAGCACTTGCCCAGCACACATGAGACCCTTAGTTCAATCCCTGGGACTGCCCTGGCAGTGTTTTTCAGCATTTAAAAATGTGGTAAGCAAGGTAAATTTATAGCTACTCCTTAAACTTTTCTTTTAACAAGAAACTCTTAGTTTCTTGTGTGCCATAGAGATGTGTCTAGCATGTGATAGTTAACAGTTCTGTAGAATATATATTTGGCACATCTCTGTGGAACCCTTAAGATTTAACCCCCCTATACTAGGAATTGAACTCAGGATCTTGTGAAAGCTAGGCAACATTCTACCATTGAGTTACAACCCCAAACCTTTTTAAATTATATTTTGAGACAGAGACTTGCTAAGTTGCCCAGACTGACCTTGAACTAGGGATCCTTCTGCTTCAGCTTCTAGAGTAGTTGGAATTATAGGGTATGAGTTACCACACCTAACCTTAGGATAATCTTTATGTGGAAGAAAATAATAAGGATTGTAGGGAAAATAGAATTATGCGCTGAAGACGCAGCAACTATCCTGTTTTTTTCTGAAAATATTAACATTTTCTCTTTTACAATAAATAAAGCAGTTTATTCTTTTAACAGTAAAATATCTATATAAATAAAATTAATTTACATCTTTTAGAACATCCTGTGAAAATAACCACTTATTTTTATTAATATTTTTACATAATAACTTTTTTATTTTATTTATTTTTTATGTGGTGCTGAGGATGGAACCCAGTGCCTCACATATTCTAGGCTTTACCACTGAGCTACAATCCCAGCCCTTGGGGGAGATATTCTATACTGTGTGGTGATTCTCTGAGGGAATCTCAAAGAAATAGGCATTTTATAGAGCATCTCATATTGAGATTTAAGAAATCCATATGACTGCTACATATACTAAATCCCAATAGAATGGCGGCTCCACTTTGTCATTCAGGAGTTAAGAACCCCTTTGATCAAAGAGCCTTTCTGGAAGTCCACCCATTGACTTATAGTTACATCTTATTGGCTATCTCTAGTTGCAAGAGATTGTGGAAAGTGTAGGTTTAATTGGACAAAAGGAATTCGGGGAAAAATTTGTTATAATTTCTATTACTAAGAAAGAAAGAAACAAAAAGCTACCTCATACAAACTATACTAGGAGACGTGGTGAGTAGCAACAGGAATTTATTAAATAGATTGGATAGTGTCATAGAGTTAACTTCTTCTGACACAGATGGAATTTTTATATAGTAAAGTTACCTTTTAATCCAAGTTACTCTGAAGGCTGATGTGGGAGGATTGCAAGTTCCAGGCCAACTTGGGGAACTCAGTGAAACTCTGTCTCAAAAAAAAAAAATTTACCTTTAAAAAAATTCATGAAATACTGTAATTCCAGCATTTTTAGGAGGCAGAGGCAAGAGGATTGCAAGTTTGAGGCTAGCCTCAGCAACTTAGTGAAACCCTGTCTCTAAATAAGAAATAAAAAGGGCTGGGTGGTAAAAAACATCACTAGGTTCAATCCCCCTTACCAAAAAACAAACAAAAATATATGCGTTAGGGCTAGGGTTGTGGCTCAGTGGTAGAGTGCTTGCCTAGCATGTGTGAGGCACTGGGTTTAAATCTCAGCACTACATGTAAATAAATAAATAAATAAATAAATAAATGTCCATTGACAACTAAAAGTATTAATATATATATGTATATATGTGATAAATATTTTAGTTATTTTACTTATTTATTTTTGATACCAGGGACTGAACCCAGGGGCACTTGATCACTGAGCCCCATCCTTAGCCGATTTTCTATTTTATTTTGAGACAGTCTCACTGAGTTGCTGGGGCTGGCCTCAAACTTGCAATCCTCCTGCCTTAGCTTCCCGAGTGGCTGGGATTACAGGCATATGCCACTGTGCCCAGCTAGTTATATTATTTCAATCAAATTGCAGTGCTCTTTTGTTTTTAATTGCCTTATAGTTTATGTTTTATAGCTCTTTGAACTATTTATTACTTGATTTAGAGGAAATAGGTAACATCTGTTCATGATATATCAATTAATATTTATAGAAGTATATTTAATGAAAAGTAAGTCTTCTCTGTCTCCTTTTTTTTTTTTTTTTTTTCTCTTGGTACTGGGTGTACCCGAGGGCCCTTCACAACTGATGTATATCCCAGCCTTTTTTATTTTTATTTTTTTTTTACATAGGATCTGACTTGCCCATGTTGGCCTTGAACTTGCAATCCTTCTTCCTCAGCTTCTCAAGTAGCTGGGATTAAAGGCATATGCCACCATGCCCAACCAAGTCTTTTCTTTTATCCCCATTACCTAGTATCCTTCCTCAGTAGCAACAAGTTACCTCTTTTGCAAATAAAACCTTTTATTTTATTTTTTGCAGTACTGGGGATTTAACCCAGGGGCACTTTACCACTGAGCTATGTCCCTAGCCTTTTTTATTTTTTATTTTGAGACAGGGTCTTGCCAAGTTGCTGAAGATGGTCTCAAATTTGGGCTCAGATTACAGTATTCTCCACCACACCTAGCAAAGCCTTTTAATTTTTATTTTTATCAGAGTGGTGTTTTTTATTTTTACCAGAGTGCACATAGTTTTCATATAATTAAAAAGAACTAATGGAAACAAGAATCCCTGTTCCAGTCTACTACAGTCTTTGCCTGGGTTCTAGAGGAGACTGCTTGAGCTATATCTCTAGCCTAGTAATAATCTATTCTTTAAAATTTTAAAAGAGTAGATCTTAAATGTTAAATGTTTAAATGTTTTAAAAGAGTAGGTCTTAAATGCAAAAAGATAATTGGGATATTATATTATTAGCTTGATTGTGTCAGTAATCTCACAATGTGTACTTATATCACAACATGAAATTATGCACCTTAAATACATTCAATTTTTGTCAACTATACCTTAATAAAGATGGTGACAAAATAATTCATTTGCTATTGTCCTTTGAGTAGTCTTAGTAAAGTCCATTTAGTAGATAAGCAGTTTCAAACCTAGAGAATTACTCTATATGTTAGAAAAGCATCTTATCCTGAAGTTCATGCTTTATAAGAGACCAAGAAGACTGATTATGAAAAGTTTATTCTCTTTACTATCATTATAATTTTATGAACTTTCCCCCAGGTTGTTGGTGCTTTTTAAAACTAAAACAACAAATCATGCAAGTTTAGTCTTCTGTATCCAAAATGATTGGGACCAGTAGCGTTTCAGGTTTGGGATTTTTTTTTTTTGGATTTTGGAATAGTTGCATAGATTTTACTAATTGCATCCCTAATCCAAAAATCTGATACCCTGAAACTTTTTGAGTGTACTCATCAGCTTTCCTTTTTAAATAGGAATATTGGATGAGTAATTGATTCTTAATGGCCTTTGTGATACTTAAAGTGTCAAAAGCTTAATGACACTTGAAGTATCAAAATCCATTTGACTGCCTTTCATAATACTGAGACAGATTTTTACATAGTTTGCATAGCTATATAGTTTGATTTTAATAGTGGCTATATCATCAAATGTTAAAAGGGCTATCTACCCAGGAGTAAACAGTTTCAAGACCTAAATTCACTAGATGTATCAAATCTTTTTTTCTTTTTGTTTGTTTTCATTTTTTGTGGGACAGTGGATTGAACCCAAAAGCCCTCTACTGCTAGCCACACCCCCAGCCCTTTTTATTTTATTTTGAGACAGGGTCTGGCTAAGTTCCCAAGACTGGCCTAAAACTTGTGGGCCTTCTGCCTCAGCCTTCTGAATAGTGAGGATTACAGGTGTGCACAATTCCACATATCTTTAATGGAAAGTAAGAAGATCTTTATAGGAATTGATAGTTGGGTACACCATTATGTCTATTCATTTATCCTTCCTCTTAACTTTGTTTTAATAAAAAAGACACATTTACATTATTTTCTGGTTGTATTTAGTATACAGAACCTATGCATTGGAGCCTGTGTTTTGGAAAAAGCAACTCAGAAGCTGATATTTGATGTGTTCTTATTACAGTACACTGGGCATAGAGTACTATGCCATTTGACTAATGCAAATCTGAAATAACAGATGCATTTAAAGAATCACAGACTTTGATTATTTTGGAAGTAATTTTGGTCATGAAACCTTTCAGGTGTACAAAAAGGGGAAAATATAACCTAGTACCCTACCCACCTTCTTGCTTAAGCAAGATATATTTATTTGTTTATTTTTTGGTAGGACTAGCGATTGAACCCACTAGCTATATCCCCTGCTCTTTTTATTTTGAGGCAGGGTCTTGCTAAGTTGTTGAGGCTGACCTTGAACTTTTGATCTTCCTGCCTCAATTTCCCCAGTCTCTGAAATTACAGGTGTGTGCCACTGGGCCCAGCATGAAATAAAATATTATAAATATATTTGAAGCCTGTGTATTTATCTCCACCAGCACCACAAATCATTATCCTTATTTTCTTAGTGTCATGTAGATGGTCATATTTTTGCTATGTATGTATTAGTTTCTGAAGAGTATATGCTGTTGTTTTACCTAATAACAATAATACTTGAGAGTTATATTGTGCTCACTATGTACCATCTGCTCTTCCAAGTGCTTCTTAAATATTAACTTTGTATAATCCTTTTAAAAAGTCCATATTGCACATAAGGAAATTGAGGAACAGAAGTTAAATAACTTGCCCAAAGTTACACACATAACTTAGGTTTAAACCTACATAACCAGTCTTCAGAGTCAGTGTTAATTATTAAGTGCTGTGCTACTCTGTGTGTTTTAAACATATGTAAATATTATAATATACATATTCATAAGTGTCTTTCTCCAGAAATTATATAAACTAACAACATTTTACAATTGAAGAAACTGGCCCAGAAAAGTGCTTGAGTTTTACATGTCTGAGGTCACTTAGCCTACTTTATAGCAAGACTTGATTTCATTTAGGTCAGTGATACAGAGTATCTTTTATTTTAAATGAACATATTACGTTAGTTATATTTAGCTTATAAGGATATGGAAAAGCATTCTTACCGAACTAGAAAATGGAAAAAACTCTGTCATGGATAGAAACTTGCATTTATTTAATAACTACAACATATTAGTGCTAATTTTTATATTTTATAGATGTCATTAC
The DNA here is from genome assembly GCF_902686445.1 of Sciurus carolinensis. NCBI lineage: Eukaryota > Metazoa > Chordata > Mammalia > Rodentia > Sciuridae > Sciurus > Sciurus carolinensis. The sequence goes on from NC_062215.1 coordinate 35,928,487, forward strand.
CTTTTTCCTCATAAATGCCATTTCTGCTATCATTCTTATTTTACAGATGATAAAACTGAAGCTCAGAGCTGTTACCTTCAAAATCTCCATTTCCTACAAAACCCCACCAAAATGCAAGGAGATCCTTTAAAAAAAAAAACTCTGTACAAGTGAGCTTATTCTGAATGAACACCACCTTTGAGCTTTATTTGATTCTAAGTATGAAGATCTTATGTGACTTCTTGATATTTCTTCAGTTAGATTTGGAAGTAGCACCTAGGTTGATATAAGTACATGTCATTCTTTATTGAAGCACGCTGTTGCTAGGCATTATTTATTTGATGTGCTCTCTAGGAACTTAAAACCTAATTGTGAAGTGGTAATCCAAGTTGTAATTATATTATCACTTCATTACAGTCTATGTTACCAGACTCATTTATCATTTTAAATAGTTTATGATAAACATATACATAACAGTCACTACAGTTATTCTAAAACACTTTGCACTTTGTTTTGACTTCAAATCATCTTTTCTTTATTAAAAAAATATTTTTGGTTGTAGATTGACACAATACCTTTATTTTGTTTATCTTTATGTGGTGCTGAGGATCAAACCCAGTACCTTACGTGTGCTAGGTAAGTGCTTTACCACTGAGCTACAACCTCAGCCCTTGACTTCAAGTGATCTTGTTATAAATTTTCTTAGGTCTTGTGTGTGCATTTTCTTGAGAAGTTAACATTACGTAGCATAATATGACTCAAGGTTTGTCATGTCTGTTAAAAATAATCCTATCTGGGCTAGGGTGACAATCTATTTGCCATGTTATGCAGCCTTCACTACATTCTTGGTGTCAGGCAGGGGTGGATACTGGGGATTGAATCCAGGGTTGCTTACTATTGAGCTACATCCCCAGACCTTTCCATTATCTTGAGACAGGGTCTTTCTGAGTTCCCCAGGCTGGCCTCAAGCTTTGGATCCTCTTGCCTCAGCCTCCCAAGTAGCTGAGATTATAACTGTGTGTGCCACTTTGCTTGTCTACCACTATCTTCTAAAACTTTTCATCACCTGAAATAAAGTATCCATTAAGCAATAACAAAGTCTTCTAATCTCCATTGTTTAATCTCTGTAACCTCAAATCCACTTTCCGTCTTTATGAATTTACCTGTTCTAAATATTTCATGTAAGTGGAACCAATATTTGTTCTTTTGTGTCTGGCTTATTTCAATTAGCAAAATATTTTCAGTGTTCATCCATGTTGTAGCATATGTCAGAACTTCATTCCTTTTTATGGCTGATATCCCATTATAACTGATAACTTATTTTAGAAGTGGTCAATTTTTACTCATATTCTCTCTAACATTTCTCTTACAGTGTAAGAGAACAGTGTAAAGTTTTTGTATGTTGCTAAGTGTTGGGATATTATATATTGCTGTGGGTTAACTTGAAAAATATGTTAGGTTATCATGAATTCAGTGAAATTTTTGTTTCTTTGTTTCCATTCCATTTAAATTGGGGACATTTAAACAGTTCTGTAAATTCATCTGACCTATTTCTTAAGCCTCATTTTCCAACTTTAGAGGTAGGATTAGAGATGGAAGCCACTGGTGATTTCGTCACCATGATACTAAAGTATTTGCTTTCTCTTAGTCCCCCCTCCATTGGAAATCTCCTGCCTCTTAGAGAAATTATTCAGATGGTTTAAAGTGGAAAACTAGAACCTACACATGTAGGGATGTGAACTACTGAAAACTTCACTGAATTATTTTACTTTGCATTAATGCTTTACGTTCCTGAGTTTATATGAAAAATTCACACACAAATAAAAATGAAATAACTGCCAATACCTGATCTGTTCCATTTTTCCAGTTGTAACTTATACTTATTAGGTGTTTTTGTGACTCTTGGGCAGGGCTGGGGGGCAGGGAATCTAACATTCAGAATTACCAATGATAGGAAGAAGAGAAAAAGCAATATTTTTAGCATAAAATGTTTTCCATCATAGTAGATTCATAAATACATTCTATGTGTATGCATTGTGCTAGCTGAATGTCTTTTGACATAGTTGTTATGTATCTAACATAGTTAGCACACAGGTTGATGTCTTCAAAAAGGACAATCTCTGAGGCCTCTGAGGCCAATCTTCAAAGCACCAATAACTGTGCTCTGGAAACACAGATCTGTTTTGAAACCTTGAGCAATTTCTCATACCCGGTGCTGGAAGGAAAGTTTGGAAATCATCAGTTTACTGAACTTCTGAAAACATAATTTCAGAGAGTGCCATGGTACCAGATTGGTTTCTTCACCCCCTCAGTAGAGGATGCACTCTTGTGAGTGATTTTAGCGGCCTTTTGCTTTCTGAGAGTTTTGTCACCAATATATGGACAATCTTAAGGAGACCTCCTTCCTTATTGCCTATGTCCTTTAGGTGGAACTCAGTGAGCTAGAAGTGGTGCTTATGTTAAGAGAGTGATGATGGCTGCCAACATTCATTTTATTTTATAGCAGAATAATTTTCTATCATATATTATATATATTGTTATATATTATGTTATATATGTGTGTGTGTGTGTGTGTGTGTGTGTGTGTGTGTATTATGTTTTGTTCATCTGTTGAAGGGCACTTGGGTAGTTTCTACTTTTTGGCGATTGTAAAGACTACAGCTGTGAATATTGATATTAAGTTCTGTTTGAGTCTCTATTTTCAGTTCTTCTGGATATATACCCAGGAATGGAATTGTCAGGTCACATGATGAGTCTGTTTAACTTTTTCAAAAAAAACCCACCTGATTGTTTTCCACAACAGCCGTACCTTTTTTCATGCCTATCTGCAATGTATGAGGGATCCAGTTTTCTATATTCTTATTATTTATTTATTTATTGCTCTCCTAGTAGGTGGAACTTGTATCTCATAGTGCTTGTGGTTCGTATTTCCCTAATGACTTATGATTATGAGCATCATTTAAAAAATTTAAGTCATTTGTTTTTAAATTCGATCTTCATCTTGTTGGACATAGAATCCTAGGCTAGGTTCTTTTCTTCTTTTTTCCTTTTAGCCTCTAAGGGTGTTTTTTCCCCATTGTCTTTTGGCTTGCTTTGTTTCTGATTAGAAGTCAGTGATTAATTCTATTTTTGTTTTGTTATGTCCCTTTTTTCTCAGTGCTTTCAAAATTTTGTCTTATCACTGTTTTTTTAGGAATTTATGATGAACTTTTCTTTTTTTTATCTTGTTTGAGGTCCTTTGAGCATCTTGAACCTATGACTTATTCATCAGTTTGGTAGATAGATAGTTGACTATTATTTTTCAAATATATTTTTACTCCCTGCCTTTTACTTGGCCTCCAATTATGTGTATGTAAAAATGCTTGATGATTTTTCTCATTTTACTTGAGATTAGTTATTTTCTCTTTTTATTTTTCTGTCCCTAAAACCATTTCTAGCTCTTTTTCTTTCCTACACTTTAGATTAGATAATTCCTGCTACCCTTTCATCAAGTTCATTTATCTTTTATTTTTCAGTGAGCAGTGTTCTTTGAGGGCTATCCAGGAAACCTTTAATTTTAGATAATTGGTTTTTTTTTTTTTTCACTCTAAAATTTAGTTTGTTTTAAAAATATAATTTCCATTTCCATGTTCATAACTTTTATTTAAATTCTTTAGCAGGGGAATTTGCTTATTTATTTATTTATTTTATTTTTAGTTGTAGATGGACACAATAACTTTATTTTATTTATTTATTTTATGTGGTGCCGAGGATTGAGCCCAGTTCCTCACTCGTGCTAGGCAACTGCTCTACCACTGAGTCACAACTACAGCCTGGAATTTGCTCTTTATAGAAGTATTCCAGCCAATTAAAAAAAAAGCAAATGGTAGAACTGTAATCATCATTGATTTTTTTAACCTTTAATGAATTTATGAATATGTGAACTGATCATCATTGACTACTAATATCACAACAAGGTAAACATTTGTTATGTGTTGCTAGATGAAGCTACATAGCACCAACTGGGCAATATCTTTGCCAAAAAGCCTTATTTAAATTTGGTTAATTCTCTTAATTTACCTACTACTTCATAGAAATTTCAGAGGACAGAAGATGCACTCATCAAAATGCACACTTTGTGAAACTACACAGTTTCTTGGTTTCTTCAGCAAGTTGCAAAAAAAAAAAATTTACATGTAAAATTAGGAATAAGCTATATAGCAACTTAAACAAACAAGAAAGCATAGAGTAAGCCATATATGGTGGTGCATGCCTGTAATTGCAGTGACTCAGGAGGCTGAAGCAGGAGGATTCCAAGTTCAAAATGAGCCTTGACAACTTAGTGAAACCCTATCTCAAAATAAAAATTAAAAAGGGCTTGGGATGTAGCTCAATGATAGAGTGTACTTGAGTTCAGTCCACAGTACTGCCAAACAAACAAACAAACAACAACAACAACCCCCCCAAACTATAAAAGTTATTGATGAGACATTTCCAGAAAAAATTATTTCTTCATTAAGAAATGTAGCTCCTTCTAAATTTGCTGTGAGAAAATTGGATTTGATAGAATAATATTTCCAAGAAATAATAAAGAAAAATATTTTTATGGACAAAAACTGATGAATCTAATCTTCATTAAAAATTTAAAAGAAAAAATATTGATCCTCATGAAAATTATACAAAATGAAAATTTGAAATCATTAATTTGATTCTGTTGACTATTAATCAGTTAAAAAGGTACAATAGTTTCCTCAGAAAAAATATTTTCTGAAGCAAAAGTCATGAACTCATCAATGTTGATTTAATTCTTACTAATTAACAAAGTTGAAGTCAAGCTCTACCTTTTGGCCTCTACCCTGGGACAGCATTTCCCATACAGGGGTTGCTCCTCAGCCTATGTTCTGAAATAAGAAGATATGGCATGTTGCCTCAACAAATGTGTCATGGAATGTAACTAATGCTAAGGAAATTAAGCAATTTGCTTAGTACCACACAGTACTAGCTTCAAACTCAAGTCTTTTAGATTTCAAAAGTCATGTGATGTAAGGTAATATGCATCACTTTCTGCTTCCCCCAGGGAACAGTGGAATAACCCTGTACCCTTTTTGACCTCTTAATTATAAGGCAAGAAGTAGGTTTTGCATATTATAGTATAAATCTTTCTCATTGAAAATATAGACTGACTTCCCTCTTTTCTGAAGTAATCATATTATTTACTGAAATGACATCATTGTCAGAAAGGAGGCTAGTGAGATCATTAGCACCAGTTCTTTACCATCATTACCAGCATAAAATTTATACATTAGTGTAAAAGTAGGCCAAATCTGTCTGGATGTTCATGACTACCAAATATTTAAGAAAATACTTTTCCTTATTTAATTTTGAATAAACAAAATTATAAGAGGGGATTTAAGGGATTTTTAACAAATTGTAATAATAGTTACCATTTATTAAGTGCTTCTAAAAAATGGCATATCACAATATTCTTGTTATCCTGTGCATATACCCTCTCCTTAATCCTAAAATAATGTCAGTAGTAATGAACATGGCTCTTAAGCATAATGTGTTGTCAGTTAAACTTTTAAAATAGTTTTTTGGGGGTGAAAAAAATACATGTATTAGATGCATACTGATTTCTGGAATAGTAATAAAAGAGAGAATAAGTACATCATATAATTCAGGAAATATGCTTATTTTCTTTGGTCTCCTTTCCTCATCTACCAAACAAACTGGGTGATTTTTAACAGATTATTGCTGTTGTATTTTGGGAATGAAAGAGAGGTACCAACTAGTGTGTTACAACATTCTAACCAGATTTATTGCAGACAAAATATTATACATTCTACAAGTACTTAGAAAACTGAAAGTCATACCTTATCCCAAATTTCATTATTTTTACCCTCACTACTTTACTGTCTGTATTAAAGTCACTGAAATGGTCAAAAGTAAGGATACTAGATTATGAAGGTACAGGGGAGGGGGAGAGACACCAAAGACACATATTTATAAATTAATATTATGATCTAGTAAAACTTACTTATCTTTACCAGATTTTACCAAAATGGCATGTATTTTACTGGTGATGTCTTTCATGAAATTGTAGAGAAGTTAATTGGAAATGAACATACAGGTGGATGTACTGGCAAATGCCTATGATTCCAGCTATTCAAGAGACTGAGGCATAGGATTGCAAGTTTAGGGCCAGCCTGGGCAATATAGTGAAACCCTGTTTAAAAAACAAAACAAAACAAAACAAAACACATATATAATTGTACTGTAGAAATAGAGAACAGGTTGAGAGTTCAGTTTCAGGAACCTATCTTGCCTTGTTTTGAATCCTGACTTTGCACTCTTTTGATGTATGACTTTGGACAAGGACTGTAGTTTTCCCCAACCATAAAATGGGGACACTATTAGTGCTTTTCTCCTGGAGGCATTTTCAGCATTAATACTGCAAAAGCACTTATAAACATGACACAGAATAAGCATTTGAATGTTAGCTATTGTTTTTATTAGCATAAAAATAAGAATATTTTAATGGGTTTAATGTTAGATTTAAACATCAGCATGCTAAGATTAAGTATTTTCTTGCTGACTGGTAATATAAAGGTTGAGAGAGGGCTGGGTGTAGTGGTGTACACCTGAAATCCCAGCAGCTCTGGAGGCTGAAGGCAGAAGGATCACAAGTTTGAGGCTAGTCTCAGCGACTTAGGGAGACCCTGAGCAAGTTAATCAGACCCTGTTTCAAAAAAAATGGGCTGGGGATGTAGCTCAGTGAGTAAGTGCCCCAGAGTTCATTCCCTGGGACCAAAAATAAATACATAAGTAAATAAAATAAATAAATAAATAAATAAATAAGCAAGCAAATAAGTAAATAAATAAATAAATAAGAAAAATTAAGATAGATTGAATATTCCTTAAATGCTTGGGTCCAGAAGTGTTTCAAGATTTTTTTTTATATTTAATAAGATATCTTGGGGATACAACCCAAGGCTGTACACAAAATTCATTTATATTTCATATGCATCTTATACATACAGCCTGAAGGTAATTCTTTTCAGTTTCCAAATGGCTATTTTATCATATTGTTTAAACATTAAATTTATCCTCATTTGCAATCCAAAATAGTTACCTGAAGTCTGCTGTCCCTGTGTGTGTGCGTATGTATTTATTTTATTGGTTATTTGTCTTCTAAAATCTTTGGCATAATTTTTTGTGGGCATTCAGATTGCCACAATACACGTCAGGAGAGAGCTGCAGCCCAAGACATGTAAAAAAGGGGGAAAAAAGAAGGGAAAGACACTCTTTAGGTTTTGTTTTGTTGTTTTTTTGTTTTGTTTTGTTTTTTGTTTTTATTTTAGGGAAAACACTGATGAATGGTTAGAGCTCCTATCCTGATCTTTTCATCAAGGCACCTTTCCTAATAATATGGTTCAACTGTGAATGTAGAAGTTGGGGGAGGAGGGAGAAAAATAAAACTCTGGAGTTAGAGGATATAGAAAAATAAAAGTACAATTGTTACAAATAAAGAGTGCAGACTTCAAAGACAAAAAAGCCACAACCCAAACCAAAATTTAAATGCTTGAAATTGGTAATTTTATACAGTATTTTTAGTGTACTTGTGTTTTGCCTACAACCTGTCATATGAGGTCAGGTGGTGAATGTCCACACTCAAGAAGTTTCCAGTTTTGGAGTGTATTTGATTTTGGATTTTCAGGTGAGGGATGCTCAACCTGTCCTATGCATGAATTAGCATATTATATAATTTAATGGTGTATTAAACAGCATTTATGTATAGTATACAACAGTATAATTCTGGTTCCTTTCTTCCATCTTGTTTTACTGTTGTCATGTGTTTTACATATACTGTAAACACACATTGTGGTTCCATTGCTTTAGACAACCAGTTATCTTTCAAAGCATTTAAAAATTAGAAAAATTAATCTTATACTTACCTTCTTCATGACATTTCCAATAACCTTATTTTTTTTATGTAGGTATATATATCTGTAGCATCATATATCCTTCAGTCTGAGTACTTTATCTTTTTATGTAATAACAATTTTAGTGGTAAGGATTTCTGTCTTGTTTCCCTGAGAACGTGTACTTTTTCTCCCTTCTTTCCTTTCTGTTGTGCTGGGAATTGAACCAGGGCCTCACAGATGCTAGGCAAGTACTCCACTACTGAGCTACATCCCAGCCCTTTCCTTTCTTTTTGACCAGTGTATTCACCAGGTGTAGCATCTGTGTTGAATTTTTATCATTTTTCATGGTCTAAACATGTCACTTTGACTCGTTTATATAGCTTTTGATGAGAAATCTGCCATGAATCTTTTTCTCAATAAAGTTTTTTTTTTTTTTCTCCTTACTGCTTCAAAGATTTTATCTTTGGTTTTGAGTAATTTGATTATGATTTGTCTAGCTGACTTCAGGGGCTAAATGTGTGATTTTCTTGCTTATTTCTGAGCTGTTTCTATGTGATTTTTGCGTCTTTATTAGATTTATAAAGTTGTCAACCTTTATTTCTTCATATATTTCTTCTACCCAATTCTCTTTCTTCTATAGAATTTTAATTACATGCATGTTACATCCATAGTGTCCCATAGCTCTTCGATTTTCTGCCTCTCGCATACTTTATCCCCTTTGTGTTACATTTTGCATAATCTCTTTCTTGTTGAGTTTGCTTTTGAGCCATTTTTGAACTTTGTTACTATGTTTTTCTTCTCGCTTCTTTGTGTGACTTAAAATTTGTTTTTGCATCCCACAATAAAGACTAAGCTAAATAGTATTTATGTCTTTAGCATGGGAAATTCAATCAATCTAGTCTGCATTTGAACTGTGTTGGTCTTGTTGTTGCTATGGTTACCTTCCATTACAGACTTAAAATTCCAGTCTAGGAATTGTTTTTAAATTTTTTTTTATAGTTGTTGATGGACCTTTATTTTATTTATTTATATGCAGTGCTCAGAATTGAACCCAGTGCCTCACACATGCTAGGCAAGTGCTCTGTCACTGAGCCACTGCCCCAGCCCAAGGGATACTTTTTTTTTTTTTTTTTTTTTAAAGGTTTGGGGGCTCCTTGGCAAAGAACTTTTCCAATATCTTCTTAACTCTTGACTTCTCATCTTCTTAGTGTTACTTGTACCCCAGAAAGAGGGTTTGTCTACACTCTTCCCTCCTCTTGTTATTTGTTCTTAGTGTTTGCCAGCACAATGGTAGAAGTAGGGGGCACTGGGTAGGGAGACATTCTCTCCTTGTTGTATTTCTGTCTCAGATTTAGGCAAATTCATGTCCCTGGCATTATTATGTTTTCCTCTTCCAACCCCAAGGATGAAAGGTTTCCTGTTACCTACTTCTAAACTGCTTCCAACTGGGGGAATAGTTATTCAACAAAATACTTATTTTGCTTTTTTATTATTAGTTTTTTGGAGGTCCAATCTTATTTATTTGTACTCTTAAAAATTTTTATTTTTGGTTGGACTCAAATAGAAGCTCTCAGAGAAGACAGCCTGCATCTCTTGGTGATCTGTTCTTGGCATTATTCTTTGACTTCTTTCATTCTCTTGACCAAAAGTTTGACATATCCTTCTTAGTATGCTGTTTCTTGAGAGCAATACACCAGTGCTTGTGTTGCAGGACATATGGAGTAACAAGACGCTGAATCTTCTGTGTTTTGTTTGGGTTTCTTTCCTTCCTTATTTAGGGATTTTCTGACAACATGTTGACAGACATCATTATATTTACAGAGATTGAAAAGTTTGCAGATTCTACTAGCTCTTTGGGTCCCAAGCAAGAAAGCTCAGTGGTATCCATAAGTACTGGAATAGCTTCTCTCCTTTTTTTTTTTTTTTTTTTTTTTTACAATAACCAAGTTGAGCACTTTCAGATTGGCATCCATGATGCAACTCCAAACAGATTTGCACTTTTTCTCTCCAATACCCTGTGGTCTATAACAGAAATGCCCCTTACTCTGAAGCAAGTGAACAGTGCCATGGCTTAAGACACCCTTCTTCATGGGGGAAACCTTATTTGTCATTCCCATCACTGATTCGGACTATATAACCCTTCCATTCTTCACCTAGAGCATCAGCAACAACTTCTGTTACTATATGCTTCTCATAAAAAGTATAAAAGTTAGCATTCATTGTCTACTTCAATGAGTTTCTGACAGCCAGTGACTGGGAAGGAGATATTTAGCTTCATCTTGGTGCAGCAGATCGCCTACAAAGTGCCAGGAAAAAGAGCTGTTTTGTTCTTTAATATCTGTATGTGTGGTAGACTGCTCCTTGGTCCTGGGTTCAATCCCCAGTACCACCAAAAAAACCTGTCTACATATATATGTATATAAATGCATCTACATATATATGTAGTATTTATATATTTTAAAATAAACATAGTGATATTTTGTATTTAGATATATTTTGGTGGTACTTGGGATTGGAAAAAAGATGACACACACACATGCATTCAGGAATTGAACCCAGAACCAAGGAGCTCTCTAACACTGAGCTACATCCCCAGCCCTTTTTTCTATTCTTTATTTTGATACAGGCTTTCTCTAGGTTGCTCAGGCTGGCCTTGAACTTGTGATCCTCCTGCCTCAGTCTCCCCAATAGCTGTGATTACATGTGTTCCCCTCTGTGCCAGCTGTTGTCTTTTTCTGATCTATAGCCATCCCCTTGACTAGTTTTTGCTAGGTTGAGCTATCAGGGCCATTAGAAATAAAAAGTTTTTGACATAAGCTGTCAGGCTCTTTTAAAACATATTTATAAATATGTGAACATGTATTTTCAGTTTTCATATTGATCATTTAAGTTTTATTAAATTGCTTCTTTTAAAATTTTCTTTTTTTTTTTTTTAATTGCTTGTTTTTTAACTTTTTTTTTTTTTGTACTGGGAATTGAACCCAGGGAAGCTTTACCACCAAACTACATCCCCAGCCCTTTTTGTCTTTTATTTTGAAACTGGGTCTCACTAAGTTGCTGAGGCTGGTCTTGAACTTGAGATCCTCCTGCCTCAACCTCCTGAGTCATTGGAATTGCAGACATGTGCCACCACACTTGGCCCTTGAATTGTGCTTTAACCATGCATTTTTACTGACAAAAATTCTACATGGCAAATACTAGCAACTCAACAAAGAATTGTTAAATGACCAAATGACTATATAGTGAGTACTGATACTGTACTTGTTTCTATACATACTTTTTCTTCATTTCTGATTGCTGAGTAACTCATTTCTGAGACTATAAAGAAAATGTCTTGCTGGGTGTGGTGGCACACACGCATAATTCCTACTTGGGATGCTGAGGCAGGAGGATCACAAGTTCAAGACCAGCCTCAGCAACTTACAGAGACACTGTCTCAAAATAAAGACTAGAAAGAGCTGGGGATACAGTTCAGTGGTAGGGTGTGCCTCAGTCTTGAGTTTTATCCCTGGAACTACCAACAAAAAAAGGTCTTTTTTAGTTTCTTTGTATTTCTGAACACTGAATTAGAGAATGTCTTTCTTTCTAATCAAAACAATGTAAGTTTTACCAAGGTTGAAGGAAGTTCTTTAATTGAACAAAATCTTTATCACATTATTGCAGCTATCAAAGGCAGACCTTTTATCTTCTTGGACTTTGACAGGTACTCCAGAAGGAAAGAATAAATATTCAGCTGTATGAACAAGTTGCAACAGAGGGAGAAACTTAACATTATTTCACTAAATTTATCAGAACCTTTGAGATGGAGAAAAGATTTGTTAAAGGTGATAACCACCTCAGATTTCTTAGTAACTAAAACATCCCTAAAGTTCGTGTTATCATTTTCTTCTAGGTGATTTACTGTTCTTTTGGTGGAACATCCAAAGGGCTGCACTTCAATAACTTAATAGTTGGACTTGTCCTCCTTACAAGAGGCAAAGATGAAGAGAAAGCAAAATGTAAGTACTCTGGTTATCTCAATATGATAATAATCACACACATGTGCACAGTAATTTACCTCAGAATTCTGATGATAGGCAAAAGATTTAAAATATTTCTTCAAATATTATGTCAGTAACCACTAACCACTTAGAAAATTCTGAACATAATTAGTCATTAGAGAAATGTAAACTAGAACCAAAAAGAGATATTACATCATACCTATTAGAGTGGCTAAAATAAAAAAAAGATAAAAATGAATGTTGACAAGGTTGTGGAAAAATTGTAACCCTTATATTTTGCTGATGGCATTGTAAATATTGTAGCCACCTTAGAAACCAGTTTAGCAATTACCAAGTGACCCAGAAATTCTACTTTTAAGCATGTACCCAAGAAAATGTAACATGTGATCTCAAAAAATACAAAAACACATCCGTGTTCATAGTAGCACAGTTCATTATGATTATAAGATCAAAACAATCCTAATATCCATCAACTCATGAATGGATAAATAAGACGTTATTTCTATGAAATGTAATGTTAATCTTGTTCCCCAACCCCATCATGCGGGGCTGGGAATTCGAACCCTTGTCCTTCCGCATGCCAGGCCAGCACCCTCCGAGATAGTCTATATTGTCAGCACAATGTTAATCTTCAATAAAATGAAATAAACCTCTGATTCATGCTATGGCATGGATGAACCTTAAAACATTTGCTGAGTAATAAATGCTAGTCATAATAGGCCACATATTATGATCTCATTTATATTAAATTTTGAGGTTAGACAAATCTGTAGTGGTAGAATATAGTATATTAGAGATTGCCAGGGACTTGGAGGATGAGGCAATGGAGAATGGGCTGCTGCTGGGTAACAGTAATGGAAAATATTTAATGGAAAATATTCTGGAATTAATGGTGATTTTTGTACAAACTTGCGAATATAGTAAAAACCATTGTATATTTTAAAAAGGTGAATTTCGTAGGCTGTGAGTTATGTATTTATAAAGCTGCGATTTTAAAAAATTCTAATGATATAGCATAGTCTATTCCCTGCTTACTTCATGAACCAAAAGTGCCCTTAATAATGTCTTATACTTAATAATTAAAAGTTCACTTAATACTTCTTGGTAAAAGGTTTAATTATTTTTAACTTCAGGAATTAATTTTATTAGATGAATTATCTAAGCTCAAAAGGGGTTAGTACCTCATCTGTTACCTTTAAATTCTACTGAGAAGGGAAATGCTATGATGAGATGGCATCATTTATACTCACCCCCAAATATGAAAGGGATATAATCTTAATTGATCATTGTTTATGTATATTTCTTAGAGTATGGATTTATTTACTTATTTTTGAATTTTATTCATTGAATTATTTATAAAGTCTTCTGTACACTCTTCCTTTTCTTTGGCTACCCCAGAGACAAATCTGCTTACTAAAAGCATTGAAAGCAATGTAAATTTCATTGAAGATTTCCCTGGAGAAGTATAGAAAGTTGTTTATATGATAGAGAGTGTAACATTTTCCTCCAAAAATTCTTAAGTTTTTATCCTTGGTCACTGGATACTGGAGTTCTTTCTTATTCCTCCCTTTTTAATTCTGCCTTCCTACTTCCTGTCTCCCAAATTTCAAGTGTTGATATCCTAACCCCCAGTGTAATGGTATGAGGAGTAGAGCCTTTGGGAGGTGATCAGGTCATGAAGGTAATCTCAGTGCCTCATTCATTGAATGAGATTAAGTGCCATTACAAAAGAGGCCTCTTTCAGCCTCCACTGTGCAAGGATACAACGAGAAGATGACGTCTGTGAACCAGGAAGTAGTTTCTCACCAAACACTGACTCTTTTTTTTTTAATTTTTTTTTTTATTTTTACAGACTTCATTTTGATTCATTGTACACAAATGGGGTACATATTTTAGTTTCTATGTTCGTGCATGATTTACTGACTCTTTGATCTAGAACTCTTTAGCCTCGACCTGTGAGAATTAAATACTTGTTGTTTGTAAACCATCCAGTTTATGGTAGTTCGTTATAGCAACTCAGACTATGATAGTGCCCTTAGCCTGATTCTTCTAAATCTCTTATTATCCTTTCTCTTATTTCTGAATCTAGGTTGTTCTTTTCGATTTTGTTCTCAAAAACCAGTTTTATTGAGGTATAATTGACATATGACAAAATACACTTAAATAAAATACACATTTTTATATGTTTTGGCACACATATATACCCACTGATTATTTTACCGTAATCAAGGTAATGAACAGATCAGTTAACTTGATTTTATGTATTTGAACATAACTATGATCCTCCTTCTCCCTTCGCTCCAACCCATGACATGGATCATGCATTCCTTCTCCCAATATAGAGATAAGCCAGGCATAATGGAGTACACCTGTAGTCCCAGCGATTTGGGAGCCTTAGACAGTGGATCACAAGTTCAAGGCCAGTCTCAGCAACTTGGCAAGACCCTGTCTCAAAATAATAAAGGACAGGATGTGTAGTTCAGTGGTAGAGTATTCATGGGTTCAATCCTCAGTACCCCCAAAACAGATAAACAACAACAAAAACCCAATACACTTGCAAACTGTCTCCAGGCAGCAGTAATCATGTAAAAATTTTGAACCAGGTGTGGTGGCACACCTATAATCCCAGCTACTTGAGAAACTGCGGGCAGGAGAATTAGAAGTTCAAGTCTAGCTTGGCCAACTTAGGGGAGACCTTATCTCAGAATTTCAGCGGGGAGGGGGTGGGGGAGGCTGAGGCTATAGCTCAGTGATTGAGTGCCCCTGGCTTCAGTCCCCAGTACTGCATCAATCAACGATCAGTTTTTTTTTTCTTTTTTTTAATTAGTTGTTAGTGGATCTTTATTTTATTTATTTATTTATATGTGGTGAGACTCGAACCCAGTGCCTCACACATGCCAGGCAAGTGCTCTACCACTGAGCCACAACCCCAGCGTCAACAATCAGTTTTAAAGATAAAAATTTGCACACCTATAATCCCAGAGGCTCCAGAGGCTGAGACGGGAGGATCAAGAGTTCAAAATCAGTCTCAGCAACAGTGAGGTGCTAAGCAACTCAGTGAGACCCTGTCTCTAAATGAAATACAAAATAGGGCTGGGGATGTGGCTCAGTGGTCAAGTGCCCCTGAGTTCAATCCCTCGTCCCCCCCCACCCCCCCAAAAAAAATTAAAATAAAAAAAAAATTTGAAGGTCATAAGCATGAATATATTTGTTTTTATTTTTTTGTTGCTGGGAACTCAACCCAGGACCTCATGCATGCTAATAAACACATGTACCATTGAACTACTCCCCAGCTCACATAAACATACATTTTAAAAGTTTCTCCATTTTTATTATATGATCGAGTAGTTTTCTAGGCCTGCCTTGTTTTCTTTGTATCATTTTTTCTTTTTTCTTTTTAGACATACATGACAGTACAATATATCTTGACTAACTCCCAGTTCTTTTGGTTATACATGATGTGTAGTTATACTGGTCATGTGTTCATACGTGAACTTAGGAAAGTTATGTCCAGTTCATTCTACTGCCTTTCTTATTCCCATCCTCTCTCCCTTCTCTTCATTCCTCTTTGTCTAATCCAATGAACTTCATTTTTTCCATTCGCCTTTCTAGAGCTGCCTTACAACAAAGCACCACAGGCTTAAGACAACAGATATTTATTATCTCATAGTTCTGATGGCTATAAGTCTAAAACTGAAGTGTCAGCTGGACCATCTGTGCTCCTCTGAAACCTATAGGAGAAAATCCTTTTTTCTTGCCTATGTCAGTCTTTGTTGTAGTCCTTGGCTACAGCATTCCAATCTCTGCCTCTCTCATCACATGACTTTCTTCCCTTTGTGTCTGTCTTTTCTTCCTATTATAAAGACACCAGTCATATAAGATTGAGTCCCACCCTACCAACCTCATCTGCAAAGACCTATTTCCAATTAAACTTTACATTCACAGTTACAATCTCCCCTGTGTGTTTTTGTGCCTTCAAACAACTGTAGACCAAAAATAGGTGGGAAAAAATTGCATCTGTATTAAACGTGTACAAACCTTTTCTTATCATTTCTTGTCTCTCTTTCTATGTATACTTGATGTATATGTTGTATTAGGTATTATAAGTAATCTAGAGATAATTTAAAGTATAGGGGACATGATATGCAGAGGTCATATATAAGTACTGTATCATTTTTAAGGGACTTGAATGAATTTCGGTATCCTTTGGGGTTCGTGGAACCAGTTCCATATGGATACAAAGGGGCAACTGTATATAAGATTAGGACTTTAGGATCTTTTACAAGAGACAGTTCAATCCTAACAGCAATGTTTCAATCATGTATATAATATATACTTCTACCCAGTTTTATAAGATCTTAATACTATTATCCCAGATTTTGGTTTTTAAAGAATAGAGTATTAGACTAAGATGAGGCTTTCTTAGTATTCCTGAATGGTTTCATTCCTGCCTTACAGAGAGATTATCACTCTCATGAATTTTGTGATCATTCTTTGTGCATGTTCTTATATTTTATGTTTGTATATCCTTATCTTCCACTGGTCCATAGGTCTTAAATTTTTAAATCAATAGGTTATTTTATAGTTTACTTTTTCTCTGAATATTTAAAAATACTTATCCATCGTGAAGCACTTAGTTTATCTCTTTTTGTATACTTACATATCTCAGCTTACTTTTAAAAAATGTTTTCTGTAGTTGTAGATGGACAGAATGCTTTATTTTATTTGTTTATGTGGTGCTAAGGATTGAACCCAGTGCTTCATATGTGCTAGGCAAGTGCTCTGCCACTGAGCTACAGCCCCAGCTCTCAGCTTACTTTTTTTTTTTTAATTTATTTTTATTGTATGGGATACATGTTGTTTCTGTTTGTACATGGAGTAACAGCATACCATTTGCGTAATCATACATTGACATAGGGTAATGATGTTTGATTCATTCTGTTATTTTTTCCTTACCCCTCACCCCTCCCATCCCTCTTTTCCCTTTATACAGTCCTTCCTTCCTCCATTCTTGCCCCCCTCACACCCCCCATTATGTGTCATCATCCGCTTATCAGTGAGATCATTCGTCTTTTGAATTTTTGAGATTGGCTTATCTCACTTAACATGATATTCTCCAGTTTCATCCATTTGCCTGCAAATGCCATAATTTTATTATTCTTTATGGCTGAGTAATATTCCATTGTATATATATATATATACCACAGTTTCTTTATCCATTCATCAATTGAAGGACATCTAGGTTGGTTCCACAATCTGGCTATTGTGAACTGAGCAGCTATGAACACTGATGTGGCTGTATCTCTGTAGTATGCTGATTTTAAGTCCTTTGGGTATAGGCCAAGGAGTGGGATAGCTGGGTCAAATGGTGGTTCCATTCCAAGTTTTCTGAGGAATCTCCACACTGCTTTCCAGAGTGGCTGCACTAATTTGCAGCACCACCAACAATGTATGAGTGTACCATTTTCCCCCACATCCTCTCCAACACCTATTGTTGCTTGTATTCTTGATAATTGCCATTCTAATTGGGGTGAGATGGAATCTTAGTGTAGTTTTGATTTGCATTTCTCTTATTACTAAAGATGGTGAACATTTTTTCATATGTCTGTTGATTGCTTGTAGATCTTCTTCTGTGAAGTGTCTGCTCATATCCTTAGCCCATTTGTTGATTGGGTTATTTGCATTCTTGGTGTAGAGTTATTTGAGTTCTTTATATATTCTGGAAATCGGTGCTCTATCTGAAGTATGAGTGGCAAAGATATTCTCCCACTCTGTAGGCTCTCTCTTCGCATTGCTGATAGTTTCCTTTGCTGAGAGAAAGCTATTTAGTTTGAATGTATCCCAGTTACTGATTCTTGCTTTTATTTCTTGTGCTATGGGAGTCCTGTTAAGGAAGTCTGATCCTAAGCCAACATGTTGAAGATTTGGACCTACTTTTTCTTCTATAAGATGAAGGGTCTCTGGTCTGATTCCGAGGTTCTTGATCCATTGTGAGTTGATTTTTGTGCAGGGTGAGAGATAGGGGTTTAGTTTCATTCTGTTGCATGTGGATTTCCAGTTTTCCCAGCACCATTTGTTGAAGAGGCTATCTTTTCTCCATTGCATATTTTTGGCCCCTTTGTCTAGAATTAGAAAATTGTATTTATTTGGGTTTGTGTCCGTGTTCTCTATTCTGTACCATTGATCTACCTGTCTGTTTTGGTGCCAATACCATGCCATTTTTGTTGTTATTGCTTTGTAGTATAGTTGAAGTTCTGGTATTGCGATACCCCGTTTCATTCTTCCTGCTAAGGATTGCTTTAGCTATTCTGGGTTTCTTATTCTTCCAGATGAATTTCATGATTGCTTGCTCTATTTCTGTAAGGTACATCATTGGGATTTTAATTGGAATTGCATTGAATCTGTATAGCACTTTTGGTAGTATGGCCATTTTGACAATATTAATTCTTCCTATCCAAGAACATGGGAGATCTTTCAATCTTCTAAGGTCTTCCTCAATTTCTTTCTTCAGTGTTTTGTAGTTTTCATTGTAGAGATCTTTTACCTCTTTGGTTAGATTAATTCCCAAGTATTTTATTTTTTTTGAGGCTATTGCAATTGGAATTAATTTCCTCATTTCCCTTTCAGCTGTTTTGTCACTTGCGTATAAAAATGCTTTAGATTTATGCATGTTGATTTTATAGCCTGCTATTTTGCTGAATTCATTGATGAGGTCTAGAAGTTTTCTGGAGGAGGTTTTTCGATCCTCTAAATATAGAATCATGTCATCAGCAAATAGTGACAGCTTAAGTTCCTCTTTTCCTATTCATATCCCTTTAATTTCTTTAGTCTGCCTAATTGCTCTGGCTAGAGTTTCGAGGACAGTGTTGAACAGAAGTGGTGAAAGAGGACATCCCTGTCTTGTTCCCGTTTTTAAAGGGAATGGTTTCAGTTTTTCTCCATTAAGAATGATGTTGAGGGCTCGGGATATAGCTCAGTTGGTAGAGTGCCTGCCTCGCAAGCACAAGACCCTGGGTTCAATCCCCAGCACTGCAAAAAAAAAAAAAGAATGATGTTGACCATGGGCTTAGCATAAATAGCCTTTACAATGTTCAGGTATGTTCCTACTATCCCTATTTTTTCTAGTGTTTTGAGCATAAAGGGGTGCTGTATTTTGTCGAACGCTTTTTCTGTGTCAATTGAAATAACCATATGATTCTTATCCTCAAGTCTATTGACATGATGGATTACGTTTATTGATTTATGGATATTAAACCATCCTTGCATTCCAGGGATGAATCCCACTTGATTGTGGTGCACGATTTTCTTAATACGTTTTTGGATACAGTTTGCCAATATTTTGTTAAGGATCTTTGCATCTATATTCATCAAGGATATTGGTCTAAAATTGTCTTTGCCTGGATTGGGTACGAGGGTGATATTAGCTTCATGGAATGAGTTCAGTAGGGTACCCTCCTTTTCTATTTCCTGGAATACTTTGAGAACTATTGGAATGAGTTCTTCTTTGAAGGTCTTGTAGAACCTAGGCTGAGAATCCGTCTGGTCCTGGGCTTTGCTTGGATGGTAGATTTTCAATGTCTTCTTCTATTTCATTGCTTGTTATTCCTCTGTTTAAATTGCATATGTCCTCCTGGTTCAGTTTGGGAAGAATATATGTCTCTAGAAATTTGTCAGTGTCTTCGGTAGTTTCTATTTTGTTGGAATACAGATTTTCAAAGTAGCTTCTCACTATGTTCTGTATCTCAGTGGTGTCTGTTGTGATGTTTCCTTTTTCAGCATGAATTTTAGTAAATTGAGTCTTCTCTCTCCTTCTCTTTGTTAGTGTGGCTAAGGGTTTGTCTATTTTGTTTACTTTCTCAAAGAACCAACTTTTTGTTTTGTCAATTTTTTGAATTGTTTCTTTTGTTTCAGTTTCATTGATTTTAGCTCTGATTTTAATTATTTCCTGTCTTCTACTACTTTTGCTGTTATTCTGTTCTTCTTTTTCTAGGACTTTGAGCTGTAATGTTAGGTCATTTAGTTGTTGACTTTTCATTCTTTTCTGGAATGTGCTCCATGCAATGAATTTTCCTCTTAGTACCGCTTTCATAGTGTCCCAGAGATTTTGATATGTTGTATTCTGGTTCTCATTGACCTCTAAGAAGTTTTTTATCTCCTCCCTGATGTTTTTTGTTATCCATGTTTCGTTCAATAGCATATTATTTAGTCTCCAGGTGTTGGAGTAATTTCTGTTTTTTATTTTGTCATTGATTTCTACTCTAATTCCATTATGATCTGATAGAACACAAGTCAGTATCTCTATTTTTTTGCATTTCCTAAGGGCTGCTTTGTGGCATAACATATGGTCTATTTTTGAGAAGTTTCCATGTGCTGCTGAGAAGAAAGTGAATCCGCTCCTTGATGGATGGAATATTCTATATATGTCTATTAAGTCTAGGTTATTGATTGTGTTATTGAGTTCTATGGTTTCTTTGGTTGGTTTTTGTTTGGAAGATCTATCTAGTGGTGACAGCAGTGCATTAAAGTCACCCAGAATTATTGTGTTGTGGTCTATGTGATTCCTGAAATTGAGAAGGATTTGTTTGATGTACATGGATGCACCATTGTTTGGGGCATAAATATTTACTATCATTATGTCTTCCTGATTTATGGTTCCCTTAAGCAGTATGAAATGTCCTTCTTTATCTCTTCTAACTTTGGCTTGAAGTCCCCTTTATCTGATATAAGGATGGAAACCCCCGCTTTTGTACTGAATCCATGTGCGTGGTAGGTTTTTTCCCATCCTTTCACCTTTAGTCTGTGGATGTCTTTTTCTATAAGATGAGTCTCCTGCAGGCAGCATGTTGTTGGGTCTTTCTTTTTAATCCATTCTGCCAGTCTATGTCTTTTGATTCATGAGTTTAGGCCATTAACGTTCAGGGTTATTATTGAGATATGATTTGTATTCCCAGTCATTTAGCTTATTTTTGGTTTTTAAGTTGGCTTGGTTTCTCCTTTGAGTGGATTTTTCTCTAAGGTAGTTCCTCCCTTTGCTGACCTCCATTGTTGTTTTTCATTTCCTCCTCATGGAATATTTTGTTGAGAACATTCTGTAGCGCAGGCTTTCTATTTGTAAATTATTTTAACGTTTGTTTATCATGGAAGGATTTTATTTCATCTTCAAATCTGAAGGTTAGTTTTGCTTGGTTGGCAACCATGTTCTTTCAGAGCTTGAAATACATTGTTCCAGGCCCTTCTAGCTTTTAGAGTCTGGGTTGAGAAGTTGGCTGCTATCTGTATTGGTCTCCCCCTATATGTAATCTGATGCTTTTCTCTCGCAGCCTTCAAAATCCTATCTTTATTTTGAATGTTAGGAATTTTCATTATAATGTGCCTTGGTGTGGATCTGTTGTGATTTTGTGCATTTGGTGTTCTGTAAGCCTCTTGTATTTGATTTTCTATTTCATTCTTCAGATTTCGGAAATTTTCTGATATTAGTTCATTGAATAGGTTGTTCATTCCTTTGGTTTGTGTCTGTGTGCCTTCCTTAATCCCAACAATTCTTAAATTTGGTCTTTTCATGATGTCCCATAATTCTTAGAGATTCTGTTCATGATTTCTTACCATCTTCTCTATTTGGGCAACTTTATTTTCAAAATTAAATATTTTGTCTTCCTTGTCTGAGGTTCTGTCTTCCAAGTGGTCTAGTCTTTTGTTGATGCTTTACATTGAGTTTTTTATTTGGTTTATTGTTTCTTTCATTTCAAGGATTTCCGTTTGGTTTTTTTTTGAGAATCTCTATCTCTTTGTTGAAATGCTCTTTTGCTTCCTGCAGTTGCTCTTTGAACTGCTTATTGGTATCATCATTCATTGCCTGCATTTGCTCTCTTATCTCATCCTTTGCTTTGCGAATCATCTTAATCATGTACAATCTGAAGTTCTTTTCTGACATTTCTTCTAACATACTGTCATTGGATTCTATTAATACAGAATCTAGATTTGTTTGGATCATTTTCTTCCCTTGTTTTTTCATGTTGTTCATGTATCTTCCCCTCTAGCAGTGCAGATCTGGGGTTTTACAGATTTCCCCCTATAGGCTTATAGTGGCCCTATAGGTTTCCAAAACCCTTTCTTTAAGGGGAGATCAATATTAGCAGTGCCCAATTCAGACAGTATGCAATCCTAGACTAAATAGCTCCTATGAGGACAATAACAAAATTGTCATAATAAACAGAATGAGTTCAAATATTATCTTCAATAAAACAAACAAATTTGCAGTAAGGTCTGCAGTTTCAAATGGAGGACAAAGAGAATCAGAGGGATGTAGAATGTGGCTCTTAATGGGATTAGAAAAGAATATACAGAAGTTCTAGATAATAGAAAGGGTGAGAGTGTAATCAAAAGAAATTGGATGTTAGCATGCAAAAAAGGGAGAAAGAGACTCTGAGGGAACAGGTAAACAAAAGGAAAAGAGAGCAAGAAAAGTAAAGAAATAAAAACTTAAATTTTTACAATAAGGAGAAAAAAGGAAATCTACAGTATAACAGTCATATAGTAATGAAACCTCCCAGTCTTCAGTAGCCTGATGCATGAGAGGTACCTGACAATGAGCTTCAAGCCTCCAGCAGGTGTCTCAGGATGGGATTTGCCCCACCTAAAGATGGGAGCTATGGCTTCCAGGATTATCCAAGATGGCTGCTCTGGCTTCAAAGCAAATGGGGAACTGCAGCTCAGGGTGTGACCGTGGTCAGCAGGAGGTCCTGAAGACGGGATGTGATTGGTCAGGCAAGGGTCCTGGAGGTCAGGTGTGTTTGGTGTGGTTGCGTTATCCTGGAGGCAGGGTACAATCAGTTGGTCTGGGGTCCCAGTGATAGGGCGCAGTCAGTTGGTCCGGGGGTACTGATGGCAGGGAGCAGTCAGTTGATGTGAGGGTCCCAGAGGCAGGGAGTGATCGGTTGGTCTGAGGGATCCTGAAGATGGGGCTCAGTCAGTCAAGCCAGGGGTCCTAGGGGGCCTGGCTGTTGTCTCAAAATGGTGGCAGCCATGTGTAATCAAACTTGCAGGTACTGTAACAGTGAACTTCCAGGCAATAGCAGGCAGCTGGTGCTCCACTGGCGGTTGGCAATCAGTTTGCAGACTGTTGTCAGACGATCAGGAGGTGAACCTCGTGTATTGGGTGGTGGATAGGTGTGAGGCAGGCGATGGACAGGTGAGAGGCAGGCAAATGGCGGATGATAGGTGCCTGACAGTGAGCAATCTACACTCCAAAAAGTGGATATGCTGGCCGACTGCAGGTGATCATAGCAGACAAATGGGGTAAACAGCTGGGGATCCATATGCAGCAAAAACTGCCTTACCAAGAAACAGATATCCTGTGCTTGAAACCAGAGTTATGGAGGGACAGGGAACGCAGCCTCCCTCTAGTCCGCCATCTTGGATCTCTCTCAGCTTACTTTTTATCTTAACAAACATTTACTTTTTTTTTCTCCAATTTTCGTGAACACCTTGTATTTTGTGCACAGGAATCAATTTTTGAAGGATTGAAGTGAAATTACATGAAAGTGGAATCTTTAGCTTACATCATCTTAGTAGATTTTGACAAATTACTTACTATACTTGTGTTTATTTTTATTTGTTTTAAATGTTTTTTGATTGTAGATGGACACATTGCCTTTATTTTATTTATTTACCTTTATGTGGTATTGAGGAGCGAACCTAGTGCCTCATACATACTAGGTGGGCACATTACCACTGAGCCACAACCCCAGTCACTGTTGTTTATTTATATTCCCATTAACATTTTTATAAGAGACCCTTTTTCTCTCAGCCTTTGGTAACATGTGGTACTGTCACATACAGACATTTTGCAAATTTGGCTTGGTGTTTTCTTGTTTTTGCAGTACTGGGGATTGATCCCAGGGGTTTGCACATACTAGGCAATGCTCTTCCACTGAGCTACATTCCCAGCCCAAATTTTGTTTCTTTGAAAGATATCATTCTGCCATTTTGTATTGCTGTTATTTTGGGGGAATAAATTAAATTGTATTTATAAGGTTCTCGGCTTTATTAATCATGCGGTTATTTCTCTCCCTATTTCTACCTGAGTATATTTGGTCTATTTTAAGATTAATTTAGTGTATCTTTCTTTTTCCTAGACATTTTTAGTCTCTTTTCAAGTGAATCCGGGAGCTATGTGGTACGGGAAGAAATGGAAAGAATGCTCCATGCGGTTGATGGTAAAGTTCCAGAAACACTCAGGAAGTGTTTCTCAGAGGTATATTTAAAGATTTACATTTCATTCCTTCTTGGTGTTAAATTGTTAACTCTTAGTTGTGTACTATGTTTAGTCATGATGAATAGATGTTTATGGGCAGAATATTCTTGGCATTTAAAACATTAAAAATTTTTTTTTTAGTTATACGTGACAGTAGACTGTATTTTGGCATATCATACATATGTGGAGTATAACTTCCCATTTTTGTGGTTGTACATGATGTAGAGTTACAGTGATTGTGTATTCATACATGAACATAGGAAAGTTATGTCTGATTCATTCTACTGTCTTTCCCCTTCCCATCCCCCTTCCATTTCCCCTCACCACCCCCTTCAATCTCATGAACCTCTACTGCTCTCATATTGTGAGTCAGCATCTGCATAACAGAACATTAGACCTTTGGTTTTTTGGGATTGGCTTTTTTCACTTAGTCTCCAGTTCCATACACTTAACCTGTAAATGCTTGGCATTTAAAAAAAAATTTTTTTTTTAAGATGTTGATGGACCTTTATTTTATTCATTTATTTATATGCGATGCAGAGAATAGAACCTAGTGCCTCATACGTTCTAGGCAAGTGCTCTACCACTGAGCCAGAACCCTAGCCCATTCTTGGCATTTTTTAAATTGATATTTCAACTCTATGTGCTATGCACAAAGGTCTATGAATCTCATTATGTTTGAGATGTGCATATATATGATTTATACACACACACACACACACACACACTCACACATGCTATATTTGTGAATCTGAAAATTTTCAATTCTACTGTAAAGGCAACTGTTTATATTTGCATCATAATGAAAAGCACTCCCATACTCTTTTGCTGACACCCACATACATACAAGATTCTGTAAGAACCTGCAGTAGTGCATATGTTGTGGGCTACTGCTTTTCATCATGGATATATAGGTATATCAGTCATTGGCCTTGTGCCATTCTGTGGTATGAAGCCATTTTATTTTATCAATGCTTGTTTTATTCAGTTGATTTGTATAACCAATACATGGATTGAAATTTGTCATTTTTGTTTTCAAAAGTAATTTTCATTGTATCTCTAATAGTCAGAAACCAAAGAATAGAGAAGCCAGGCATAATGGTACATGCCTGTAATCCCAGAGGCTTGGGAGACTGAGGCAGTGTCACAAGTTCTAGGTCAGCCTGGGTAATTAGCAAGACCCTGTCTCAGAATAAAAGATGAAAAGGAATGGAATGTAGCTCAGTGGTAGAGTGTTTGCCTAACATAACATGTTGAAGGCCCTAGGTTCAATGCCCCTACCCCTCAAAAAAAGAAAAAGAAAAAAGAAAAAATTAAAGAAAGGAAACAAACGGTAGAGAATGTGCAACCTTAACCAAAAAAAAAAAAAAAATCTTTTGTTTTTCTTTTCTGTGGTCTGCTAATAGGTGAAAAGTTCCTAGAGGTGGTAAAGTAACAAAACCCCTTTAGAAATTTCTAATCCTTTCATGGATCACTTATGGCTACCTACTTTCTTATGGGTGATTATTTGACCTACTTTCATTTCTCTAAAATGACAGTACTTTGTTCTTGTTTTGTTTTTTTTTTCCAGGAAGTTTAGCTTTATGGCACACTGTAGCCATATGCATATATCTGGTTCTAATATCTGTTTGGACTGTTCTGTTTTAAACTACTTAGCATTCTGGCTTTCATTTTTTTCTGTGTTAGTAGCACATGGTAATTTCCCTTGTTTGCTTTTAAGCTTAGCTGTGAATTTTTACTGGTGGTTATAGTTTTACATTTTATCCAGCATTTCTATGTGTTAGGCATGCAAGGATAGCCTCCTACATTTTTGGTTCTACCATATTGACTGAAAGTTGCTATCATAGTATTTCACTACTTCAGGACACCCTAAGCTATGGTTTCTTTGTCTTGTCTGTTTCCCATAATAAAAATTTGCTAGCCAGAAAAAAAAAATTTTAGTTTTTTCAAATCTAATTTGGTTTTTCATAAATATGTCAAATGCATTACTCTTCTGCTCTTTTTCATGGAGAATATGTAGTTTTTCCTTTAAATTTATTTAATTTCAATTTATGCAGACACTCCCATTTTGTAAATTAAAACTTAATGTGGTTGGCCAGCTAATTCCCTAAAATTAGGCCTAATAGCAGGCACATGTATTAAGTGATGATTAGTCCTATAGGGAAAAATAAAGTAGAATAAGGGGAATAGACGGTGATTGGGAGGTGGCAACTGAGTGTTGCTGTTTTACATAGGATGGCTAGGAAAGTCTGTCAGAAAAAATAAAATTCAAGCAAATAATTTATAGGAAGTGAAAGATAAAGTAATGATAATACTTGGGGGGACTCCCTTCCATAAAGCAAATACAGTAAAGGCCCTGAGGTTCAAGTGTGTTTTTGCATATCCAAGAAACAATAAAAAGACCAATTTATTTATTCATTCATTGATTCATTCATACATACATACATACATACTTACATACTGGGGATTGAACCCAGAGGCACTTAACCACTGAGCCACATCCCCAGCCCTTTTTTATATTTTGTTTAGAGACAAGGTCTCGCTGAGTTTCTTAGGGCCTCCTTATCTTGCTGAGGCTAACTTTGAACTTTCAATCCTCTAGCCTCAGCCTCCTGAGCTGCTGGGATTACAGGCATGCACCATTGTGCCCAGCAGCAAGACCCATTTAGTTGGAATGGATTGAGCAAGGGAGTAGTAGGAAATAAAGATTATTGAGGAGTGGAGGATAGATTTTAATGTGAGTGCTTTGATTTTCACCCTGAGTCAGATAGAAACTATTGGAGTGAAATAGAAACCCTGGGTTTTGAGCAGAGGGATAAGGTAATATAAGGATGTTTTTGTTTTTTAAACACTATCACTTTGTATCTTATGTGGAAAGTAGGCTGAACAGAGTTCAGTTTGAGCTCATTCATATAGTCCAGTAATAGAGCTGCTATCACTGATCATTTAGATTAGTGGTATAGCAGTGAGGTGATGAGAAGTTTTTAGAGTCTGCATTTCAAAGGTGGATTTAACAGAATTTCTCTTGTTTTGATTATGGGTTCAGATAGAGACAGTAGTGGAAGACTGATTTAATAAAAGATTGCTGTTACCTGAGATGGCTTAGACTACTGGAAAAGGACATTTGAGGGTTGGATATCAAGAGGTATTTAAGTAAACTTGAGAATCCTACTAGACACTGGTGTGGAGTTGGCAACTATGCTTTTAGAAGCATAAATCTGTTGTTCAGCAGGAAGGATTTATTGACTTATAGGTGAGGATGAGATCATCTAGGACATCTAGATCTCTTTTGGATAAAAGAGATCAGAAAAATGAATCCTGTACTCCAGTGTTTAGAAATTAGTAAGACAAAGAGGAATCAAAACAGGACCCTAAGGAAATGGCCTAAGGAAATATCCTGGAAGCCAAGTGACAAAAATGTTTCAAGAAGAAAGGAAAAGCTTGATGCACTGGCACCTACCTGTAATTGTAGCTAATAGGGAGGCTGAGGCAAGAGGATTGTAAATTTAAGGCCAGCCTGGGCATTGTAGTGAGGTCCAGTCTCAAAATAAAAAGGACTGGGTATGTAGATTAGTGATAAATTGCCTCAGTATTGGGGAGGGGAGGAGGGGAGAAAAACTCATTCATGTTAAATATACTTAAATGTCAAATGAGTTAACTTTTGACTACTGAGAAGTTGTTATTTTACTTGTCAAAATGGAGGTAGGTCATTGGTGTAGGTCCTGTGCAATTGAAAAATCAGTGGAGTCAAGATAGTAGAAGAAATGTGCTCATAAGAGGAAATTGTGATGGAGAGTGTGAAATGTTTAAAAGTGTGATTTTGGGAGGGAGAACACTTATTGCAATAACAGATCATAAGACTGGGGTCATGGGTATAGTTCAATGGTAGAATGATTGCCTAGAATGCGCCAGGTGCTGGGTTGGATCTCCAGCATCATACATACACGCAACACACCCCCGCCCCCCCAAAAAAAAAGAAAAAGGAAGAAAAGAAAAAAGACTGTAAGACTTAATGGGCTTTATTTGCAGTTCTAGAATTGTGCAGCCCTCTATTTTATAAAAATAAAATGCAACATATATTCTGATGGGTATTATAGACAGAAAAGGGGCTGGAAAAAGCAGATTGGTCATTTCAGAATCACTTCCTTTGTAAGGTGAGAATAGGGCAAAGGAACAATAGAAAAATAGCTGTTTGGTTAACATCAGTATACTTTGGGTTACCTTTTTGTGAGGAATAAAGCTGAGGAAACTTAATTGTCATTCAGTTGAAGCTGTTTTGGATGTTTGGTTATTTCTCTATCCTGGTTTTGTTTTGTTTTTTTGTTTTTTTGGTACTAGGGATTGAACCCAGGTGCCCAGGTGTGCTTTACCAGTGAGTTATATCCCAGATGTTTTATATTTTATTTTGTGACAGGGTCTTGCTAAGTTGCTTAGGGGCTCATTCAGTTGCTGAGACTGTCCTCAAATATGCAATCCTCCTATCTTAACCTCCAGAGTCACCACGTGAATGACTCTATACTGATTGTTTTCAAAGGTCAGATTTGGTTTTTCTTGGAACTTTAGTATCAATGGCTCCATTTTGATTTTTAATCTGTTCTTTTGGGGTCTAGCACAAAAGTTTATTCCAAAACAGTGGTCCCATATAATTTTTAATTTAACACTGTAACACTGGGTTGTTATTTTTAAAGAGATTAAAGAAATGCAAGGTCAGTTTTTGCAGAGCTTATATGTATAATTATTTGAATTATTAGGTACCTATGGTTGGTTAAAACCTAACACTGAAGAGCTGGGGGTGTAACTCAGTGGTAGAGCACTTGCCTAGCATGTGTGTGGCCCTACGTCTAATTCCCAGGGCCACAGAAGACAACCCAAAACTGATAGTTATCTGATTGAATTTTTTAATATATTTACCTGCTCTAATTTCTTAATAGTTTGTCTGATGATTGCATCCAGACCTTCGATATCTAAGATATCATATTTTCATATCAGTTTATTTGTAGTAGAATAAGTTTATTTGTGCCTTCTACAATAATGCATTGTGTTGTTTTTCCATTCTTTAAATAAAAAAAGAGCTGTAAAAAGAAGCACTTTCACTAAAAGAAAGACCTCAGATTTAAGTGACATGGCTCTCAGCTTTGTCTTAATGATTTATTATTAGTCTTGACAGTTGAAGTTATAAAGGAAATTCCCACTACAGTTGTATTAAGTTTATTTTTTACTGATTTTTTTTTGTTATCGATTCTTTAAAAGTGGAAATTTATATCTAATATCCTTTTTCAAAGATATATCAGTTTCAGGAGTCTGTTGTTCTAAGTGACATTTCTGGTAAATGGCAGAAGAAAAAAGGAGACCAAATATATATTTCATAGTATCATAACCATTAAGAAAAAAACTGCCACTTATAATTGAAGAATGCTAATTTATTTAAGATTTATCCCAGTGTCAGAGATGTTAACTCTGAAAGTGTGCATCAGCTTGTTTAATTTATACTGCTAAGTCTCTTTCTAGACAGCTGAAGAGTAATTAAAAATATGGATAGAATCCTTAATCTCTCAACATGTTGGCAGCGTCTTCTCGTGTCCTTGCAACAACTCTTCATGCTGTAGTTTTCCCTTTAGAAAGTCAAAACTGTCAGTGTGTTACCTTGATTGTTCGAATTGCACTGACGTTTAGTGTCCTGAAACTACTAAACATAATGCTTTATTTATTAGGATGCTACTGAACAATGTTTCTATCATATTTCATTTTTAGGTTGTTATTTAATTCTATCCTTTAATATTTGTATTAGGATTAGAGCTGCTAGGCTCCTAAATGTCATTTCTCTTGGTATTTCCATGTGAGATTTTTCCTTTTTCTCATAGAAATATCTAGCCTTCATTAAACTTTGAAGCTCTTGTTCAAGTGAAAGGATTGACTTGGACATCTGTGTGATGCTCCTTTTCAGCCTGGTTGCATCTTTTTCCTCCA
Source organism: Sciurus carolinensis (assembly GCF_902686445.1). Classification (NCBI taxonomy): domain Eukaryota; kingdom Metazoa; phylum Chordata; class Mammalia; order Rodentia; family Sciuridae; genus Sciurus; species Sciurus carolinensis. The sequence goes on from NC_062215.1 coordinate 35,958,591, forward strand.
GAGATTTAGCAAAACAAATATTTGGAAAGGAAGCTAAGAAATGGAGGTCAGCATCTTTTTGTACTCAGGTTGGCTTGTGAATACTTGCCTTCTGGGATCCTGATTGTCTACTCCAGGAGAATTCCTGGATAGTCATTTTTAATTTGCAAATGAAGCTTGAAAGAGTCTAAATTCCATACAGATTTAATTAAAATATGCTAATTCAGACAAATCTCAAAGTGCTAAAGAGGTGGGATAAGGCAAGTGAAAAACTGGATTTATTAAATATTGTGAAAGAAATGTAGCCTACTGATTTCAGGATATGCCTTAGAAAATAAAATGTGGCTTGTTACTGGCAATGGCTGCTTCAATGAATTGAAGGAATAATTTGCACTTAGCACATAGATTTTATGCAGATAAAAGTTCTGAAGTACAGTTATTTTTTTAAAACAATTTTCCAATAGGCACCTTTATATAATCCTTCCTTTGTAGATATAATGTCAACTAATTGCAAAGTTTAGGCTATGCAGGTTTCAAATAAGAAACCCTAAAATTTGACTGAACTTATTTTTGTTGTTTTAATTTTAGGGTGAAAAGGTTAACTATGAAAAGTTTAGAAATTGGCTTCTTCTAAACAAAGATGCTTTTACCTTCTCTCGTTGGCTACTCTCTGGAGGTGTATATGTTACCCTCACTGATGATAGTGATACTCCCACTTTCTACCAAACTCTGGCTGGAGTCACACATTGTAAGTAATGGCATTTCATTGTTTTCTGTTCACCTTTTGATGTAATTAATTACCTGATAATATTAGAATATGCTTATGAAGAATAAATTATTTTGTCAGTGCTTTTTCCCCCCAGTATATAATGAATTGCTGAAGCATAGAAAACAGCCCTTGACATTATTATCTTTAAGCTATATTAGGTTACTTGTGGTGCTATAACAATTCATGAAATTACCACAATTCATGAACTAAAACAAGAGACATTTACTCTTTCACAGTCCTGTAAGTGAAAATCAAGGTATTAGCAGGGCTATGTTCCCTCCAAAAAAAGATTTCAACTATGCCTGTTTCAGTTTTTGATGACTGTAAGCATTCCTTGGCTTGTGGCAGCATCTCTTCATTCTCTCTTTCACATGGCCACCTCTATGTGTTTCTGTGTCCTTCCCTCTAATCAGGATTGAGGGTGCTGCCTAATCCAGGATTTCACTTTAAGTTCCTTGACTTACTACATGTGCAAAGACTATTTCCTAGTAAAGTCATATTCTGAAGTTGTAGTGATCATGAATTTTGGTGAGACACTATTCAGTCCACTACACAATCCTAATTTTAACTTTTGTTGTTCTTTCTGCTAGTTTCAGAAACCTGATTATAGTCTGCTTTTGTTGCTTCCTAACACTGGAATGCCTTTCCCTTTGCTTCCACCTGTTAAATTCTAGTCATCCTTAAAGACTTTACTAACATACCCCCCTTCCACTAACACTTCTTTTTCATGAAATCTTTTCTTGCCTTCCTATATCACCTCTCCTTTCTCTGAATTTTCCTGTCTACATATTTGTACCCTTCAGTGACTTACCACTTTCATCCTTTAGTAAAAGGATTTATAGCATTCTGTTTTATAGCATTCTGTTCATTTGTAATATCATCTCTCCTGAACTATAGGATCCTTTCAAGCAGAGTCTACATTATAATTATTATTCCTTTCTCCCAGTGCGAAGTATAAGCAAGTGTATATTCACTGAATAGAAGACTTTAGGTGTCAAGTGATATTGTATCTATTCCTGTGTGATTTATAATCTGGCTACTAATGACACGTTAATTATTTTCTCCAGTTTTCATTCTATAGTTATTAGAAGTTTTGAATGATAATTCTGGCAATAATAGGCACTGAACTTGATTCAGAAACTTTTTACTACCCTTGTCTTTCTTATTTATTAATTTAATTAATTAGTTAATTGATTAAATAATTATTGCAGTACTAGGAACTGAACCCAGGGAGTCTCTACCACTGAGCTACATCCCCAACCCTTTCATTTTATTTTTTAAATTTTGAGATAGCTTCCCACTAAGTTGCTTAGGGTCTTGCTAAATTGCTGAGCCTGGCCTCGAACTTGCAATCCTCCTGTCTCAGGCTCTCCAGTCATTGTGATTACAGCATGAACCACCATGACCAGCTGACCTTTATTTTAAGAAAATGATTTAGAACTTAAGTTTAGAGTTCAAGTTTTTATGGTTTAGTGAATCTTGACCAGTTTTTAAAATAAAGATGGTTACATTTTTCTTTCATTATTTGGTATTTAAATACCTAAGATTAAATTTAATTGTAAAAAGTTTTGCTAGTTATCAGTGGGATTATTATTATTATTATTTTTTTTTTTTTGGTGCTGGGGATTGAACCCAGGGCCTTGTGCTTACAAGGCAAGCACTCTATCGACTGAGCTATCTCCCCAGCTCATCAGTGGGATTCTTGATAAATTAATCTTTAAAATCCTTTGTGCTAGGGATACGAATAGGAAAAGAAGAACTCAAACTATCCCTGTTTGCTGATGATATGATTATATACTTAGAGGAACCAGGAAATTCCACCAGAAAACTTTTAGATCTCATAAGTGAATTCAGTAAAGTAGCGGGATATAAGATCAATGCACATAAATCTAAGGCATTTTTATACATAAGTGATGAATTTTCAGAAAGAGAAATTAGGAAAACTACCCCATTCACAATAGCATTGAAAAATATAAAATAGTTGGGAATCAATCTCACAAAAGAGGTGAGAGACTACAATGAGAACTACAGAACACTAAAGAAAGAAATTAAAGAAAACCTTAGAAGATGGAAAGATCTCCCATGTTCTTGGATAGGAAGAATTAATATTGTCAAAATGGCCATACTACCAAAAGTGCTATACAGATTCAATGCAATTCCAATTAAAATCCCAATGATGTACCTTACAGAAATAGAGCAAGCAATTATGAAATTCATCTGGAAGAATAAAAAACCCAGAATAGCTAAAGCAATCCTTGGCAGAAAGAGTGAAGCAGGGGGTATTGCAATACCAGATCTTCAACTCTAGTACAAAGTAATAGTAACAAAAGCAGCATGGTATTGGTACCAAAATAGAAAGGTGGATCAATGGTACAGAATAGAGGACACGGACACAAACCCAAATAAATACAATTTTCTCATATGAGACAAAGGGACCAAAAATATGCAATGGAGAAAAGATAGCCTCTTCAACAAATGGTGCTGGGAGAATTGGAAATCCATATGCAACAGAATGAAACTAAACCCCTATCTCTCACCATGCACGAAACTAAACTCAAAATGGATTAAGGACCTCGGAATCAGACCAGAGACCTTGCATCTTATAGAAGAAAAAGTAGGTCCAGAGCTTCAACATGTCGGCTTAGGACCAGACTTCCTCAACAGGACTCCCATAGCACAAGAAATAAAAGCAAGAATCAATAACTGGGATAGATTCAAACTAAAAAGCTTTCTCTCAGCAAAGGAAACTATAGCAATGCAAAGAAAGAGCCTACAGAGTGGGAGAAAATCTTTGCCAATTATACTTCAGATAGAGCACTAATTTCCAGAATCTATAAAGAACTCAAAAAACTCTACACCAAGAATGCAAATAATCCAATCGACAAATGGGCTAAGGAAATGAATAGACACTTCACAGAAGAAGATCTACAAGCAATCAACAAACATATGGAAAAATGTTCAACATCTCTAGTAATAAGAGATATGCAAATCAAAACCACCCTAAGATTCCATCTCACCCCAATTAGGATGGCGATTATCAAGAATACAAGCAACAACAGGTGTTGTTGAGGATGTGGGGAGAAAGGTACACTCATACATTGCTGGTGGGGCTGCAAACTAGTGCAGCCACTCTGGAAAGCAGTGTGGAGACTCCTTAGAAAACTTGGAATGGAACCACCATTTGACCCAGCTATCCCACTCCTTGGCCTCTACCCAAAGGACTTAAAATCAGCATATTACAGAGATACAGCCACATCAATGTTCATAGCTGCTCAGTTCACAATAGCCAGATTGTGGAACCAACCTAGATATCCTTCAATTGATGAATGGATAAAGAAACTGTGGTATATATATATATATATATATATACAATGGAATATTACTCAGCCATAAAGAATGATAAAATTATGGCATTTGCAGGCAAATGGATGAAATTGGAGAATATCATGCTAAGTGAGATAAACCAATCTCAAAAAACCAAAGGACGAATGATATCGCTAATAAGTGGATGATGACACATAATGGGGGGCGGGAGGGGTTAGTGTTAGGGTTAGAGTTAGGGTTAGGGAGGGGGGCAAGAAGGGAGGAAGGAAGGACTGTATAGAGGGAAAAGAAGGGTGGGAGGGGTGGGAGGGAAGGGAAAAAATAACAGAATGAATCAAACAACATTACCCTATGTAAATTTATGATTACACAAATGGTATGCCTTTACGCCATGTACAAACAGAAACAACATGTATCCCATTTGTTTACAATAAAAAAAAAATCCTTTGTGCTAGAGATAGACAGTCTGAAATAGGTTAGTACAGTTTATTACATTTCTTTCTTCTCCCTGACCCATGGTAATTTGAATTTTTCTTGTAACAACCTATCCCTGTTCATTTTGCTCATACTTTATAACACACACAGAAGAGACAGACCAAAACTCTAAATATAATTAATTTTACAGTCAGCTTTTCACAATTTTAAATCTGTGTCCCTTACTCTACTACTGTACCTGAGTAGACCCAGTCAAGCACACAGACTTGTAGGTAGCTCTGATTTTTCTCTTCTGAAGACTCTTGCTAATCTTTGAAATGTCTACATTGTGATTGAATTGCCCACTAGTTCTAGGTTGAACTGTCGCATTTAACACCGTTTGTTTGTCCTTGGAAAATAAAATTATTTCCTGTTTTATTGCCTTTTGTCTTAGTTCCTTCTCTTTTTTAAAAATATTTTTTTAGCTGTAGATGAACACAAGTTAACTTTTTTCTTTAATTTATGTTTTTATGTGGTGCTGAGGATCGAACCCAGTGCATCACACATGCTAGGCAAGTGCTCTTCCACTGAGCCACAACCTTAGCCCTTGTTTCCTTCTTTTAAGTTAATGTTTTCCTTGCTTTGAATTGAAAACATTTTTTCTCCTCTATCTGTCTTGCCTTCAGATTTTATTAAACATCATGTACCTCTGCTTATAGTAATTGACCACATTCCTTTCTCTTTATTTGATTCACCCTTTACGTGGTCTTCATGTACCTCTTTAAATATCAAGATCTTGCCAGGTGCAGTGGTACTCACTTGTAATCTGAGATAACTGAGTTTGAAACAAGAAGATTGAAAGTTTGAAGCCAGCCTCCACAATTTAGCAAGGCCCTGAGAAACTTAGTGTGAACCTGTCCCAAAATAAAAAAATTGAAAGGACAAGGTATGTGGCTCATACCGTGGTAAAGTACTCCTGGGTTCAATCCTCAGTACCCACCCCCCACAAAAAAAAAAACATATATTTCCCCCCCCATCTGTCTATCTAGATCCCCAGGACTTACTCATGTTTGTGCTCCCAGAAAACCCTGAATGTATTCCTTTGTTGTATTCTGCACTAGGTTTAAATGACCAACTTTCACTTTTTTTTTTTTTTTTATGTTTTGGTTTTAGGTGGACAAATACCTTTATTTTATTTTTATGTGGTTCTGAAGATGAACTCAGGACCTCTCTCATGCTAGACAAGTGTTCTTCCACTGAGCCCACAGCCCAGCGCCTAACTTTCACTTCTTTTTGGCTCTACACTTACTATGTCTTGTTCACATTCATTATCTATAGTTTTTAGTACAATATCAGACATAGTCTGTTAATGTTTTTATTCAATGTTTATATAGAATATTATGTAATTGCTATGACTTTTTAAAATTTATTTTCATTTGACAGATAATTGTGTATATTATATAATGTTCGACAATAGCTTCTGTACTTTTTCCCCCCAAAATAGTTTGCATGGTGGAGGCTTCTAATTTACCACAGGCATATAGAACACTTCTACAGGAGACACTAAACTCCTACTACTTCAGTCATCTCATTTAATGCTTGTTTCATCTCTGAAGTTCATTTTATATATATTCTACAAGTGAGGAAAAGAAAGCTCTAAGAAGTTAAAGAAAGTTTCTCAAGACCAAATAACTGATAGATGGCAAAATTGGGATGTTTGAATCCCAAAATAGGTGCTTATTATCATTTTAGGACTTACAGACAGCTTATTGACATACAGTGATTTTATTCTTTAATCTTTCATGAATACCTTGTAATTGCAGATAAAAGTGGTTGTCATGTGGTAGTTGTGGTTGTGGTGAGCCATTTTAAGACTTCAGTCTGCCTTGCAGATTCACTTTTCTGATTTCTTTTTTTTTCTCTGCCAAGAACTTACTAATTATTTTTTGTTTCTGTTCAATAATGAATTTCATTTGATCCAGACAAAATTGTTGAATAATTGCCCATTTAGCAATAGTGAAATAAGTTAATAGACGTTTTAATATTGTCATTTATTATTAGGGATTAATATTTATCATTGAAGATTGTTTTCCTTAATGTTGATCGTATTCTATATAATTCAGCTATGTTGGGAAGAAAATATGTGTGCCTCTAATGTTTCTTGTAAATGTGTTTTTAATAAATTAAAATAGTGTTTGGAATTTTCCCAAAATGTATCATAAGCATGAATAAGTTTACTAACTTAAGTGATTTCTTGGAGTAGTAGAATCTAGATTCTGAAGTAATTAATGTCATATTTTGGTGAATTTTCAGGCAAAGTAATTCATTTTGAATATACTTTCTTCATATTTTACTCAAGACATTTATATTGCCTCTGTTTTATCAATTATCTTAATTGAAAATGTATATATTATTATGTTTCCTTCCTCATTTTATAATGTTGTAACCTTCTTTCAATAGGGAAAAAATCATTTCAGTGATTCTTAAACAATAAACTGCCAAGCAAATCTGTTTCTTTCCTTGATTATCTTCGTATCTGTTAGTGATGATGTAAGGCTAGGCTTAGAGTCATTTTAAGTAGATTTCAGGAGGTTATTCTTTCTAAGAGCAGGTTGTTTCCTCAAAACTATTACAGAACTGTGTTACCATAAGAAATCACTAGGCTATTGTGCCTGACTTTTTTGATGAGAATTCCTTTCTGGTGTTATTTCTGCTGCTGGAACCTTTCCTGAGTTGAGAGTTGATTTCTGTGGTCCAAAGTACAGACCAAGAAAAATTTTGAATGTCTGATTATATGGTTTGCTGCTGCCATGACCTAGAAAAATTATATCTGTTGGTGTTAAATTTATTCTTATTTCGCCACAAGAGTATAAGTTTTGGTATTGATTTGCAAATTGCAAATAGAAAAGAGTAGCTATTGAAGTTACTGCCTCTAATTTCTTTAAGTGAAATAACGTTGGTTATTTCTTGCCAGCAATTCAGCTACCAATTATTGTAAAATGTTTGGTAATAATAATAATGTATTGCATATAATTTACTTTAGTTTGCTTTTTGCAAATGTTTAATTAAGGAATTTGCAATCTGTATCCAGAAAATGAATAGATCATATAAGCTTAAAGTCAGCAGTGAAGCATGTTTTTAATTGGTGACCATGACCATCTGATCATTTTTTCTTCTAAATATATTTGTCTTTCCATATTTATATTTCGGCAAAGAAATTGTGTTTTTTAAGGAGACTGATAAATATAGTTTTGGATTTGAAAACAAAACCCCAAACTAACAAAAAACCAAAAACCCACACAGTTAATATAATTTTTCCCTATTTGGCTTACTATAGTATGTAAAAACCAATTAATCAGAAGTATTTATTGAACACCTCTTATGCTCAGTACTTTGAGTAGTATAAAAATATGAACATGATTTCTGTTGTATCTTCTGTCTTTTATTTCAAGATCAGATTTTTTATATGCCATTGTACTTGGAAGGAAGTTTAGAACTTGAGAACTAATGTTTCTCTGGAGAAAAGGAAGAAATTTCTTTTTTTTCTTTCTTGTTCTCATCTCCATCATAAATTTAGTGGACAGTCATCTTGCTTAGGAATATAGGAATATAATGCTATCTCTTTTTATATATCAGGCTCCTATGGTATTATCCATATTGCTAAAATTTTAAATGCTTTTAAATATACCCATTTATATGGATATTTGAAGTAGATACTTCAGCTTTAAAAAATGAAAGCAAATTTCTAAAATAGTAGCTTTGACATATTTTAAAATTTCCATTCCAAAGTAATAGTACCTTTCAAAATGTTGTCTCATCAGGAATTTATAATGTAATGTTAGTTATTTGGTTTAAAAAAGACTACATGACATAGTATATATTTCTGTATGAATTTTTTTTCTGATGATCTTACTTCAAAATTTTAAAAATGAGTTGGGTACAGTGGTGCACACCTATATCCCAGTGGCTTGGGAGGCTGAGACAGGAGGTCTGTAAATTCAAAGCCAGCCTCAGCAACTTTGTAAGGCCATAAACAATTTAGAAAGACCCTGTCTCAAAATAAAATATAAAAAAAGCTAGGGATGTGGCTCAGTGGTTAAGTTCCCCTGGGTTCAATCCCCAGTGCCCCCCCCCAAAAGTTTTTAAATGAATTTATCCTATTGATTATTTAAAACTGAGTTAAACCGGGTGTAGTGGTGCATGCCTATAATCCCTACTACTCAGGGGACTGAGGCAGGAGGAGTGCAAGTTCAAGACCATCCTCAGCAATTTAGCAAGGTCCTAAGCAGTTTGGCGAGACCCTATCTCAAAAATAAAAGGGCTAGAGATGCAAATGAAAAACTAAGCTAGTATTAGTAGCAACAAATTTTAAGCAGACTGGCAAAAATCAAAATTATAATGGGTAATGGTAGTTTTAGGATGGTAACATTAGTTGTGATACTAATTTTTTGTACATTTTCTAGATATTCAATAATAAAAAATTATAATTAAAGTAAATTCATAAAACAATTATAAGTTAAAAAAAATTTGGAAAGCTTAATTACTGCAGGATTGAGAAACCTTGGTCTTTAGCATAGAAAAAGATGTTTGGTTTAGTGGATTTACTAGATGCTAATAAAATAACAGGTACTAATTTTGTTGCTCCTCTCTAAGGTTAAAATAATTCAAATAATAAATCTAATGAAGGTTGATTTCCAATTCTTGTTACTTCTTAAAATGTTATCTTTAAACTTTGTCACTTCTTTATTTACATTTATAATTGCTTTTATTAGTTAGTAGGTAATTAATTCCCTGTGAATTCCAAAACTGTAGGATAACTTTATTATCACTTTTGGAATAATCCATTTTCATAGATTTTATGAATCATTAAGAAGTTTTTTTTTTTTTTGGGGGGGGTGCTGGGGATCAAACCCAGGGCCTTGTGCTTGCAAGGCAAGCACTCTACCAACTGAGCTATCTCCCCAGCCCCTCATTAAGAAGATTCTTTTGGGGTAACCAAGTTAAGAACTTTATAGAAATGGAGTTAGTGTACTTAACCTGAGGTACATATTGTCAAGACCTTTTTCGTTTTCTGCTATTGCAGAAAATATATATTTATATGAAATAGGAACTCAACAAGTAATTCTTACTTATTCATTAAACATATTTATTGATGCTCAAACTGTGCCCAGTTATTATTTTAAATGTCAGGATATAACTATGAACAAAACACTTACTCTTGAGGAGCATGTGTTCTAGTTGGGAGAAATAGCAGTTGAACAAACAAACAGATAAAAAGTAAATTTTATCAGATGTTATAAGTATTAAGGAGAAAAGCAAAGCAGGGAGGGATCAAGGAATATGAGTGAATGGAGTAGAGTTTGGATTTCTGAGAATTCGACATGTGAAGAAAGACTGAAAGTTGTGGAGGTAAGCCATGCAGATACCTTAGGGAAAATTATTGAAAAGTTTTGAATCAGAGAATTAGCATGATTCTGTTTGTATTTTTCTTTTGAAATAGTTTTTTATTAGTAATGAAAGTAAACTACTTTTGCATGTTTTTCTGAATTGTCTGTCTTGTTAATCTGTTTTGTTTTAAATGCCTTCTAATTGCATGTATGGATGATTTTAACTCCTTATTAGAGAGGAATAACTGATCTTCCTGCTTCTATTCTGCTGCCCATCAGGCTGAAGTCCTTACAAGAGCTTATATAATCTGACCCTTGTAAATCTCTGACATTATCTTCTCCTACGTCTCTATTATTTTTCTCTGCCTCACTAACTCTTCTTCAGCCACTCTGATCTTCTTTCTTTTCCTTAAACTTGCCAGTTATGATCTTTCTTTGAGGCCTCTATGCTTGTTCCTTCTACCTAAAATGTTTTTATTCCATGCTTTGTCCCTTTGCCTCCCTCAGATCTTTGCTCTTGTGTATAGTCCTTCTACTCAGTGCCATCTTCTATAACTGCTGTATTTAGGGCCATGGTATGCTTCTCTCAAGGCCTTATTTAGATTATTTGATGGCATATCTCTTCATTTATTCAGATCTCCCTGCTGCAGGACTGGGGATGGAATTAAGGGTGTTCCATCACTACTGAGCTACATCTCCAACCCTTTTTATTTTTAATTTTGATTTGGTGGAGCGGGGGCGGGGGGGTGTCTCACTAAGTTGCCTATGCTGGCCTCAGATTTATGATCCCTCTGCCTCAGCCTCCCAAGTAGTTGGGATTATAGGCATGCACCACCATTCTTGGCAATTTATTTAGATTTTAATGTTTGTAAAGTTTTCCTTCTAAAAATCTCATGTTTCATTTTGGATATGTATTTATTTGGAGGGTTGCTATTGTTGATATACTTTTTTACTTTTGTTTCTTACATTATTGATATTATATAGGAAAAAGTGATTTTTGTATGTTTGTGTACCAGCAGATTTTGAACTCAATTGTAATTTGTAAATGAATTATCTTGAGTTTTTAATATGTATTCTATATACATGCAAATAACCTTGCTTCTTGTTTTCCAATATTATACTTAATACTTTTAATACTTTTATGTTTTATTGCATTGGTGACAATTTCTAGAATCATGTTAAGTAATAATTGGAGGGAGGGATGTTCTGCTTCATTTGAGGAAGTAGAAGAAAGATCTTTACTTCCACTGTAATAATATAAAATAACTAGAAAAACCAAATAATCATACTCTTCTTTAAAGCCATTAAAGATATGTAGATGCAAGAAAATATTAAGAATCAACGCCAAACTGAATTCCAGAGGGGTGAACCATTCCTAGATGATCAAAGATGTATTATACTTTTAGTCTGAGGCCAGATGCTGAGATTTGGGGTAAGACTGGCAGTCAAGTTACTGCCAATGGATAGTCTTGGCTGGGATGAGGAGAAACCAACCAATTGTTTTTGAGAAACCCCTGTCTGCTTTGAATCTGAAAAAAACTTCAAATGCAAAGATAATCCTCTCCACCCAGTAATTCTCTTATGTGGAAATTTTGTGGAGACTGGAGGCAGGCTGAAAAGAGAAAAGAATTCTTATGACAGGATCATTGTTGCCCAGGGGTTATTGGGGAGGGAGGGGTGAATAGGAGAAAACAGAAGATTCTTAGGGAAGTGAAATTATTCTCTTTGATACTACAGTAGGTTTGTCCAAACTTATTGAATGAGCAATACCAAGAGTGAACTCTCAGGTAAATTATGAACTTCAAGTGAAAAATGCGAGTGTAGGTTTATTAGTTGTAACAAATATAATACTGTGGTGGGAGATATTGGTTATGGAGGATGCTGCCTAGGGTTGGAAGTATGTGGGAAATAATGTCTTTATGAAAGAGCCAGATCTCTCAATCTTGAAATTTCCGGCAGGGCCTAATTTTGAAGTCTCAGATCTTCAAAGTCTTTCAGTCTCGTGTCTCCAAGTTCTGAAGTATTCTTGTTTTGTGGTTTTTCACACTCTTAAAGTCTTGAAGTCTGCAATTTCAAAGTGTAATACAGGGATTACCAGTGTTTTTTTAAAGAGGCAGATAGTAAATATTTCAAGTTTTGTGGATCTTTGGACTCTGTTGCATTTACTCATTTCTGCATTGCAACACATTAGCAGCCTTAAGCGATATGTAAATAGATGTGTGGCTATGTTCTAATAAAGCTTTATTTTCATAAATAGGTGTGCAGCCCTCAGGCTATGAGAGTAGTATCATAGCTTCAAAAACAGTTTCAGGAATCTCCTTAGTAGAAATCTGCACTCGCTTTCAAATCATTTACACCAGAGGCAAACTGATTTTAAAGCTACAAATTCCTATCCAAAATATGGTAATATAAATGATGAGGAGAAACTTTCATCTCTGTGAAAGTAAGAGACAGGACATTTTTTGTTTTCTTTATTCTTTGTATAGATACCAGTTTCCATCTGAGGTCATTTTCTTCTTCCTGAAAAAAATGTCCTTTAATACTCTTTATGGTGCATTTCTGTCGTTGATGAATCCTTGGCTTCATTTGTCCAAAAATGTCTTTGTGTTGCCTTTGTTTTGAAGAATACTTTCATGGGTATATATAATTTCAGGGTTTTTTTTTTTTTTTTTCCTTTCAGAGCTGCCTCCCTTTTGTGACTCCCTTATTTATAAAGAGAAATTTTTTCTTCAGTTTAAAACATGTAATATATTTTCCCCCGTCTTGTGCTTAAGATTTCTCTCACCCCATCATTCCCTCCCTTCCCTTCTGCTGTACTGAAGGTCAAGCCCAGGGCCAGTATAAGGCAATTAATTACTCTACCACTGAGCTACATCCCTAGCCCCAATATTTCTTCTTATCAGCAATTTTATTATGACTTCCCTTGGTATAGTTAGATATGGAAGATCTGTTTTTACCAAATTGATTTTGTGATTGATGCTAGGGATTGAATCCAGGGGCACTCTACTACATCCCCAGTCCTTTTTTAATTTTAAGACAGGGTCCTGCTTTGTTGCCTAGGCTGGCCTTGAACTTGCAATATTCCTGCCTTAGCTTCTTGAGTCATTGGGATTATAGGCATGTGCCCCCGTGCTCATCATGTTTTATCAAATTTAGAAGATTTTCAGCTTTTATTACTTCAAATATTTTCTGCCGGCCCCTTTCTGGGATCCCAGTTGTACATATGTTCGATATTGACTTATTAGTCACTAAGGTTCTAATAATGTTTTTAGCCTTTTTATCTTTATGCTTCTGTTTGCATAGTTTGTATTGACCATTGTTCAAGTTCACTGGTCTCTCCTTTCTATAGTTTCTAATCTGCTGGTAAGTTCTCCAGTGAAATTGTTAAAAATTTAAAATATTGTATTTTTCATCTTTAGTAGTTCCAGTTGACACTAAAAAAAATAGTTTTTTTTTCTTCAATATATGCATGCTTTTCTTTAATTCTTGAGGTATTTCTAATAGATAATTTGAAGCCCTGTCTGCTAATTCCATCATCTGTTATTTCTTGGACTTTTTCTGTTGACTAATTTTTATCCTGGGTTTGAGTCACATTTTCCTACTTTTTTTATGTTTTCTTTCAGTACTAGATATTATAATGTTATGTGGTGTCTCCTAGGCCTCTATGAGCTCTAGGAATTTTTCAGCTTATAATTTCTCAGTATTTGTTCTAGCCCAACCTCAATGAGTTTCACTCTGTTCATATTCAGAATAGTATTCTGCCAAAATTCAACAACACACCTGTGCAGATTTTCTGAGTTGTTTGTGTACATAACTCTTTCCTCACTAGTACTTAAGCCCTCCAAGTGTCAGTTGTCTCAAACTCCCTAAATATTCTCAACTGAACTATACTGAAATCTACTTTGGTTTCCTCATCCCTTGCTAATGTCAAGAAAGTGACCACAGATAGAAAACCAGGGTAGTAGAAACTCTCACTTGAGTTTCCTTTATCTGAGGGCGTATAGTCCTTTATTTTCTAATTTCTAGAAATAGTGGTTATATTTTTTGTACATTTTCTTTAGTTTATGTCAGGAGGGCAAATCTGGCCATAAAGGAACATTTCCCACATTTACATTTTAATAGGATCACTTTCATTGCCATGTTTAGTTGACAGTAAATATCTTACATGTTTTTTTTAAATTTTACTTTAATTCTTTGAAAAGGGAAAAACACGTCAGTTGTAACCCTAGTCAGGCTTGTCTGAATTTTTAACATGTCTTTTGACAAGTGAAGAGAGATAGATTTTCATGTTCATGCTTTCATGATTTCACTATTACCTAGCATATTGTGAATCCTCTTCCACCTCCTGTCATTTACTGACTTTGTTACTTATGTTATCGTTTACTATGTATATTATCCCTTTTTCAACAAGTATTGAATATGTAAATCAGTTAGCATATTGACAGGATGAATTAGACATGGGTCTTGCTGTTAGGATGTTTATAGCTTCACCAGGAGAAAAGATATATGTTGAAACTTTAAATCTAAGGTAGAGGTGGAAAGTTAAAATGAAAACAGATAAATGTATGAGAATGTCCCAAAAAATGGCTCAGTTGTGTAATATTTTCCATGTCGTGTTGAATTTAAGCAGCATACTGAATGGGAAACTACTTATCATGATGATTTAATTTTCCTAATACTTTTTATTGACTTGATTTTGTTTTGTTGTGGTACTGGGATTGAGCCAAAGGTTTGCATGTGATAGTCAAATGCTGTACCACTGAGCTACATCCCAGTCCTGCTATTATTTTATTATTATTTTTAATGTTTTAAATACTTTTTAGGTGTAGATGGGCACAATACCTTTATTTTATTTATTTATTTTTATGTGGTGCTGAGGATTGAACCCAGTGCTTCACTTGTGCTAGGCGAGTTCTTTACCACTGAGCCACAACCCCAACCCCCTCCTATCGTTTTAGGTATAATGAATTTGTTATATTATTTTGTTTTGATTACAATTATTTTTTAGTAATTGAATTGGAAAGTTAAAAGGTGTACAGTCAGGATGAACTAATTGCCAAGTAGAGCATTCTGATGTTTTATAATCTTGTTCAATTTGATTCAGTGGAGGAATCAGACATCATTGATCTTGAGAAACGCTATTGGTTGCTGAAGGCTCAATCTCGGACTGGACGATTTGATTTAGAGACCTTTGGCCCATTGGTTTCTCCACCTATTCGTCCATCTCTAAGTGAAGGTAGGAATTATTCTGTTTTATACAGATGTTCATTGGTAAATAAATATGCCTGAACCCAGTTTTTGAAGTTTCTTGCAGATAGTATAGTCTAGTAGTTTTGAGCTTTATTTTCTACCTGTTTTGCCTTATGTGATCAGTTTAAAATGCTGTCTACACCTGAATGCGCTCATGTATTAAGTGAGTTTGACCAAGTCAGTAGTATGAAATTGTGAGTTATGGTGGCTGCTCTCTAGGGTGCCTCCACTTTTTTTCTTTCAGATAAGATTTCACTGCTGTATCCCCCAACGCCTCCAGAGTTTAAAAAAAAAAAAAGAAAGAAAGAAAGAAAAACTACTAAATTAATGCTAGGATGTAGCTCAGTAGAGTGCTTCTTTAGCATATGCTTCAGGTTCAGTCTCCTGTATCATCAAAAAACAGAAACTACTAGACTAGAACATCTCTCGGGTTCATTGTAGCTCTAAACTTACTGCTGTGACTTTTAAAAGAAAAAAAAAAAAGAATACAAAGAGCCATTGTGAGTGACATCATAAAAATCACAATTGGAATTTGAAAATTTGGGTTCTGCTTCTGGTTTGAAGTTTTTGTTTTTGTTTTTGTTTCTCGTTAGTTGTTTGGTTTTGTGTTTTGTTTTTGCATTGTTGGGTATTGAACCCAGAGCTATGCACATGCTAGGCATGTATACTCTGCCACTGAACTACACCCCCCACCTGGTTTTGATGATTTTAAAGTTGGTAAATCACTTATCTCCCACTGAATTTCAGTTTTCTAATCTTCAAATGGAGGATACTGAATTAGTTTCTTGAAATATATGATCTCTTTCAGATACTTTAGATACTTCAGAAGTACTCATTTAGGGGAGCCAGTAGTCAATTGTATTGTTACCTTTTTAGAATATATAATTTAATTTGAAAAAATTATTCCATTTCTATTTCTACAAAAAAATTAAAAACATAAAATCAAATTATAAATCTCTTTTCATTTCTGAAATTTAAAACATTCATATTTAAAAGATTAAGTGGTACAAAGAAGGTGCTGTGTAGAGCTTTATGGGAGTTTGTTAAAGATATGATGGTATGTCTAAATATTCACATACTGAACAGTTAAACTTTTATAAGGAAAATTGTTATAATTTCTGATCTGTGTTGGTTCTTATTTTTATTTGCCAACATTAAAAAATATATTGTAGACATTTTTAATTTGTTAGAATTGATAAAAGAGAGGTACAGAAAGATATAACCAAACAAAAAGGATTATAATATGTTTTCTGCCAGGATCATAAGTTTCAGTTATAATTGTACCAAGAGAAAAAGAAATAATTCCTGATTCATTGAGCTGATGATAAACTTTTTTCATTTTTTAATTTTAGTCAATTCATGGGTAAGTCATTCCTCCTTTCATAAACATGCCAGTATGAACATTATAAAGTTTGTTTGCTGTGATTTATGGTGTCTTTTTTTCATTTTTTAGGTTTATTTAACGCTTTTGATGAAAATCGTGACAATCACATAGACTTTAAGGAGATATCCTGTGGGTTATCAGCCTGTTGCAGGGGACCCCTAGCTGAAAGACAAAATGTAAGTATAATAAATAGTATCAGAAAAACTGCAAACTGTGTAGGGAGAAAATCAGCTTTTCTCCAAGTAAGATTATGCTTACATTCAGGCTTGAGTTTCCTTAACTGTCAGGTTCATCAAATATTAATCTCACTTTGGAGTTTTACTAAGGTCAGTGGAAGGAAGCAATTGTCTCTTTTACTAGGGAGTAGTAAGAGATAATTGCTGTTAATAATGGATTCATTTTCCTGAAGAATTTGTAATTCATGATAAATGAAAATTTTACGCATTCAGGAAATATTTTTTGTTAGTTTATATTGAGAATTTTGTGTCTTGCATAATTTGAAGAATAACTCATTTTATGTCACTTGCATACATTAATAATTTATTTGAAAAATGAAAGTTATGATCAGAATATAGTTTTATTAAGTACTAAAATGGTCTTTTAAACATAGCTAAAATGTTATCACATAATTTATAAGCATAAATACATTATATTATTAAATATTAACCATATTTGAGAAAATGCAACAATTCATATTTCATTGGAATTTCAATTTTTGCTAGGATTGTTATTTCTTTCTAAAATAGAGTTTTACAAATTTCACAAATTTGCCGATTTTGGGGTGTTTTACTTGATATGTTTATCTTCAGTAGTGCACTTATGATGCACTCAATTAATTTAATACCATATTTATTATAGGGATTTATGAAATAGGTAATTTTTTAATCTTAAAAATTCAAATTTCTTTTTTATTCCCTGTTGATAGACCATTATTCCAAACTGGCCTTATGATAAATTGTTTTTAATTAAAATTTAATGTTAAATAAGGAGACTGAAATCTGCTTCTCATGTGAGGTTAATTATTACCTTTGAAAGTTTTATAAAGTTTTAAAATTCCTATTTTGCTGATGATTCAATGGAAATTAACCAACTAGAGTAATTCATTTGAAGTTAATTAGTGAAGGGCTGGTTTTCTATTTCTTAGTGTATTGCATTTGAACTTCTTTGAAGAGTTAAAACTGTTCTTGACAAAAATTTGATGTAGATTAGTTACATTGGGGGAGATAAAGTGAAAGCAAGTTATCATTACACCAGCTTGTTGTGTTCCTGATTCTCAGTGTAGTTGAGATCTTTTAAGCATCTATGAAACAACTGTGCAATACAGTTCTTTTTTTTCTTTTTATGGTACTAGGTATTGAATCCTGGAGTGGTTTACCACTGAACTATATCCCTAGCCCCTGCCTGTGCATTTTTATTTGTTGTTTTTTTAAATTTATTTAATTATGTGGTGCTGAGGATCAAACCCAGTGCCTCACAGGAGTTAGGCAAGCACTCTACCACTGGCTACAGCCTCAGCCCCTGCCTACCCTTTTTGAGGCAGGGTCTTGATAAGTTCCCCAGACTGGTGTCAAACTTGCTGTCCTCCTTCCTCTGCCTCTGGAGTTGCAGGGATTAGAGGCATGCACCACCATGCCTGGTCCCATCCTTTTTAATAATCAATTTTGAATGATAGAAATGGAACATAGCCAGTGGTAGATTACTTGTATAACATGCTTAATGCCCTGGTTTCAGTCCCCAGCATTGCCAAAAAGAAAAGAAAGAAAATAACCTAAGGATTTATATTATTATCTCCTCAAAATCTGTAAGGTATTATAATATTTATCATTCCAGTTTATAAGTAAGTTAAGTCTAAATTTGGCTGAAAGAGAGGTCTCCCCGGCCTGGGTAATAATTTTGAAATAGATTGACGGAGTCTGTGCAGGAAGTCCTGCAAGTTCCAAACAATGTAATGTATATAGTCTGCTGTTGATGAAAACTTTTCCAGAATATACTCATTTGAAAAATTAATTATATAATTGTAGCTTCTAATAAAAGGTAAATACTTCTTAATATGAAAATAATTTTCGTCTCTAAGAGTTTCTTGTCATTAGTTTGTTTCAAGGTATTTGATGTTGACCGTGATGGAGTTCTCTCCAGGGTTGAACTGAGAGACATGGTAGTTGCACTTTTAGAGGTCTGGAAGGACAACCGAACTGATGATATTCCTGTAAGTTTTGATCTTATTGCTTATAAACTTCCAATAGAAAAATGGACTGAATGATTTGAGAAAGAGAACAGAATTTGCTAATGCTTTTTTAGTTGCTCTATTATGCTGCTCAAAATATGCATAGCTAAAGATTTAAAATTGGGAAGAGAGTTTGGTTTAGAAAAATGTAATGAACTGAACTTATTATATAAAGCAAGAATGAAAAAATAAGAAAATTGTCTTAAAATATTATATTAGTATTTTTTAAAATACTTGAGAAACATACAGAATGCTTTACTGAATAATAAAATGAGAATTATATCCACTTACTCTTTTCTAATTACTCTTTTGGGTTGCTGTTTTTAAAGGAATTACGTATGGATCTCTCTGATATTGTAGAAGGCATATTGAATGCACATGACACCACAAAGGTAAGTCTAGCTATGACTAATATCTTTTTATAAAATACTATGTACTCTAAATGGAGATGTGTAGCTTGTTTACTTATTCAGTTAATCCTTCTGCATCATCCCTATCAAGTATTTATCTGGATCTGTAGTTAAAATACCTCCACATTATCTCTAAATTAGTCCATTCCATCTTTAAACAACTCTAGAATGTCTAACATAAGAATTAAGTAGACACATCTTGACTACTATAGTTGTATCATCTTTATTTCTTCCATTTTAATAAGTTATGATTTGGCTAACATGATGTTTAACAAAAGAAGCCAAACACCATACGTTATGTACTGTATAATCCCACTTATATTAAGATCAGAAACAAAACTAAAAGTGATAGAAGTTGGAATGGTGATTTTGGGGATGGATGAACTAACTGCAGGAACTGTAAGGATGTCCAAGATGATGGAGATGTTTATCTTAAATTTGGATGGAGCATATATTCTTTTTTAAAAAATTGTTTTTTTTCTATCATTGTGTAAGGGCCTTTTCTTGAGTCCTTTAGTAGTAATCAGAATACATGTATTTTTATAAAAGTAAATCCTTGAATTATTTGGTTTGGTAAGATTTTTTATGTCATAACAAGTTTACTCCTACAGTTTGTCTTACTATGATGTATCTGCACCCCTCTGAAATTGAAAATAATCTACTTAACATGAGACGCATTTGAGTTAATTTTATGAATCTTTGTACTCACAAATTGACATGTATCAAGTAGGAGATTGGTAGAATGTAGGTCACAATGGTGTTATTAAATAAAGATTTTTTTAAAAAATGAATAATATTGGGG
The DNA here is from genome assembly GCF_902686445.1 of Sciurus carolinensis. Taxonomy (NCBI): domain Eukaryota; kingdom Metazoa; phylum Chordata; class Mammalia; order Rodentia; family Sciuridae; genus Sciurus; species Sciurus carolinensis. Next base: position 35,978,534 of record NC_062215.1, read on the forward strand.
TTTTTTATTTCTGTAATCACCATTCCATAAGGAATAACCATAGCCTTACTAACTGATTCTTACTTGAAACAAATAGTAGAAATGAGTTTTTCAGAACTTGAGCTTTATATGACAATTTAGACAGTCTTCCCCCTTCTTTTATCTCTCTAAAAAATTAAGATATCCATTTATGTTTGATGTATATAAAAACAGAAACCTGGAACAGCTTTATTAGAAATATTTTAATAAAAATGCATTTATAACATCTTTTTTTCCGAGTGTTTTATAAATCTATAGGTATTGGAGCTGGGATTATAGCTCAGTGGTAGAGCACTTGCCTAGCACATGTGAGGCACTGGGTTCAATCCTCAGCATCACATAAAAATAAATAAAGGTATGGTGTCCAACTACAACTAAAAAAAATTTTTTAAAAATATATATATGTGTATTATTACTGTCTATTTTTATATAAGATGGAGTTTCTACTTGAGACTGTGCTGTAACAAGATTTATCTAGCTACTCAGTCTTCATGTAACCATAATAATGCAATGGTAACAGTTTAGGATAGAATTTGGATTTTTTTCACCCAAACCTATTAACCTTATTCACTGGTGACTAGATGGTGTGTGTGTGTGTGTGTATGTGTGTGTGTGTGTGTGTGTTTTTTTAATTTTTATTTTTTGGATGGAGGCAGTACTAGGGATTGAACTCAGGGCCTCATGCATGCTAGGCAAGCACTCTACCATTGAGCCACATCCCCAGGGTATTTTTCTAATTACTTACTCTTCTTCATTTTATCTAAATTATTTATTAATCCAAAATTTAGTTATTGAGCTTCTGTAGTTGCTCAAGGTCTAAATTTTGCTCTTGGCGAGTTTGTGGTCTGGAGGTAAAGATAAACATCAGTTATAGTAATTGTGATCAGTTCTGTGTTAGACATCTGCTCAATATATTATAGAAGCATAGAAAAGGGACCATGTAAACTAAACTGTGAAATTCAGAGTGGTTTCTGCTGAAATACAGCATTAGAATAGTTAGTTAAATTGTGGTTAACAGAAGCAGTAGGCTAGAAGGTGACTCCTAAAGGAGGGAGCAAGCTGTAGGTCAGAAGACATTATTGTGTGAAACAACCCATATGGTCTTGGAACTGCAAATTGCCTGACCTGAATGGAACAATAGATGTATATGTTGAAAGCTATAGACTTACATTGTAATCGCATCATGAAGAGCATTGGGTATGCAGCTTAGGAGTTCATCATTATGCTAAGCAAAATAAGCCAAACTCAGAAAGTCAAGAGTCATATGTTTTCTCTCACATATGGAAGCTAGAGAGAAAAAGGGGACTCGGGGGATCAATGGTGGTGTGGGGAATCTTAGGAAAACAAAAGGGAGAACGATAAAATAAAGGAAAGGGACCACAGGTTGAGAAAGGAGGGCAGGGAAAAGGTAGGTACTAGGGAACAAAATTGACCAAATTATATTGCTATACTGTGTACATGTACAAATACATAACAACAAATCCCACTATTTTATTTAACTATTAAGGTACCAATAAAGAAATGTGAAGAAAAGGAGAAAGATGTATTGATAATGTCCAGAAGGAAAGAAACATCATGAACAGGAATACTAGATATTACTATGTAGATTTATCATGTGAACAGTGATGGTCAAAAGCCCATTTACGTACTGACATTTCATTAATAATATTCATTAAGAAAGTATACAGCATTTTGCTTAAAAACTAGAGTTGTAAATAAATTTTATTTTCCCTCAATTTTTTTGTTGGTTTACTGACTGAAGTTAGGAGACTGCTAAGCAAGGTTTCTAAGTTTTTCCTCAAGCAAATACATTGGTGATACAGCTTATCAGTAAATATCCTCTATTTAAATATGTTCTTGATGTTCAAATGGGATTGAACTGCACATTTGGCTCCACTCAAATCTTTTCTTTCTTTCTTTCTTTTTTTTTCCCCCCTCCAGTACTGCGAATTGAACCCAGGGTGCTGTACTATTGAGCTATATTCCCAGTTCTTTTTTTTTTTAAATTTCTGATTTTAACAAGAGGTCTCTTGCTGAGTCTGGCCTCAAACTTGGGATTCTCCTGCTTCAGTCTCCCAAGTTGCTGGGATTACAGGCTTGTGCCACCACATCTGACCAGTTTCCAGTCTTTTGAAGAGCCTCCATACTGATTTCCATAGAGGTTGTGCTAAATTTAAGTCCCACCAACAGTATAAAAGATTAATACACCTTTCATATTTGTGTACTTTCACCAGGCAAATTTTTAAAAAATATTTGTAATTGTGTTCCTTAAATATTTGTATAGTTTTGGTTAAATAAAAGAGTAAGATTATCCTAAAAACTTGGCAAAAGAACCCTTTTTTGTATTTTGTTTTTGATCAGTATAGAAAGTTCTTATAACTTGTAATTTATTACACCTATCAAATTACATTTGTAATTTTAGAACTGCCTTATTTTGTTCTTATATTAAAGTCTTGGATTTTTCAAGTGACAAGACAAAATTGATAAAAATTATTATGTTTTCAAAATCATTTACTATGGTTTCTTTGTCCATTTCTCTGTTCCAAATGCTAACTGCTATAAAGTTAAAATGAGTTTATACTGGTTAATTTTGTGATTACAGAATCATTAACAATTAATTATTACTTTAAGGATAGAAAGTAGCATTTTGAAATGTAGCTTCTCTTCAACATAGTTTTTCTCTGTTGGCATTTCTCATTTTTCTGTCCTGGAATTTTGGTCCTTGATTGTTTGGTGTAAAATCTGAATGAGTTGATATTTACCAGAACATATCTACATCTTAGAATCCATTAAGTTATACAGCACATGCTCCTTTTTTGCCACCTATGATTGAGGTATGAAATGAGGTGGAGCCTGCAGATCCCATTTTTTTAAGAGAGCATTAGAATTTTAATTATTTTCAGTGAGTGGAGGGGAGATATAATATTCTGACCCCTGTATATTTATAGGATAAGTTTATATTCTGTGTTTGGGTATTTTGTTTGTTTGTTTGCTTCTTTGTGGGGATTGAACTCTGGACCTCATGCATGCTGATAAGCAAGCACTCTACCACTGAGCATATATCCAGCCCCAATGTATTATATTTTAAAGAATTGCATAATACCGTATAATCTGTTCTCTAACCACGTTTTTTTTTCCATTTAACACTGTTGTTCAACCTAGAATTTTTTTCTGAATTTCACATTCATATTAAGTGTTTTTCATATGCTAGGTGCAAAACTATATAGAGATGGATTTTAGGATTTTCAGCCTCTGAATAATGTTCTGAGTATACTGTGACTTATTCCTTTATCTTTTAAAACCATATTGCTATAGTTAAAAAATCATTTTCAAAGGTAAGAGAAATACTTAAGATGAATGGTTATGGAAGGAATTGAGGGTTTTAATAGCTTTGTAGTATGAACAATAGTACATTGACCTCTTAAGTTAAAGATCCTTTTTCTTATGTATTACATTGTGTATTAACAGATCCTATGGTTTCAATTTCTTGTACTGTATTTGAAAAATAAACTCTTTACAGCATTTCCTCTTTAATAAGAGTAAATAGAACAATTTTAAAAAGTGATCAAGAGAAGAAAGATCCTATAATTCACTGTTAGGTATAATCTCATGATTTGCCTGCCCCTTCTCACTGCTTCTCATTTTTTGAATAGAAGCTCTTTGAAAAATGTGTGAGTCTCTTTTCTTTGTTAATTGACTGCCATCAGTATATTTGAGTTATAAAAGAAAGTGAGGGGTAAGCCAGGTATACCTGTAATCCTCAGGAAGCTGAGGCAGAAGGATTGCAAATTCAAGCCCAGTTTCAACAACTTAGCAAGACCCTGTCGATAAACAGACAGACATACGGGGTAAATGTTACTAGAACATCTATTTGGATTTAGCTCTCTAATTTTTTTTTTTTTTTAAAGAAAATGGGAAGTAGTATTGTGTGTGTGAGATTCACTAAGTATTTATATCCACAGGCTTGCCTAATTAAGCCATAACATTTGCATTACCACAAATCATAAAATTTTGTAACAAATTGCACTTAGGCAAATATTCAAGAATGAACTTACACTAATTTACCCTTGCCATTGTGGGAAAGTTAGGAAAATGGAGAGGAAGAAATTGTGGGGGTCTTTTGGCTAATATTTAGATTGTTAACATATCTAAATAGAAGTTCTATCATGAAAATCTATAATTATAAAGGTACTTTAAAATCTTATGTATCATGATAATATATAATGAAAAGAAAATATATCAATATCACTAAATAGCAAAAGCTAAATGCATTATTCATTTAGGATTTTAGGCATTTGTTGGACATATTACATAACATACATTTGATTACACTTTGGCTGGTAAGGAAAAAATATTGGCTTCTCTAGGTTTATGTAATTTTTAGTATACCTTAACATGTCAAAATTGTCACTTTGTCTTACTTAGGAAAGTAATATGTTCACTTATATTTTGGAGAACTGTAATGTAGATATTCATTCTATACATATATTGTTTTTTTTTTTTTCTTTTTTTGGGTGTTGGAGATTGAACCCAGGGTCTTGTGCTTACAAGGCATGCACTCTACCGAATGAGCTATCTCCCCAGCCCTCATAGGTCTTGAAGCAGAAATATCTAAAGTTACTTTCCAAGTCTTATTGGAGAAAGATTATCCATGATAAGTACTTATACAAAAAGAATTTGTATAAGTTTTGTTGTTTGTAAATTTATACTAGCTGGCCTGCTTTTCAGATGAACACATAGCATCTGCTCTTAAATTACTGTTTTGACTTTAGAAACATGACCGGTATAAGTTTAATAAACCATCTTTACTCAGATACTATAAAAAATAAAGATATTCTTAATGAGATCTTTTTGGATATCTTTTTCAGATGGGCCATCTTACTCTGGAAGACTATCAGATCTGGAGTGTGAAAAATGTTCTTGCCAATGAGTTTTTGAATCTCCTCTTCCAGGTATGTTTAAGGTAAATAATAGGTATAGATGGTAGTAGTACCAGTAGTTCTATATCTTTTCCATTCTATAATAGCTAGCATTATCACATGTAGGCTACATAACCATATATTATGAAAAGACAGAACTATATTATCCTATACACCACTGGAAGATGGTAAGAGCATGAATGCCCACTGAAACATGTCAAAATTTTTGAGGTATCAAAGGTACATAAAAGTACTAAACATAAAGGAAAAGATTGTTAAGTTGTACTTCAGTAAAATGATTAACTTTTTTAAAATATATTTTTAAATTATAGATGGACACAATACCTTTATTTTATTTGTTTATTTTTTTAATGTGGTGCTGAGGATCGAACCCGGTGTCTTATATGTGCTAGGCAAGTGCTCTACCACTGAGCCACAACCCCAGCCCCGATTAACTTGGTTTTTTTGTTTGTTTGTTTGTTTTTATTAGGAGATGGCCATTTAAAAAGAGAGGGAGATACTATTAAGATAATGAAAAGATAGAGAATGAAAAGATAAGCACAGAATGTAAGGAGATACCTATATCCATTTAACAATATAGGGCATACAAAGAACAAAAATCAGAAAAATACAGAATCCTATCATAAAAAATGTGCAAAAACAAAAAACTCAAAACAGGTACTGTTCATAAGTACAAAAGAGAATATCAAAATATCTGATATATTTATGAAAAGGGGATAACCTTTTTAGTTCCTGTGGAAATATAAAACCATGCTTGTAATTCTATTAGATATCCACCAGAATGGCTGGTTTGTTAGTGATATGAATTATTGTTGAGTAACAAGTAAGTGTAATCTCACACAGTACTAATGGGAATATAAATTGTTATAATTACTTTGGAAATTGTTTGACAATATTGATGAATTTTGGGGCATATGCATACCCTGTGACCCAGAAAATCACATATACTCCTGTATAACTGCCATTTTTCACTGACCACCAAAAGACATATATTATTATTATTATTATTATTTTTTTTTTTTTTTTGCGGTGTTGGGGATTGAACCCAGGGCCTTGTGCTTGCAAGACAGGCACTCTACCAACTGAACTATATCCCCAGCCCGACATATATTCTTATATGATATGTTCTCATATGCCCTGTGTTACAACCTAATACAGAAAATGACCTACGTACATATCAAGTACATATCAAGTAGTAGTTGGATAGATAAATTGTGGCATGAGCCTATTATGAGTGAGGCCCTGAGTTCAGTCCCCAGCATGGGGAGGAACTATTAAGAAAACATTCTGAGAAGTACTTATTTGTTCTTTTTTTCTTTTCTTTTCTTTTTTTTTTTTTAATTTTTTAGATGTTGATGGACCTTTATTTTATTGATTTATTTATATGTGGTTTTGAGAATCAAACTCAGTGCCTCACATATGCTAGGCAAGTGCTCTACCACTGAGCCACAACCCCAGCCCTATTTCCTTTTCTATTTCCGCTTTCCTTTCTTCTTGCCTTTGCTTTTTGTTTCTTCCCTTCCATTCCCTCCCCTCTTAGAGATTTGGAAGTTAATCTCCATCTTAAAAAAACAAAACAAAAAAGTTTTAAAAATACCACAACTAAGGTTAAAATTTAATCTTGAATCATCGATAACTCATAATTAAAAACTATGGCTAATTCAGATTCCCACTTAGAAAGAGGAGCTCATGCAGAAAATGTGAAATATTACACAGCCTAGTTGTTTGCACCATTGAAGTTTTATTTACCATTTTTCTCTGTAGGTTTGTCACATAGTTCTGGGATTACGACCAGCAACTCCAGAAGAAGAAGGACAAATTATTAGGTAAATTTGTAGTAATCAAATTCTGTTAACATTAAAATGTCACTGTGGCTGGGGTTGTAGCTTAGTGATAGAATGCTTGCCTAGCATATATGAGGATCCAGATTCAATCCCAAGCATTGGAAAAGAAAAAAAAATTTTTTCTACATTAAAATTGAATTGAATACCAAATATTTTTAAATTTAAAAAAATTTTATGAAAAGTAGTCAATTTTCTTGGGTACAAAAACAATTCATGTGGGAAAATGAAGAAAATAGTTAAGCAAAAAGTATATCTAACCTCTGTATTTATAGATAACTGGTGTTGATGTTTTTTTATATTCACATAGCTACATGCATGTATGTCCACAATGATATTTGTAAAATTTTCACAAAGATTAAAATAGTCTGGAGTACTGTTTTATTTCCTGTTTTGATGACACATTTGTAAAAGCTTTCTTTAATATAATTTTATAAAATTTATATGCATATTATTTACATATATAAATATTATGATTAGTAAAGTCTATATGCCTTTACCAAAGGATTTACTTGAGACAAATTACTTATGGTGAAATATCTGGGTTATTTAAAATATACTGCACAATTTCTTGCTATGGTTCCGTTTTTAATACCTTTGGGTATCTTTCATTGTTTTCTGATATTACCATTGTACTACCTGTTTTTATAAAAAGTTTCAGAAATAGAATGATGTCTCTACTAAACTTTGCTTTTAGAGTAAATTTTCAGTATGTACTTTTTCAGTTCACCTTTTCCTAAAAGTATTATGCATACAAATGTTTCAGTAGTTTGTTCTGGTTTGGGATTTCTATAGATGGCAATTTATTGAAGTTGAGTTGCTTGGAATACCTGAGAACAAGAATATATTCAACATTTAAATAGGCAGTGCTAAGGTTGAGATTAATTGATATAATAAGTGTATTTTCTAGGTTTTTAAGTGGGGTTTTAAAATGCTTATTTCCTAAAGTTTAAGCAAAGTCTATTTAATTTTCATAGACAGATGATTCAGTTTTCAGATGTTCTTGACAAGGTAGTTTTGATTTTTATCTAATTTTTAGTTATCAAAAAAATAAAATGTTTATATTAACATGTACATGAGATCTTGTAAGGTGATACTTAAAGGCTTTTATGTAGCTACAATGGCTCTTTTTCCATTATGATACTACAATCTAATTTCATACTATGGTAATATACTCTGAAGCCAGTATGACATCATAGAAAGAAAGAATGCTATGCAGTCTGTGTATTTTTTTGGTTGATTTTGCAACTATTTATAACATTCCTATTTTTAAAAAATAATAATATACACATTTTATAGAAATGTATTCATTGTCAAATACTTGTGTTTTCATTATCGAGTTATCAGGGTAACTGCATGAAATTAGTGTCAACTCATCTTGTAAAAGAGATTTTATAATCTTTTGTAAAAGATTCAGAGAAGTTGAGGGACTTAACCCAAAATTACCTAGACATGAGAAAATCAAATTTGGACCCCTTTTTTTAAAAACACTAATGTACTACTTTTATATTCTTTATTTCATTTTCCAATAAATCTGAATTTGAAATTCGTGGGCGGTTCCTTTGGGGTGCAATGGCATACACCTGTAATTCCAGCAACTCAGGAGGCTGTGGCAGGAGGATCACAAGTTCAAGGCCAGCCTCAGCAATTTAGTGAGGCCTTAAGCAACTTAGACCCAATCTTGAAAATAAATAAAAAGAACTGGAGATGTGGCTTAGTGGTAAAGCACCCCTGGTTCAGTCCCCAGTACCAAAAAATAAAATCATCGGTTCCAAATTAGTTCATTTTTATTTGTGGATATTTTGAGTTTTCTTTGCTTTTACCTCCATTTTTACTTAAAGAAATTCATTTGGGGCAGGATGTAGAGGCATATGTTGAAGGCTGAGGCATGAAGATCAAGTGGGTGTTTATATATGTATTTCCATGGATTATTGATCCAGAAAGTCAACAGAACATACCAGGGGGATTAGAATTCAAAGTTGGTAACATATTATCAAATGAGTCCAGTTTTCAACAAAAGAAAATCATGAGACATGGAATGAAACAGGAAAGTATGTCCCTTATGTAGAGAGCAAAAATAGTTGATAAAAACTGTCTCAGAAGTGGTCACAAATGTTGAATATAGGACAGAAACTTCACTATCACAGTGTCAACAAAAGAATCTCACAGGGAGAGGAAAGAGAAAGGGGCAGAATATTTGAAGAAATAACAAATGAAAACTTCCCAAATTGATAAAAGACATCAACCTACACATTAAAAAAATCTCATTGAACCTCATGAAGGATAAACTCAGAGAGTTCCACATGGAGATACTTTATAATGAAATTGTCAAAAGAGAGGATTTTAATAGCAGCAGGAGAGAATCTGCTTATCACATGAGAGAGTCTCAATATAATTAATGTAATTTTTCTCATTAAAAAATATGGAATCCAAAATTGAGAGGAGCAGCATTTTTATTAAAGAGCTGAAAGGGGGGAGCTGTTTGAACTCTATACCTAACAAAATGATTCGGATTTTACAGTAGGTTCTTAGGCGTGACTCAAAAAATATGAGTGACCAAAGAAAAATATAAATTGGACTTTATTAAAATTAAAACATTTATACATAAAGGTGTTATCTAATTACTGAAAAGACAATCCACAGAATAAGACATAGTATTTTAATAACATATATATGATAAAGAGTATAGCAAAAAAAGATAAAGAACTCCTGTAATTCAACAAAAAGACAACAACCCAGCTAAAAATTGGAGACGTAAAAATGGACTTAAATATACATTTTTCTGTTAGAGATGTTCAGATATTCATCAAGTCCATGAAAAGATGTAAAATGTAGTCAGTCATTGTGGAAATGCAAAACAAAACCACAATAAAATTCTGTTTCTTACCCAATAAAATGGTTATAGTTTTAAAAACAAGTTTTGATAAGAATGTAGAGGAATTGGAAGCCTCATGCTGGTGGAAAGATGAAATTTTATAGCCACTGTGGAAAACACTTTGGTGGTTCCTCAACACAGAATTTTCATGTAACACAGTAATTCTGCTTCTACGTATATAAATTCCACCTGTAAGGTATATCCCCAAGATTTGAAAAGATGTGCTCAAATACTTGTACATAGTGTACATAGCATCACTATTTGCAGTAGCCCAAAAGGTGAAAACAGTCTGTATGAACATCAGTAGATGAATGGAGAAACACACACACACTATGGACTATTATTTAGCAATGAAAAGTAATGAAATACTGTTACATACTATAGCATGGATGAACCTCACAAACCTGCTAAGTGAAAGAAGGTAGACGTAAAAGGTCACACATTGTGTTATTCCATTCATATGAAATATCTTAAGTGGTAAATTCATAGGTATAGAAAGCAGATTGGTAGGTATTGAGGGCTGGGGGAAAATAGGTCATGCAGATGAGTGTTAAATTGGAGTTTATGAAAATGTTTTGATATTTAATAAAGATTATGGTGGTACAACATTTTCATTGTGTTAAATATCACTGAATCATATACTTTAAAATAATTAATTTCACATTTTTTTTTCACCACAAGAGACCTCTTTAAAAATCATAATTCAGTGCCACTTCATACCCACTAGAATGGTTATAATAGAAAAGACTGTATATGACAAGCATTGGCAATGAAGTGGAGAATGTTGTGTTGGGAATTTACCAGTTTCATATGTTCATCAACTATTGGGTAGATAAACAAAACATGGCATATATCATTGATCGATTGATAGACTGATTGAGGTGGAGTCACACTGTGTTGCCTAAGCTGAACTCTAACTCCTGAGCTTTAGCGATCCACCTGCCTCAGCCTCCCAGTAGCTGAGACTAGGTGCTAATCACCATGCCTGTCACTAAATGTGGCATATGTGTACAATGGAATACTACTTAATAATAAAGCTACAACTTAGACAAACCTTGAAAACTTTATGCTAAGTAAAAGATAGATTTTAGAAGACCATGGGTTGGCTAGACACAGTGGCACTGCCTATAATCCCATTGACTCTGGAGGCTGAGATAGGAGGGATGGCAAATTGAAAGCCAGTCTCAGCAACTTTGAGAAACCCTGTCTTGAAATAAAAAATAAAAAGGACTAAGGGTGTGGCTCAATGGTTAAGCCCCTGGGTTCAATCACTGGTATCAAAAAAAAAAAAGACAAATTGGTTGACAGGATATAGTGGCACATGCCATTAGTCCCAGCTACAAGTTTGAGTCCAGCCTGGGCAACTTAAACCATGTCTCAAAATAAAATTTTAAAAAGGACTGGATAAGTGGCTCACTGGTTAAGTGCCCCTGGGTTCAGTCCCCAGTGCCACAGGAAAAAAATGGTTGCATGCATTTGTAAATGTTACTAAAATCACTTAGTTGTATACTTGTAACTGATAAATTATGTGTTATTGTTAATTATTCCTTAATATACCTCATTAGGTGATGCTCAGTGGTGGCCTATAACTATTGAAATTAGCTTATCAATGGAAACAGTATTTCAATAATTGAATTTGTGGCACTCTCCAGAGTATATTTGTTTCATGTTTTTCTTTTTTAAAATTTATAATGATAAGTTGTGGGTATTGTCCTCGGTTTTGCACAACTTCATTTGATATATTGCATTTCTTTTGTATGTACAGAGGATGGTTAGAACGAGAAAGCAGGTATGGTCTCCAGCCAGGACACAATTGGTTTATCATCTCCATGCAGTGGTGGCAGCAGTGGAAAGAATATGTCAAATACGTGAGTTAGATTCCTGTTTATCTACGTGTTTCATAAGATTTTCAACTGCATCAGAATTTCTGTGATTACTGGCCAGTAATATAATATTTCAACATAGATAAAGGTTTGAAGGGAACAAAAATGAGTATTTATACATTTGCTATGGGTTAGGCTCTGCACATAACCTTCCACATAAATTTCTTCCTTGGCAACAACCTTGTAAAAAAGGTAACATTGAGCATACGGATGCCTGTATATGTCATTCACCTCACATTTCATTTAATTCTCAAAACATCCCTATGAGAAAGATGATATTAAACCCATATTACCTGTGAGGAACTTGGTCCTGACATAAAAAGTAAGATAAATATCTTGCTTAGGATAGAAGACCTGGGATATAACCTAAAGTACTGATGTGAAAACCTAAGTATTTTCTAAATTGCATCATTTATATTGTTCTTCATTGTTAACCTTTTCCACTGAAAAGTTGGAGAATGCTTGGGTAAGAAGTGTTAATTTCCTGTTTATGAAATTTCATTTCAGAAACAACATTAGAACTCTGAATTCTACCATTGTTCCAAATAAAGAGTTAAAGAAGAAATTCTCATTACTGAATATTCTAGTCTTTAATTTTTTTTTTTAGTTGTAGATGGGCATAATACCTTTATTTTATTTATTTTTATGTGGTGCTGAGGATCAAACCCAGGACTTCACATGTGCTAGTCAAGCACTCAACCCTTGAGCTGCAGCCTTAGCCCTAGAGTCTTTTCTTTGTTTGTTTGTTTGTTTCCCAAAATTGGAAAACTGAAGAGTAATGCCAGGAATCCAGTGTCTTCAGTTGTGGAGAGCTGTTGGTAGATTGCTTATTGTTATTTACCAAGTTATTGCTAACCAAAATTCTAACAACTTGATTCCTATTTTTTCTATATTCTTTTCTGTCACTGCTCATTATCAGACTATTGGTACTTAGACTTTTTACATTATCTATCATTCTAACTCATTCTTTTTCCATTTTGCCAAGTTTTGTAGTATGTTTTCTTTCTTTTCTTTGTACTTGGAATTAAACCCAGAGGCACTTTACCACTTTACCACTGTCCCTTTTTATTTTATTTATTTTTCTTATTCTGAGACAGTGACCCACTAAGGTGCCGAGACTGTCCTCAAACTTGGCATCCTCCTGCCTCATCCTCCCAAATTGCTGGGATTGTAGGCATGTGCCCTAGCACACAGTTATAGTATGCTTTCAAATATAAACATGTTAGTTAACAAACAAGAACTTTGGTATCTCTGAAGGAATACAAGTAGAAAGATGACTTGGGAATCTTGTAGATGGATAATGTTAAATATAGATAGAAAACAAAAACATTGGAGTAAAGTATCAATCTATTTTGAAACGCTTTTTGATCTTTATAGTCTTAGTTTGGCCTTGGAATAAGTAGTTATTAATTTCTTACCAAGTATAGACTCAAACCTAATTTTATATTAGATAGATGTTACTTTTTATTTTTCTGTAGGAACATAATAAAGGTTTTGGTTTTATGTGCATGTCCCTTATAAGCAGAAGTGCACTGACAAGAACATGAACCTAGTTTATGCCTGCCATAACCCTTTTTGTGCATTTAAGGAAAGGTGTAGTAAGGGAAAGATTTACAAGGAGAAATCTATTCCTTTCCCCACTCTGAGATTCTATATTATTGTCTTGCATGTGTCTCTCTGTAAGTAGATTTTTTAATCTACGTAAAATAACATCCAACTGTTATGAGACACCTGAGCAGAAAGTATCACTTAATATGGAAAGGAAGGAGGCAGAAAACTATGACAGCTTATTACTAGGATGAAGAAAAAATTTGAGTAATATTACTGTAGAGTCCTGACCAAAGACCCAGCTCTGGGGTGCACGGGATACAAATGGACCAGGCTTCGCCCCTGATCCCAAAAAGCCAAATGGAAAAATAAATGGTAAAGCCAGAAAGGAATTTATTCTCAGTGTGGCCACACTAAGGAGACAGATCTAAGTCCTGTCTTTAGGGTGTCAATAATGGCTTGGGGGTTTAATAGGTAAGGGAAAAAGTAAGAGTTGAGGGGGTTTGCAGAGCCATAAATCTTGGTCAGGCTGTGGTCTGGTTGATTATTATCCTAGGTCTAGTTGTGCAGAGTCTTGTCAGTGCCAAGGAAATCAATGCTGCTCAGCAGGCAATTTCAATTTCTGTCACAAGGTATTTCTCTTTGAGACCTGTAATCCTACAGTTTAAGGTGAACTAAGGTCAAGAATTACTCAGAACAAATTTAAAGTAAAAAAAAAAAAATTACTCAGAAAAGAACAGGTCAAGGAAGGACAAAATGAAGTTAGGTCAATGATTGGGTTCTCCTTCAGTAATAGCAATTCTTTATTGAGATATATATTAGAAAAAATTCTTTAGTAAATAAAAAGTAATTCCCTATAAATGCATATAACTTTTTTAAAAAGCAACATTCTGGAACTTGTTTTCCCCATCTGTAAAATGAAAGTAATAATAGTGATCACCCTCAGAATATGCCATGAGGATTAAATGACTTAATAATAAGTATATTAAAACAGCCCATAGTAAGTACTGATTAAGTGCTAGCTATTACTATGAGAAAGTATAAAGTAGTTGTTATGAATGCGGACACCCTCTTTTGGAGTCCTGCCCCATACCTTTCCATAGGACCTTAAACAAATAATTTGTCCTTTATCTCAATTTCCACATATGAACAGTGGGATTAATAATAAACCCATATTAATAAGGATCTTATCTCAATTAAATGAATTAGTATATGGGAAACACTTACCTCAGTGCCTGGCACATAGAAATCCTAAGTAACTTTAGAGGCAGTAGTGGTAGTAGTAAGTAGCAGTAGTTGTAACAGCAGCAGTAACAGTAAAATTAGTTTGTGATTTAAATTTTGTTTTTCTGCACAAGTTGACAGTTGCCTCCTTTAAAACAAATTAGAGTTGTTAACATGTTGAAAATTTGATTTTACTCTGGGCATCATCTGCTTACCTAAGTAATCATTTGGCTTTAGTTAATATTTTCTCTTTACAGAATGATTTATTTGCTTACGTGAATTACAGATTTTCTAGGAGGGCAGACTATATGTTTCACATGTCTAAATGCCTAAATGAAAAAATCAAAGACCAAGGGAGTGGGAAATTAAGGTGTCATTTCTTAGTATGGTTTAACCCAGATTGACTATGATTCATTTAAACATAAATATATGATTGTAGCTTTGCTCCTGGAATCTTACAAATCTTTTCCCTCCTTATAAAGCCAAGCTTTTTTTTCTTTGTAAAAATTTAAATGAAGAGGAATGTTGAAATTTTTTATTTATCATTATAGTATATACGAGTGTCATTTTGATAACTGTGAGAGAGCAGCTATTATTATTTATGTACAGATTTAACTGTTTAGTTTTCATTTAACTTTAAAGCTAGAATGTACTTTTAAAGTACCTCTCTTCTCAGTTTCCAAGTGAAGCCTCTAGGCTCCCTTTAGGTTTTATAATAAAAATCTATATTAGTCAATTACTTTATTACCCCATCTAGATGTAGACTTACATCTAGATGTAGACCTCAGTATGAGTACTTACCTTAGTACTTTTTACATTACCCCATGTACCCTAATTTTTCCAAAAGCAGCATTTCAGAATACTGAAATATAAAATTAACATAACATAGTCATTTGAGATCATTAAACTTTCTCTGCTTCTTGTTTGTCACATCCTGAACTGCTTTCCTCCCCCACAACCTTCTGCCATGATGTTCTGCCTTACCTTGGACCCAGAGCAATGGAGTCAACCAACCATGTGCTGTACCTCTAAAACCAGTCTTGCTTTGTTGCCCAGGCTGGCCCAGAACTTGAGATCCTCCTGCCTTAGTCTCCCATTGGGGTTACAGGCCTGTTGTGCTGTTTCTTCTATTTCTTGAGGATAATTAAACATCAGAGAATAAAATAGCATTAATTTATATGCAATATTTAGAAAAAGATCATTAATATTTATAGTTTATGTGTGAAGGAATATCATCAGTAGAGAAAAAGATGAATCCTAACTAACATTTTGGAACACATAAACTTTTTCATACAACTCAGAGGGAATTAGAAAACTCTCAAAATAGAATTATGTTATAGCAAAGTATCAGTTAGGTCTTTGAGGATCAGTGACTCAAAGCAAGGAAATGTCTCACTGTAGGTGACTCTTTTATTTATCTGGAAAGCACAGACTTGTACAATAATTTCAGATCCAGAAGTCAATAAAAACAAAAAAAAAATCTGTTGATGATGTTTAGATTTAAAAATAAAAAATTCCTAAGCAGCCAGAAACATACAATTCAGTCAAAAAGAGGCAGTGTCTCTTCCTACAGTATATAACATCAATTTATTTAATTGACATTTATAAAAGCAGGGGGAGGGGCTGGAAATAGTGATAGGATTAGTTGAATGGAAAAAGTTAGCTATTTCACAGAAAGTCAAGAAGTATAGAAGGAATAACAAAAAAAGTAAGGATGGAAGAGGGGAAAGAAGAAAGAACCTGAGTGGTGGTGACAGTTTGAACACTGGAGGACACTAAGAGCAACAGTTTCCTATGATAGAAAAGAAAGCTGAAGACAAGACCACTATGGTTTGAAGCATGAGGAAAGAAGTTGAAGAAAAGCCCATTTTCTCCAAATCTGAAGGGTGTTAACTCAGTGCGTCTCATTGAAAGCATATGGTGTAGTTCACAATCTCTGGAGGCAAAGATTATAGCCTCTGAGAAGCTATTACAACCATTCTATTACTAAATTATTATAAAATTCAGCCTAACAAATTTAATGACTGGCAATTTTCTTTGGACCAATAATACATTTATTGTTCTTGTATCTTTCCAGTGATATATATATAGACTCAACCTATGAACTGAACTATTCAGAATAAGAAAAATATTTTAAAATTTTCTTTATTTGTTCTTTTTAGTTATCCATGACAGTAGAATGCATTTTGACATATTATACGTACATGGAGTATAACTTCCCATTCTTGTGGTTGTACAAAATATGGAGTTACAATAGTCATGTATTCATATATGAACATAGGCAAGTAGTGTCTTTACTGTTCCCATCTCCCCTCCCTTCCCTTCATTCCCCTTTGGCTAATCCAGAGTACTTCTGTTCTTCCCTCACTACCTCCTTATTGTGTGTTAGCACCTGCATATCAGAGAGAATATTTGACCTTTGTTTGGGAATTGCTTATTTCACTGAGCATGATAGTCTCCATTTCCATCCACATACTGGTAAATGCATAATTTCATTGTTCTTTATGACTGAATAATATTCCATTGTGTATATATACCACATTTTCTTTATCCATTCATCTGTTGAAGGGTACTTAGTTTGATTCCATAACTTAGCTACTGTGAATTGAGCTGGTGTAAACATTGATGTGGCTGTATCACTACAGTATACTGATTTTAAGTCCTTTGGGTATAAACCAAGGAGTGGGTTAAGTGGTAGTTCCATTTCAAGTTTTCTGAGGAGTTTCCATACTACTTTCTACAGTGGTTGCACCAATTTGCAGTCCCACTAGCAATGTATGAGTGTACCTTTTCCTCCACATCTTTGTCAACATCTGTTGTTACTTGTATTCTGATAATTGCTACAGAATAAGAAAAATATTACAGGAATGGTTTCATATCATTTTCTTTAGAAACAGTTATTTTGGTTTTTTTCTATATGCCAGTTAACTAGCAGTTTTTGCTTTTGAGACTTTATAATATACTGATTTTTCTTTGGCTCTCTGATGATAGTTGAAACTTTCCCTATTTAGAATTCAATTTTTTTCTAAAATATAGACCCAGAGGTCAATACAAAATAATACAAAACCCTTTGATGTTTAACATTGAATAAACATGAGAATTGAGAACAAAGAGAGGAGAAGGTACTATGAGAATGTGTGCCTGAGTGTTTTAAAGGGAGAAATCAGAGTATTTGCGATAGGCTAAAAGAGAAATACTAAAAGGATAAACCAGTACATCAGAATCCATAGGCACTTGAGGAGATAGGCAGTAGCATGGATAAAAGAATTCAGTGATAACATGAACTGACATGAACTATAGTAGATAAAACTGTTCAATAGGGCTCAGAGTGTAGCTCAGTGGTAGAGCACTTGCTTTGTATGGGCAAGGCCCTGGGTTCAATTCCCAGTACTGCAAAAAGGAAAAGATTACTAAGTAAATATCAAACTTAAAAGACAAACTCCAAGTCCCAGCATAATAGCATAGTTTTTCTTTTGTTTCTTTTAAAGCAGTTATAACTCTCTAATTTTAGCCAATATTAGACATTGCTCAACATTTTTAAGCTGTTTTCTCCTCATTAATCTGTAAGCCAGATAAATACTATCAATCTATGGATCTTTTAGCAGTCAGCTCTGAAGAAATGTTATAACTATATAGTATTTCACTCATCTTTCACAAATACATGATTTTTTCAGTCCTAAGAAATAAGGGAAACAACTGAGTTTGGTGGCACACCCCTTGTAATCCCAGGTACTCAGGAGTCTGAGACAGGAGAATCACAAGGCAGAAGCCAGCCTTGGCAAGATAGTGAGATCTTACCTGAAAAATAAAATAAAAAGGACTAGGGGTGTAGCTCGAGGTGGAATATTTATTTAGCATATGTGGAGACCCAGGGTTCAGTCCCCAGTACCACAAAATAAGTAGGTAGAATAAGAAAAGAAGTAGAGAAAACATGCCTGGCATGGTGTGGCGCACACCTATAATCTCAGCAGACACAGGACTGAGGCAGGAGAATCACAAGTTCAGAGCCAACCTCATCAACTTAGTGAGACCCTGTCTCAAAATAAAAAATAAAAAGGGGCCTAGGGATATAACTCAGTTGGTAGAGTGCTTGCCTTGCATATATGAGGTCCTGGGTTCAAATCCCTAACACCACAAAAAAAAAAAAAAAAAAAAAAAAAAGGGCTGGAATGTGGCTTAGTGGTTAAGCACCCCTGGGTTTAATCCCTGGTATCAAAAAATAAAATGAAACAAAAAAACCTACATCAAAATGTATAGTTGTTGCTAAATGATGGAATCTGAGTAGGGGATATTTATTTTTATTGTATTCTACAGTGATCATATAATCTTTAATAATTTGATAATAAAAAAGAATGAACAGCTGGGCATGGTGGTGCACACCTGTAATCCCAGCAGCTTGTGAGGCTGATGCAGGAGGATTGAGAGTTCAAAACCAGCCTTGGCAAAAGCAAGGCCCTAAGCAACTCAGTGGAACCCTGTCTCTAAATAAAATACAAAATAGGGCTGGGGGTGTGACTCATTGGTTGAGTGCCCCTGAGTTCAAAAAAAAAAAAAAAGAACGTTGTATAATTCTTACATGGTGGAATATACCAACTACTTGCAAAGATGGAGCAAGAGGATTACAAATTTGAAGCCAACCTGGGCAATTTATCTGGACCTTGTCATAAGATAAGAGCATAATGTAGCATAGAATAGAACAACATAGCAGGGAATGTAAATCAGTGGTAGCACATTTGCCTATCATATATGAGATTTTGGCTTTAATTAAAAGTATCCAACAGAATAAAGTTAGTGGAGTCCTTCATAGTCTTTAACATTCTGTTTTGCCAACTATATATGAAAATCTAAATATAAATGAATGGATGAATGGATAAATATATACACTCATCCTTCCCTCTTAAAGAGATTAAAATTTAGTTAGATATTCAAATATTTTAGAATGACTTTCAACCATCCCAAAAGGATAGGAAATAATAGATGATCCTGTAATTGATTTTTCTTGAGATTCATTTTCTGAAGGACATGTAGTTATTAAATTTTGCTTTTTTATCTCTTGACTTAATGATCTTAGGATGCCAACCCTGTTGTAATTGAGCCATCATCTGTTCTGAATGGAGGAAAATTTTCATTGGGAACAGCACTACATTCTGTGGAGCAAGGTGAAGATAAAATTGGAGGAAACCTCAGTTATGTGAATACCACAGAAGAGAAATTTTCAGACAATATTTCTACTGCATCTGAAGCCTCGGAAACTGCTGGCAGTGGTAAATATGACTTGATTCCCATGGTTAGTTCCTAACCAAGTCTACTCTGGCAAAGGGTATGGTGAGTGGAGTATTGAGTATCAGAGTTCCAAAAGCAATTTAGTGAGACTCTGTGTCTCAAAATCAAAAGTAAAAAGGGCTAGAGATTTAGCTCGATGGTAAAGGGTCCCTAGATTCCATTCCCAATGCCAAAAATAAAATAAATAAATTTAGATTTGGGAAGAATCATTAAGAAAATAAAAATCTTTATCTCCAGAAATCTCTTAATATTAGCATACCTTCATTGGATTAAATGAGCTCTCACATCAGATTTGATGGACATTTCAGGCCAGAATTTGAGGACTGTTTTGTTAAAATACTTCATAGTATTTTTATGTTCCATTATGGAATTAATAGTGCTTTCCATGATTACCTAACAGAATGCTAAATACTAATCTTTTCCCTCTTGCATTACCTGCTACTGCCTCAAATCCTTCCTTCCCATCCATCTTTTTCTTCTTTTTACCTTGGTTTGTATTACTATTTTCTTGTTTTTTTCCCCTTAGACCAATTTTTCGCTCCCTCCCTTTCAAGCCCCTATGTAATATAACAGTAATTTTACTCTTTAATAACTAATTTCTCAACTTATTCCAGAACATTACTACAATTTTACACCCATATTAGAGGAACTGTGGAGAACATTTTCAACAAATTTTTGTTTTTCCTAAGGTTGATTTGTAGATAGCTCGTTGCTCAAAGTGACTGTAGATAATAGAGATTAGTGACTTCTCTCAAAGTAAGTGCTGATATTGGGAAGAGCAGACAACACACATTAAGTCGAAGTATCAGTTCCTGGGTATTCACCAAGCCCAGGGCACTTAAGAAGCTCACTAAATAGTCACTTGCATAAAAGTAGACATGATAATCATCCCAGCACATGGTCATACATACAAACAGTATGAAAAAGCAAGGGAACAAACCACCCCAGACAGCCCACAATACTTCAGCAACTGATCCCATTTACACTATAGTAAAGGAAATGTCAGAGAAAGAGTTTAGAAAGTTCATAGTTAAAAGTTAAATGAGTTAAAAGAACATGAAGGAATGAACTTAGAAAATACAGGACCAGGGTTGGGAATATAGCTCAGTTGGTAGAGTGCTTGCCTTGCAAGCACAAGGCCCTGGATTTAATCTCCAGCACTGCGGAAAAAAAGAAAATACAGGACCACCGTTGTGTACAACTATAATGCACCAACAAATATGGAACAAATAAAGAAATAATAAAATAAAATTAAAAATAAAATACTTTTACATAATAAATATATATGTAATATATAATAAATATATATGTGTAATATACAAAAAATTTACCAAAAAGGGAGAAAAAAATACAGGAAGTGAAAAATCATTTCAATAAACAAAGATTCTTATAAAGAACTCAAAAGACATTCTCTAAATGAAAGACTCAATAAATCAAATTAAAAATTCAAATGAAAGGGGTAGGGGATATGGCTCAGTGGTAGAACAGTTGCCTAGCATGCTCAAGACTCTGGGTTCAATCCCCAGCACCAAATGAAAGCATCACCAATCAGTGAAACCACTCTGAAGATAGATTTTCAGGTCTTGAAAACAAAGTATGTAACCTTGAAAATAAAGTCAACAATGAAGAAAAGATGTTAAGAGAGAAGATGTATGAAATCTGGACTAACAAACTATAGGAATGCACGAACTTTTCAATGAAATAATTTCAGAAAATTTTCCAAATCTTAGGAATAAAATAGGAATCCGAATACATGACACATTTAGAACCCCAAATAGGCAAGATCAAAAAGTGTCCTCTCCAGTTAAAATGCTTCATATACAGAATGTGGATAGAATTTTTAAAATTGCAAGAGACAACTGGTGGATCACATTTAGAGGTAAGTCAATTAGGATTTCAACTGATTTCTTGACCTAGACCCTAAAAACCAAGAGGGCTTGGAATAATGTATACCAAGCCCCAGAAGAAAACAGATGCCAACCAAGATTATTATATCTAGCAAAACTATCCTTCAGAATTGACAAAGAAATTAAAGTCTTGCATGATAAGCAGAAACTGAAAGAATTTATAACCACAGAACCTGCATCAGAAAACATATTAAATGAAATATTACATTCAGACAAAATGAAAAATAAAAATGAGAGCTAACACAAGGATGAATCTCACTAGAGGTATTGCCAATTAAATGAGAATCAAGTATGAATTAAACATTAGAAATAAAATGTTAGGAAATAGAGCTGGGGTTGTAGCTCAGTGATAGAGGTCTTGCCTAGCACATGTGAAGCACTGAATTCGATCCTTAGCACCACATAAAAATGAATAAATACGTTGTGTCCATCTACGATTAGAAAGATACATGTAAAAACAGGAAATAAAAATAATCTCTATGATAACACAGAATGGATATAAATGGTCTAAATTCTCCAATGATTGGATTGGCAGAATGGATTAAAAAATAAACCCCTACTATATATTGTTTACAAGAGATTGACCTTATGGACAAAGACAGGCAAAAGGTGAAAGAATGGGAAAAAAAAATGCTATGCAAATGGAGATTGAAAGCAAACTGGGCTAGTTCTCTCATATTAGACAAAATAGACTTCAAGTCAAAATTAATCAGAAGAGACAAAAAAGGTTATTTTATACTGATTAAGGCAATTATCCAAAAACAAGTTATGATTTTGAACATTAATGCCCCAAACATCGGTGCATCGTCATACATTGAACAAACCCTTCTCAACATAAAGAACCAAGTAGACTACAATACAATAATACTGAGTAATTTCAACATACCTTTCCCACCATTAGATAGGTTATCAAGAACTAAACTAAGTGAAGAATGTTCAGAACTAAAAAATAATATTAATCAAATGAACCTAACAGACATGTATAGAATATTTTATCCAGCAGTGTCTGAAATCACTTTCTTCTCAGTGGCACATGAAACTTTGTCTAAAATAAATCATATTTAAGCACACAGAACAAGTCTTTGCAAATACAAGAAAAAAAAATCCTTACATCCTATCAGATCATAATGGAATAAAATTAGAAATCAATGAGAACAGAAACCATTTTAACATTTTGAGATTAAATAATATACTTTTAAATATGGTAATGGATCATAGAAGAAATCAGGGGAGAAATAAAAAAATTTTTACAAACAGTATGAGAAAAGAGATGTAACATATCAAAATCTCTGAGACAGTATCGAGATAATTCTCAGAAAAGTTTTATAGCATTGAGTTCCCAAGTAATCCCAAATAAATGTTACACCTCAAGGTCCTAGAAAAAGAACTAACTCATTCTAAAATAAGTAGAAGAGAGGAAAAAATACATTTATAACATTAATAATTGAGTTCTACAATAACAATTAGATCAGAACCAAAATTAATGAAGTTGAGAATAAAAAGAATACAAAGGATTAATGCAGCAAAGAGGTGGTTCTTTGAAAAGATAAACTGGATTCATGAACACTTAGCCAAATTAACCAAAAGAAGACCCAAACCAGCAAAATTTTTGAGAAGAAAAAGGTGGTGTCACCACAGATACTTCAGAAATCCAGAAGATCATTAGAAACTATTTTGAAAGTTTATACTCCAATAAACTGGAAAATCTTGAAGACATTGACAGATTGCTAAACAGAAATTTCGTGCCCATATTGAACCATAAGGATATAGAAAACTTAAACAGACCAATATCAGGCAATAATATCTAAGCAACAATTGAAAATCTTCCAACAATAAAAAAAGCTCAGGACCAGATGGATTCTCAGCCAAGTTCATCCAGACCTTTAAAGAAGAACTAATGCCAATCCTCCTAAAATTATTGCATGAAATAGAAAGAGAGGGAACACTGCCAAATTCGTTCTGTGAAGCCAGTATTACCCTGATCCCAAAATCAGACAAAAGATATATCAAGGAAAGAAAACTTCAGATCAATATTCCTGATGTATATAGATACGAAAATCTTTAATAAAATGCTGGCAAATCACACTAAAAAACACATTAAGAATTAAGCACACCATGATCAAATGGGTTTCATCTCAGGGATGGAAGATTGGGTCAACATACACAAATTTAATAAATGTAATTCACTACATAAATAGCTTTAAGGACAAGAATCACATGACCATCTCAATAGATGCAGAAAACACATTTAACAAAATCCAGCACCCAATCATGTTAAATGTGCAGAGAAACTAGGGATAGAAGGAACTTGCGTCAGCACTGTAAGCAACAACAAATCCAATCTGTATGTAGAAGAATGGAGGTACATCCTTCTATTTCACCCTGCACAAAAGACAGTTCAAAGTAAATTGAAGATCTAGGAATTAGACCAGAAACTTTGCAACTGCTTAGAAGAAAACATAGGCTCTAGGAAACGTGCTAGAAGAAAACTCCAACATATTGATGCATGCACTGACTTCCTTTTACAAGACTCCTAAAGCCACAAGAAATAAAGCCAAGAATCAGTAAATGGGAAAGTTTCGAATTAAAATGCTTCTGCACAGCAAAGGAAGTAGAACATGAAGAGAGAGCTTACAGTATAGAAGATCTTTGCTAGCTACTTATCCAATGTGATTAATATCAGAAAATATAAAGAACTCAAAATTCACAAGAACTTAAAAAGAACTTTAAAAAAATTAATACCAAAAAAACCCCCAATTAATAAATGAACAAAAAAATTAAATAAAATAAGTGGACAAAAGAACTAAACACTCGTCTCAAAAGAAACAGAAATGACGATCAAATATATGAAAAACTGTTTAGCATCCCTAGCAATCAGCAAAATGCTAATCAAAACTACATTCACCCTTCTTCTCATTCACATTAGAATGGCAACCATCAAAAATAAAATTAATAAATGCTGGCAAGGATGTGGGGGAAAAGGTACACTCATGCATTGTTGGTTGGGCTGCAAATTAGTACAACCACTTTGGAAAGCAGTGTGGAGATTCCTCAAGACTAGGAAGAGGTGCCGGGCATGGTGGTGCATGCCTGTAATCCCAGCAGCTTGAGAGACTGAGGCAGGGGGATTGCAAGTTCATAGCCAGCCTCAGCAACTTAGTGAGACCCTAGGCACATTAGCAAGGCCCTGTCTAAAAGTAAAATATAAAAAGGGCTAGAATTGTGACTCAGTGGTTAAGCTCCACTGGATTCAATCCCTGGTAAAAAAAAAAAAAAAAAAAAAAAAAGGAATGGAACCACTATATCACATAGCTATCCCACTCCTCAGTATTTACCCAGAAGATAAAATCAGCATACTATAGCAATACAGGTACATCAATGTTTATAGCCACACAATTCACAATAGCCAAATTATGGAAACAGCCCAAGTACAAGTCAACAGATGAATGAATTTAAAAAAAAATGTTATCTATATACACGGTTTCGTTTTACTCAGCCATGAAAAAAAATGAAATTATGACATTTGCTGGTAAACAGATGAAACTGGAGACCATCATGCTAGGTGAAATAAGCCAGACTCAAAATCAAAGGTCTAGTATTTTCTCTCATAAGTGGAAACTAGACCAAATAAGGGGGAGAGATAGTAGGGGAAATCCCATGAAAATAGAAGGGAGGTGAGTAGGGCAGGGGGAAGGGATTGAGGAGGAGTGAGGAAAGGCCAGAAAAAAAAAAAGAGGAATGTTGGAATAAATTTGACCAAATTATACTTCTTACAAATATGAATATACCACAGTGAATTTCACCTTTAGGTGTATCTATAAAGTGCTAATTTAAAAATAAGTAGAAGGAAGCCATTGCAGTACATTGAACTCCATAGAGACAGCGCCGGGGCAAGTAAGAACTGGACAGGCACTGGGCGACTCTGTGCCTCACTGAGGAAAAACAACTAAACATGGGCAAAGGAGATCCTAAGAAACCGAGAGGCAAAATGTCATCATATGCATTCTTTGTGTAAACCTTGCCGGGAGGAGCACAAGAAGAAGCACCAAGATGCTTCAGTCAACTTTTCAGTGTTTTCTAAGAAGTGCTCAGAGAGGTGGAAGACCATGTCTGCTAAAGACAAAGGAAAATCTGAAGACATGGCAGAGGCAGACAAGGCCCATTAAGAAAGAGAAATGAAAACCTATGTCCTCTGAAAGGGGAAACAAAAAAGAAGTTCAAGGATCCCAGTGCACCCAAGAGGCCTCCGTCGGCCTTCTTCTTCTTCCGTTCTGAGTATCGCCCAAAAAATCAAAGGAGAACATCCTGGCCTATCCATTGGTGATGTTGCAAAGAGACTGGAAGAGATGTGGAATCACACTGCTTCAGATGATAAGCAGCCTTATGAAAAGAAAGCTGCTAAGCTGAAGGAAAAGTATGAAAAGGATATTGCTGCCTACCGAGCTAAAGGAAAACCCGATGCAGCAAAAAAGGGTGTTGTCGTCAAGGCTGAAAAGAGCAAGAGAAAGAAAGAAAAGGAGGAAGATGACGAAGATGATGATGATGAATAAGTTGATTCTAACGCAGTTTTTTTTCTTGTCTATAAAGCATTTAACCCCCCTGTTCACAACTCACTCCTTTTAAAGAAAAAAATTGAAATGTAAGGCTGTCTAAGATTTGTTTTTAAGCCATATAGTGTCCTTTTTTGTATAGTTAACACACTACCGAATGTGTCTTTAGATAGCCCTGTCGTGGTGGTATTTTCAATAGCCACTAACCTTGCCTGGCACAGTATGGGGGTTGTAAATTGGCATGGAAATTTAAAGCAGGTTCTTGTTGGGGCACAGCACAAATTAGTTATATGGGATGGTAGTTTTTCATCTTCAGTTGTCTCTGATGCAGCTTATACAAAATAATTGTTGTTCTGTTAACTGAATACCACTCTATAATTGCAAAAAAAAAAAAAAAAGAAGTTGCAGCTGTTGTGTTGACATTCTGAATGCTTCTAAGTAAATACAATTTTTTTTATTAGAAAAAAAAATAAGTAGAAGGAAAACCAGTAGAATAGAGGTAGGAGAACAGGAAGTGGGAAGGGAGGGGAAAATACTGGGGACTGAAGTAGAGCAAATTATATTCCATGATTGTATGATTATGTCAAAATGAAGACCAATATTATATATAATGCATTAGTAACAACATAAAGATCATCAATAACTAGAATATATACCTAAGATTGACATGTAGTTAAGAGTTGACATATCTTAACTTTCACATTCTATACCATCAATCATTTTTCTACAGGTATCTTCCTATTGTAAAGACTATGCCTTCTTTTAAATTAGGTATATTAGGAAAATCACTTTTTTGTTGGAGTTTTTGTTTTATCTCCTTTCCTTTAGTTTATAGATTTCCTATTGCCATTGTCTACCAAGAGTATTTAGAATATGTTTTTTTAGGTAGAATTAACAATTAAGGGAGTGGAGCTTTAGAAAATTAGTGAGGCTGTCTCAAAAAATTTAAACAAAGAGCCAGGTATAGTGGCACATGCCTATAATCCTAGCAACTTGAGAGACTGAGACAGGAGGATCTCAAGTTCAAGGCCAGCCTCAGCAACTTAGTGAGACTTGTCTCAAAAGAAAAAACAAAAAGGACTGGATTAAATCCCTAGTACCAAAAAAAAAAGAGAGAGAGAGACAGAAAAGTAAGAAAAAGTTATAAAGGAGAGTTAAGTAAAAGCCCAGCTATGTAGCCTCTTCACTTTCCTTCCTGTCAGAGAACATATAATTTTCATCCTGAATTATTACATATTATTTAGAAGGGTGGCCAAATTTTCATTTGATAGCAGTTTTTAAAAACTTGTAAGCTGGGCATGGTGTATACACTTGTAATCCCAGCATCTAGGGAGGCTGAGACTGAATGAATAATCACAAGTTTGAGGCCAGTCTCAGCAGCTTAGTGAGGCCCCAAGCACTGATCACCTTAGTGAGACCCTGTCTCAAGAATAAAAAGGACTGGAGGTGTAGGTCAGTGGTAGAGCACCCCTGGGTTTAGTCCCTGATACCAAAAAAAAAATATATATATATATATATATTTATATTTATATTTATTATATATTATATATATACATATTTATGTATAATAAATATATGTATTTCCTATCTCAAAGAGATTTATCAAAATCTAAAATATAATGTTGTACCAACAGAATAATAGCAATTAACAGTAAAAGACTTCATCCTTTTTTCTTATGTAGGCTTTTTGTATTCTACAACACCGGGGGCAGATATGTGCTTTGCTCGACAACATAACACTTCTGACAATAACAACCAGTGTTTGCTAGGAGCCAATGGGAATATTCTGTTGCACTTTAATCCTCAGAAACCAGGAGCTATTGATAACCAGCCACTAGTAACTCAAGAACCAGTAAAGGTAGGTAATTTGTCATCTGACCTTAAAATTGTTCTCTTTCCAGTTGCCAATAAATTTCATTTTAGGGGTTTAGGCACATAGCAAAATGTGTGGCTCATTTTAACTAACCTGTTATAAATGGAAATCTCTTTGCCTAGTACATTTCTGTGAAAATATGCTGTTTTAATACTCCCTTTGAAGTAGTTAATGCTTGTAATTACAGTTATTCTCAGGACAGCTTTGAAAATGTTTCATGTATATATGAAGTTCCCATTCTTAAATACCTTATTTGAAAACCAAAAATAAAATCTCAGAAAATTTGTGTTTTCCACAACATGAAACTGAGCAGCAACATAAGAGTTTATTCTCCTATGTCTAGGTTTTGTTAATATAAAATAGACTTCTTAGTATTAAAAACATTTCATTCTTTCTAAGGCTACATCATTAACACTAGAAGGAGGCCGATTAAAACGAACTCCACAGCTGATCCATGGAAGAGATTATGAAATGGTTCCAGAACCTGTATGGAGAGCACTTTATCATTGGTATGGAGCCAACCTGGCTCTACCTAGACCAGTAAGTATTAGCTAATAATGTCTTATTTATGGAGTAGTTACAAAAACTGATCTTTTATTACTTCTCTATATGAATCTCATCATCCAAAATTAGTTTCTGCCCTATCATAGCAGAAGACTCAGAACCTGTTGAAATTAATTGAACAAATACTTTTAGGTTCCTTCACACCCATATCCATTCATTCAGAATGTAAAAAGTACTATATTAGATGCCAGCATATATTGATATCCCAGTAGAATTGAGTGGCTAACACAGAGTCCCAAGAATATTCACTGAACTAAATAAAGTTAAGGAATTATGAAGGTAAACTGTTAAATGAGTCATTTCAGGTAAATGGAAACATCACCTAAGACCTTGGGCCAGGGTTGAAGGAAGACCAAATATCAGGTCCAAAAAGTTCAGTGAATATAATGAATGGTACAGAAGTTATTTCTGAAACTATTACTGTTAATTACATAAGCATCCATTTAGAGATCTTTCTAACTTTGGTTGGATTCTTTGTGGTTTATCTTTTGTTATCATAATTTATGATAACAGTAATTTTCGGGATTGGGGAGATAGCTCAGTTGGTAAAGTGCTTGCCTTACAAGCATAGGGCCCTGGGTTCAATCCCCAGCACTGAAAAAAAATAAATAAATAAATAAATAATTTTCAAAAAAAATTCAAAGCCAGTGAATTCTAATTGTTGCAATTACTAGGATGAGTCATTTGGATGAAATAAAATAAAGGATTTGGGGTATGAAACAGTAAAATATTAGTAACTTACTTAAAAAGCATCATTCATTATAATTATACAGTAAATAGCAGAACTCATTCTTCTGGACTGTACTATTTACATTGTCAGTGCAGTAAAAATACCTCATAATAAGATTTATTTTAGTATATCAAAAAACACTATCTTATGGTGTCCAAGTTTTGTTTACCTGACACATGATAAGTTAACTTCCATAAAGAGTAAAAGTATGCATTAAAACCTTAGACTGTGCTTTTGAGCTATTAATGACTATATTTATTAAAAATTATATTTAAATGGGTATCAAGAATTTAGGGTTTGCCAGGCATGGTGATGCACACCTGTAATCCCAATGACTCAGAGGCTAAGGCAGGAGGATCGAGAGTTCAAAACCAGTCTTAGCAACTTAGTGAGGCACTAAGCAACTCACTGAGACCCTGTCTGTAAATAAAATACAAAATGGGGTGGGGATGTGGCTCAATGGTTTAGTGCCCCTGAATTCAATCGATGGTAACCCCCACCAAAAAAAAATAAAGAATTTATGGTTTGTATTTGTGAGCTATAAAATGCTACTGTATTCAGATCAGGATTGATCATTCTTTTTTATCTGTTTGCAGATTTTTTATCTGTTTCTGTGTGAAACAGTTCTTGAGTTAATCTCTTAATTTTTTGAAACTTCCTAATTTATTGTGATACATCATATTCTTTCAAATTGCACATAGAACATTTTCTGTAATTTTGAAATATTTGGAATACTTTTGAGAAATAATTCTAAAGATTTGGTTTGTAGTATTGTTTTTTATTTGATTCTTAATATTGTCTCCTTGATGTTAAAAATTGGTCTATTGTAAAAAGCATTGTTTCTAGGACAAATGGAAATAAAGCTTGACCACCTGAGTCTGCAGGATTTCTGTTTCAAAGAATTTGAGTGTTATTCAGGTACAGCAGCACATGCTAACAATCCCATCTACTCAGGAGACTGAGGCAGAAGAATCACAAATTTGAGGCCAACCTGGACAACTTACTGAGACCCTGTCTGGAAAAAGAAAAGGAATGGGAATGTAGCTCAGTGGTAGTGCACCATGGATTCAATCTCCAACCAAACACAAAAAAAGGAGTGTTTGAGTGTTAACCATGCTATCTTGTTAGAGCACAAAACTGACAAAGTGCTGATCTTAAAATCCATAAAAGCATATTTTGATATAAATGTTTACTTGTGTCTGTTGGCTAAGGAACAGGTTATTTGGAAGGATCTACTTAAAAATACTGTTTCAACAATGTGAAACCTCAATTTGGTGTTTAATCATAGACAAAAATATGTGAGCAAACCAGTTATACAAGCGGAACATAATTTAAAAAAAAAAACAAAAAACCATAGGATACATTTGTTAGCTTACTCCTTTCTACCCACGGACGCCACCGAGAAAGCATTGTTAAGTCTCTCTTCCTGCTGCAGTCATGTCAGAACCGGAACAGCTGTGGAAGCTATTCATTGAAGGGCTGAGCTTTGATAGAACTGATAAGAGTCTACGAAGCCATTTTGAGCAATGGGGAGCACTCACGGACTGTGTGGTAATGAGAGACCCAAACACCAAGCAGTCCAGGGGCTTTGGGTTTGTCACTCATGCCATTGAGGAGGAAGTGGATGTAACTGTGAATGCAAGGCCACACAAAGTTGATAGAAGAGTTGGGGACCTAAAGAGAGCTGTCGCAAGAGAAGATTCTCAGAGACCAGGGGCTCAGTTAACTGTGGAAAAGATCTTTGTAAGTGGCATTAAAGAAGATACTGAAGAACATTGCCTACCAGACTATTTTGAACAGTACAGAAAAATTGAATTTTCATGGCTAACTGAGGCAATGAAAGAAGAGGGGCTTTGCTTTTGTAACTTTGATGACCATGACTCTGTGGGTAAGATAGTCATTCAGAAATACCATACTGTGAATGGCAAAAACTGTGAAGTGAGGAAGTGCTTCATCTAGTCAAAGAGGTCAAAGTGGTTCTGGAAACTTTGGTGGTGGTCTTGGAGGTGGTTTTGGTGGAAATGACAATTTTGATCGTGGAGGAAACTTTAGTGGTTGTGGTAGTGGTGGTGGATATGGTGGCAGCAGGGGTGGCTACAATGGATTTGGTAATAATAGAAGCAGTTTTGGAGGTAATGGAAGCTACAGTGATTTGAGAAATTACAACAATCCAGTTATCAAATTTTGGACCATGAAGGGTGGAAACTTTGGAGGAAGAAGCTCTGGACCTTATGGTGGTGGAGGCCAGTACTTTGCCAAACCATGAAACCAAGGTGGCTAGGTGGTTCCAGCAGCAGCAATAGCTATGGCAGTGGCAGAAGGTTTTAATACTGCCAGGAAACAAAGCTTTGCAGGAGAGGAGAGCCAGAGAAGTGACAGGGACACTGCAGGTAACAACAAATTTGTGAACTCAGCCATGCACAGTGGAAGTAGGGCCTAGCTGCTACAAAGAAGACATGGCTCAGACAATACTCATGTGTATGGGCAAAAAGCTGAAGGACTGTATTCGTGCCTAATTGTATAACAGGTTATTTTAGTTTCTGCTCTGTAGAAAGTGTAAAGCATTCCAACAAAGGGTTTTATGTAGACTTTTTTTTTCACCCATGCTGTTGATTCCTAAATGTAATAGTCTGATGATGCTGAATAAATGTGTCTCTAAAAAAAATAGGAAAATTTATATGGAAAAATAACACAAATAAAATTTTAAGCAAATTTATAACACTGTTTCTACATATTAACAAAATGGGGATGTTTTTAAATGTTGATCAATGATAAAACTTAGAGTTACATACTCAAAGACATTACTAGAAATAGTGTAGATTGCTAAACTTTGAGTGGCAACTGGACTGTGTAGTTAATGGCATGAAAACTTCCATAGTTTTTACTTATAACTCTAGTTCTATGAATTCATCTTTAAAATATCAATTGTTGGTTTACAGTACATGAAATAGATAAAAGTAAAAGGAGTTATATGAGAATAGTATAATCATAGTTCATGTTTAAGAATAAAGATAAATCTTAGGAGTTAAATTAAAATGGCAAATTTGGTTTATTCTTTTAGAGTGATCACTTTTTATCACTTGTAACAGGTGATCAAAAATAGCAAGACAGACATCCCAGAATTGGAATTATTTCCTCGATATCTTCTCTTCCTGAGACAGCAACCTGCCACTCGAACACAGCAGTCTAACATCTGGGTGAATATGGGTATGATGAGCCTGAGAATGTTTCCTCAGCATTTACCGAGAGGTAACGTAAGAATGCAGCAAGAATACCACACGTTTTCTTGAGAATAAAGAAAAAGTGAAAACCAAGTTGCTCAGTCTGGTGCCACTGTACTAATTTACATTCCCATCCGTTTTCATACCAAATCAGTGAATTACTTGTGAGGCTTAGATCTATGGTCATGCGCAAGACTGGATTGAAGTAGAAGCAAAATCACAGCAGCAAACTAGGAAGAGTTGTTTTCCTTTTCTAGTTTCTAAGTTTATGAAAATAATAAACAGAAATAGACTTTTATTTATTTTATTCTTTGAGATGGCCATTATAAATTGTTGCTAGATTTAAGTTGCAGTGTACCACTTATTGACTGGTCTTTACAATTCCACTCAAATTTATAAGAGTAATTCTTTTGGCACTTTTTGTTGTTGTTTTTTGGATCTGTTTTGACCAAACATAATGCAGTTCTCATTCTAAACTAAGAGTGCTTTATAACAAATTATTCCGAGCAAATATATGTTTTGGAAAATGATTATTATACATTTGCTTTGAAAAATGTCAAACCTCCCCCCAAAAAACAAAGAAAAACACCAAGTCACCAAAATGAAATATAACATAACAAAAGTTCTCCTTTAATTTATAAAGTTAAATTTTATTGATATATAATACTTGTGCTTTTTGCTTACATATAAATGAAATTATTCTTCAGCAATAAAGAAATAATGAGTTCATCCATTAGCAAAGTCTTAGACTTTGTGTTAGTAATGTCAGATATTTCTAACAATATATGATAGTTTGCAAGAACTACTAAACAACCACCCTTGTGTGAGTACTAGGTTTCCTTTGAATTCAAACAAAGTTAGTTTTATGTCCTCCTTAAAGGTTGTATTCAGATAACAGAGGAAGACTCTTACATATATTTTGGTAAGAATTATAGCAAAACAGTGACCTCTGCTAATCAAACTGTTTTGGGGGGAAAACTTCAAAATCAAGGAACAAAGAAAAGGGAATATCTATGAAACATTCTTCCACGGGATCCATAGCATATGTCTTTTTTTGATTCTCTTTGAAAGATAACATGAGAGGCAAGATGCGTTGTTGTGCTTTTAGTAAGTATTTATAACACTTGTGCTGATCCTAGATTTTTGCTGCTTCTGTAAATTCCCCTAGATTTTTTGGTGCTACTCAAAAGCACAAAATTATATAGAATAAGTGGCTGCCTGGGAATTGAGCTATGCTATAAATCTGTCTAGAACACAAATTTTCTTATTGTGGCTTAGGATGAGATTAACTTGGACATTATACTTGCATATGCTTCTGAATCCTAGAACTGTTGTAGTTCTGGTGCTCCAAATTTGTTCTTAATTTGAAATTTTATTCATTACTAATTAGTTGTGGAATCAATCATTAATCATTTTTAATTTTATAAAAATATGCTTTCTTGCTGTAATCTTACAACTAATCCTCTTATGTATAATTGGAGAAATTTGCACTTTTATTTTCTCTTATGGATTACCTTTGCTTGCTGATAGTAAAAGATTTGCTTTGCTGTATGTTTAAAACTTGATGATGATTAAGTTTCGTTCTGCCATAAAATAATGTTCATCTTTCTTCAATATGATTTGTTACAACTGTTTGTTAGGCTCTTATTCCTTTTGAAGTAGGAGATATACAAATCTTCCCACAGTTATAGTTATAATGACTTAAATGTAGCCTTTTCTGTAGACAAAACTACAGAAATCATTATTCCTTAGATGAGTTTTCAGACTATTTTAGCTGAGTGAATTCTTCCTGGAAGGCCTAAAAAAAGCAATTGATGCTAATATTTTTCTATTTGTTTAGTAGATGAAGACTTACACTAAGCTGGGCACATGCCTGTAATCCCAGCAACTTGGGAGGCTGAGGCAGAAGGAACACAAGTTTGAGGCCAGCCTGGGCAATATAGTGAGAACCTGTCACAAAATAAACTAATAAAAAGGGTTGGAGGTATATAGCTCAGTAGTAGAGTGCTTGTCTAGCGTTCAGGAGACCCTGAGTTTAATCCCCAATACTGGGGTTGGGGTGGGGGAGCTCATTAAAGCACATTTATTGGCAGGGAATAAGTTACTATTGACTAGGTGGACAACAATCTAGAATGTATACTTGTGCCCTAGACAGATTATATTGATATGTTGTTTACATTTTTGTTTGGGTTGCTTAATAAAATATAGCCTCCCATTGGCAAAGATAACCTTTTAAACTACAACTTTTGTCTTGATTTTTGATTATGAAGTCAAATCAGGATTTAGCAAGAGTTTTTTAACAAGCTATCTTTGATTTTCATACTCTCTTGTCATTTCATCCTCTTCCTCTTTTGAAGTATGTAGTAAGCCTTGGTGTAATCTTACTTCACTCTTCACTTCCTTCCCCCTCCATACCCACAAATTTCTCATCTATAGATTCAAAAGATCTAAAATAATTCAGAAAAAAAATCGAATTTGCTTCTGTACTGAACATGAACAACATTTTTTCTTGTCACTGTTCACTGAATAATATAGTATAGCAATGACTTATAACATTTACATTGTATTATGTATTATAAATAATCTAGAGAGTGTATGGGCAGATATATATAGGTTATATCCAAGGACTATGCTATTTTGTATAAGGGATTTGAGCATCCATAGATTTTGGTATCCTGTGGGTGGAGCTCCTCAAACTATCCCCCTGAAGATTCTGATGACAACTATATTGCCATTCTTATTTCCACCTTCAGTCCTTCAGAAATTTAAGGTCATGTTCAGTATTACCTTATTGGGCAATAGGCTATATATTTCCCATTCTTTTCAGTAAGACTATTCATTTATTTATTTATTTTGTCATGGAAAACTTCTTGGCCAAATTTTAAGATCATTTGGCCATTTAAAATCTCTACCTATTTAGAATTTTAAGTAAAATTTTCTGTATAACTGTACCAATGAGTCAAGTAATTCGTCCATTTAATGGCTAAGAGTGATAAAATTAGATGGAATTAGTTTAAGAATGTAGATGAGGGGAATCCAATTATCTATCTGGAATTGAAATTCAGTGCTATTTATCTCCTCCACTCTTACACTGAGTTTTACTTCATATTCCTACTAGGCATGATCCAACTGAGGTCAGCCATATACCAGTGCCAGTTGATCGCAGACATGTTCCCACTCTTGAGAGCCAAATGTCATCAGTTATTTGGGCCTCTGAGCTTTTAATATTCTTTTCTTTTTAGAGTTGGGACCTTAAAGACACTTGGGTCTTCTGAGATCTTAATTTTAAAGCTTTATGGTACTCTTTATTTATATAATTATTGAATCTATAATTCTCATTTCTCATCATTATTTCCTAAAACCTATTGCTGAGAGGGATGCACTTTCTTTCTTCTGGATTTTTTCTTGTTTTATATATTTTTGTTTTGTTTTGTCTTGTTTATCTGCCTTTTTCCTTACTGTGATTACTATAACCATAGGAAATGTACCTTCTCCGAATGCACCTTTAAAGCGGGTGTTAGCCTATACAGGCTGTTTTAGTAGAATGCAGACCATCAAGGAAATTCATGAGTATCTATCTCAAAGGCTTCGAATTAAAGAGGAAGATATGCGCCTATGGCTATATAATAGTGAGGTAAGAGGCATCTCATTGTCACAGAGTCTGATTGAATGTTAAATCATGAGTATGAATTTTTGTCTGTAGTAATTATGCTAAAAATCATATCTAGTATTTCAGTGAAAACTTCTACTTTTAATTATTATTTTCACACATGAAGATGTTTGTCATAATCGTCATTTGTCATGATTCATAGTAGCAGCAGTTGGTCATCATGAACATTACAGTTTGATAAAGATTATTGTTACAAATACAAATTTTTTGTTTATACTAAATAGATTTCATATTGGATTTTGTTTTGAAGTAGTTTATTCACATGTTAAAAATTTGAAACAATACAAAGTATATAATTCCTCCTTCCCATCCTCTGACCCCTATCTTCCATTCTCCTCATAGGCCATGCTCTTAATCCTTATATATTCAGTGTAGATTACACTATGAAATTGGTTCATCAACGTAGTTTCAACCAGTTCTCCGGTCCCTGGTGTCTTCTTTTTTTTATCCTTCTCTGGTCACCACTGAGAGACAGTATCACACTGCCAGGAATTAAATCCTGACTGCCTCTTTTTAGTTGTATAACTGAGGGCAAGTCTCTTAACTCTCTGCCTTTGTTTTTGCTAGAGTGAAACAAGGAAATAATAGTATCTCCCTCATGGCAGTCTTGAGAATTACAGGAAATAATTCTGTAAGCACTTTAGATAGTGTAAGCTTAAACAAAAACGTATACTCCTACTACACAACTTTTGATTTTACATTTTCAATTCCTAATAAGTAGTCAAATTTCGTTCAGTACATTTACGAAATTTCATTCTAGGTACTAAAGAAAATTTCTTTCCTCCAAGCTCTTCAAAAAATCTGTTTCAGTGAACATTGTAATATATGAATGGATCTTTTCCTGATCACCCCAAAATTACATGTAATTTTGTTTTAAGGACATAGAGAATGTTCATGAAATGAGAGAAAGCCAATTTGTCTTTCCTACATTTTGCCACCTAAATTATAAATATTTCTGGATAATTTTAATATGCCAAGTTTTTGTGACATAAATTACATAAATGCAAGGAAGTTTTTGTCATTCACTTTCATTCCTACATTTGTTTCAAATTCACTAACCAGATTAACAGAAACATTTCCTCTGCTTTATTTAGAATTACCTTACTCTTCTGGATGATGAGGATCATAGATTGGAATATTTGAAAATCCAGGATGAACAGCACCTGGTAATTGAAGGTATCTGATAGAAGCATGCATTTATATATTAGATTTTTGAAGAGGACTTTAAAGAATTATAATAATTTTATAATTTTTCCCAAGGCAAATATTACTTGATCATTATGTTCTTTTTGATAAAACCCATCCCCTGGACTCTTATGTACTCTTATTATGCTATTTAGATTGTTTTAAAAGAAAAATTACCTGTCTACAATCATAGGCTAACAAGGAATGGAAAGGGGTGGGTAGAAACAGGTAAATTCAGTTGCACATTGACAGTTTCTTAAAATTTTTAGACTGCCTTTTTGAATTTGAGTAAGGAGACCAACTTTCTCAGAGTTAGTAGCGTAGGTTTTCATTAGTTATTAACACTGGTTGCTTACCAACAGAGCGACTTGTATATTCACACATAAATTTACACATTGGCATGTATATGCCATTGAAAATTTCATGTGTCTTTCTCTGAAGTTTCTTGGAAACATAACTAATTATGTTTGTATTAAAATGAATGGTTTAGACTAACAGTTGTTAAGAGTTTACGGAAGCAGTGTCACATTTCTGAGTTTTAAGTATAAGAAATTCCATTGTATCTGAACTTTAATTATTGTTCTAGATAGTTGAGTATAATTTTAAGTCATGAAGATAATTGGGTTATAGTAGCTTCATAATTTAATCAAATATACAATATAAAGAGGAGCAGTTTCAGAGCCAGTTACTGAAAATTAGTTGTTTAAGTTTCTGATAAGTAAGAGATTTCTTTTTCTTTTAAAGCAGAAGCAATTAACACTTTCCTATCTTGTCTTTCAGTTCGAAACAAAGATATGAGTTGGCCTGAGGAAATGTCCTTTATAGCAAATAGTAGTAAAATCGATCGACATAAGGGTAAGTCTCTAGTGTATTATTTTTAAAGGTATGTTTTTAAATTTATTCTTTTTTATTCTTGTTGGATAAACCCAACATCAAATTATTTTCTAAATTTCTCTCTGACCCACAATTAAATAAATTATGTATTTTTAAAGACATACATGGACATACATGGAGAATTCTCAATTAAAAAGAAAAAATTGCTACTTTGGGATTACCTGTGAGTGTGGATCATCATGATTACCAAAACCACTCTCAAAAAAACTTCTTAACTGTAGCATTTGAAAGACCTACTAAAGAAAGATTAACACTATTTAACTGATTTAAAAAGTTATAAAAAATTGTTACATTGAATACAAGTATCTTTCTTCTACAGCATATTACTACAGGTAGGCTTTAGTTCTCATGTTGTTTGTTCTAGTTCCCACAGAAAAGGGAGCCACAGGTCTGAGTAACCTGGGAAATACGTGCTTCATGAATTCAAGCATCCAGTGTGTTAGTAACACACAGCCACTGACACAGTATTTTATCGCAGGAAGACATCTTTATGAACTCAACAGGTAATCTATGATTTTTATATGAATCTACTATCGCCTCAATATTCTCTTCCTTTGTTCAGCCAATATCAGATTTGTTTTTTTGGCATTAGATTCCTGATTGATTTTATGGCATTTGGATTTTTTTTTTTTTTTTTTTTTTTTTGGTACCAGGTATTGAACCTAGGGGTTAAAACCACTGAGCCACATCCAGAGCCCCTTTTTAATATTTTGTTTAGAGCCAAGGTCTCACTGAGCTGCTTAGGGCCTCAGTCTCCTGAGCTTCTGGGATTACAAGTGCGTGCCACCTCACCTAGCTTCAATCTTCTCTCTCTCTTCTTTTTTTATTTTTTTTTTTTAATTCTGAAAGAGAAAGAGAAAAATCTTTTCTCATTGCCCTATTCAGTATGAAAATAGGGCAAAGGGATACTTTTCTTGTTTCAAAAAATAATAAGATATTTTTGATGTGATATACTAGACATTTCTGGGCCTGTGTGATTATGACTTAATGTGACTCTGCGGCTATAAATTTTCTTCTCAAACTTCTAGGACAAATCCCATTGGTATGAAGGGGCATATGGCTAAATGCTATGGTGATTTAGTACAAGAACTTTGGAGTGGAACTCAGAAGAATGTTGCTCCATTAAAGCTTCGGGTAAGTATATTAAAATAATATAAAAGTATTTAATTCCTAAATAATTATTTAAATAATCATAATTCCATATGTTTTCTGTTTTTGGATTGCTTACTCAGCATAAACCAGGTGTCCAATACTTTTATATGTTCAGATACATGCAAATACTGCTATATGTATACTGACTAGGAAAAGACCAAAGGCACAGTCTTAAATTTGAGATATTGTTCATTTTACTAATTTATCAAATATCTTCCTTGTTTGAATAGTACACCTTTTTTATAATCCTTTACTCTTAGCAATACTCTAACTGCAAGATTGACCTCAGAGCCTAATTAATTATGCCCAATACAGTTTCAGTACTACTAAGCTAATTAGTTGTATCTGTAGAATAGAAAAAGGAGCATAAATAAATGTAATTAATGAATATGGGTTTTAGGTTAACACCCTATTTAGTGGATTTTAATGAATTTAGAATTATTAATTTAAAGGACAAAAAATGTTTTAAAATTAAAAATTATAATAGCTAAAATTTTGCTTATCATTTGCTAGGTATTATTTTAATTTATGTGTATTAACTCATTTAATTCTCTGAATAATTCTATAATGTCCTGTTTTAATCCCCATTTTATGGCCCAAGAAACTAAAACACAAAATGATTAAATAGTTTGCCCATAGTTACAGGTTTGAAAGTCTTAACATAGTAGTTATACTATGTTGTTTTGCCTCTAATAATAAAAGAATGTAAGACCAGAAAAGGTAACTGAAAGAAAATAGTGTAGGGTATCTTTCATTCTGAGCAAATGCTCCTTTACCATTTCTGTATTAAATAGCATCTGTGGGCCTTAAGAGCTCAGTTTGCCCACCACAGTGAGTCTCATCTTCATGTACACCCGCAAGACTGGGATCCTAATTAGA
The DNA here is from genome assembly GCF_902686445.1 of Sciurus carolinensis. Taxonomy (NCBI): domain Eukaryota; kingdom Metazoa; phylum Chordata; class Mammalia; order Rodentia; family Sciuridae; genus Sciurus; species Sciurus carolinensis. The sequence continues at coordinate 36,018,771 of NC_062215.1, forward strand.
ATACTATAAATTTCATGGCCAGGTGAGTGGCACACACCTGTAATCTCAGCAGCTCGGGAGGCTGAGGCAGGAAGAGTTCAAAGCCAGCCTGTGCAAAAGCAATGTGCTAAGCATCCCTCTACATACAGTACAAAATAGTGCTGGGGATGTGGCTTAGGGATTGAGTGCCCCTGAGTTCATTCCCCAGTAACTCCCCCCAAAAAATTTCATTCTTATATAAATACATCCAAATAGATTCTACTGTCATATATAAAAAGAACAAATAAAAACAGTTGCTGAAATAGAGGCAGATGAAGTACTGTGCTATACTTTTTATGATGTCTCTGATTGAATTTTAGGACATGTTCATTTCAAATTTTATGGGGTAAGAAATAATAAGTGTTACTCCTCATATTTATAGTGGACCATAGCAAAATATGCTCCCAGGTTTAATGGGTTTCAGCAACAAGACTCCCAGGAACTTCTGGCTTTTCTTTTGGATGGTCTTCATGAGGATCTCAACCGAGTCCATGAGAAGCCATATGTGGAGCTGAAGGACAGTGATGGACGACCAGACTGGGAAGTAGCTGCAGAGGTTTGTCCATTTTGAGTGTCTATTGTAAACAATAGATTAAATGTTCTAGTCACAAATATGTGTGGCTACCACTTAAATGCAAACTAAAATGTTCTGTAACCATAATTTTACTGAGAACAAAATAATTTATTTTCTCTGCTTTATTATTATGTAGTAATAGTGACAGAAAAAACATTTAATGAAAATAGAAAAATATTGCTATTTCACATTATTAACTTTATGGTGTGGGATAGCAATGATTATCCAGTAGAACTTAAAGAGTTATAATAATTGCTAAAATAACATATACAGTGACTGATAGCTGTGTTTTATCTGCTTCTTATGGACAAAGAACTCTAATACTTAATGCCATTACCAGAGTAGGAACAAATGAAAATTAAGATTTTTCATATGAATTTACTCTCACTTACTTACATACATACTTAAATGATGCTAAGGAGTGAACCCAGGACCTTACACATATAGCCCCAGCCCCTTTAATATTTTATGTACTATTCAGAAAAAATCATTCTATTCTCTATTCCTTCAGTAGACAATACATTTTAAATTACAAATCTGGATTATAAATTTATAGGCAGATACCTATTCTATTTTAAATGAAGCTTAAGGATTATGTTCTTGACCTTTAAATGCAGTATACTTAGTGCTTTTGGATTTATGTAGAAATCTTATCTTCTGAATTTTGGGATGTAAAACAAAGATTTGTATCTCTCTCCTTGGTAGGCCTGGGACAACCATCTGAGAAGAAATAGATCAATTGTTGTGGATTTGTTCCATGGGCAACTAAGATCCCAAGTCAAATGCAAGACATGTGGGCATATAAGTGTCCGATTTGACCCTTTCAATTTTTTGTCTTTGCCACTACCAATGGACAGTTATATGCACTTAGAAATAACAGGTGGGTCACAAAGATCTAAAATATTATTTGACTCCATTTCTTCTACTTTTTACACACACAGCCTAAATTTGTAATTATACTTATTTGTCTATAGTGAGTTCTCGTAAAGATTAGTAGTCAGCATATTATAATCTAACAATCTACATTCAGGTATGATTTGGGATTTGAAAGACATGGAACCTGGGCCTATTTGTGCATCCATTGATTGGACATGCCAGAAACTTTGAAATATTGCAGAACTGCTCATACTTACATATAAGATGAACATTTAAAAATCTTAATTTTCCTACTATTATTCTTAAGTACTACCTTAGTATTTACATATATAATACAATTCTAGACTGAGTTGTTTGCTATTTGCAAGTCAGATATATCTGCTTACAGTGTATAAGACTTTGAGTGTAACTTGGATTTTACTAATAAAATATCTTTTCTCTTTACTAGTAATTAAGTTGGACGGTACTACCCCTATAAGATATGGACTAAGACTGAATATGGATGAAAAGTATACAGGTTTAAAAAAACAGCTGAGTGATCTCTGTGGACTTAAATCAGAACAAATCCTTCTTGCAGAAGTACATGGTTCCAACATAAAGGTAATATTAATTACTCCCTCTAGGAAACCTTTGATTCCATCTGTCAGAGTTTAGTTTTCTCCATTATTATCAATTAATTGTTATGCTAAATGGCCATGGTAGATATGGGGGGGTTGTTTTGTTTTTGGTATTGGAGATTGAACCCAGGGGTGCTTAACTACTAAGTCACATTCCCAGCTCTTTTTATTTTTTATTTCAAGACAGGGTCTTGCTAAGTTTCCTAGGGCCTTAAACTTGCTATCCTCCTTCCTCAGACTCCCAAGTCACTGATGGTGGCGGGTTTTTTTATTTGTTTGTTTTGTTTTTTAATATTTTTGTTTTAGTTGTAGGTAGACACAGTACCTTTATTTTATTTTTCTGTGGTGCTGAGGATCGAACCTGGGGTCTCACATGTGCTAGGCAAGTGCTCTACCACTGAGCCACAAACCCCCATCCCCTGGTGGTGGTGTTTTTAAAGAAGAAAAATACCTAAGGCTATCCATATGAATTGATCTAGCTGTGTCATTATAATACAGGCTCTCCCCTGCAACTGTTGGAACTACACACAACAGCCCTTCTATAATACCACTATTACTGGAATTCTTCCTAGGTTATTTTGTTATTTATGATTGTGTATTTATGAATAAACAGCCCTGTGTCTCAGGGTTCTGCATCCCCTGACTCAACCCACCATGGATGAAAAACACTTGAAGAAAAACTATCATATTTAAACTGATCACGTACAGACTTTTTTCCTTATCATTATTCCCTAAATAATACAATATAACAACTATTTACATAATTGTTATATAATATTAAATATTACCAATAATCTAAAGATGATTTAAAGTATGCTTGCATATGCTGATTTTCGTGTCTGCAATGAGTCCTAGAACCAATCCCCTAAAAACACTAAGGGAAAACTATATGCTTTACCTTTCAAAATGCTAAGAAATTAGAAAATAAAGACAAATTGACACAATCTTGTTTCCTGCATATCAGTTGGGGAAATAGTCTAATATATTGTCTTCCCTATGTGCTTCTACCATTAAAGTTCTTTAAGTTGTCCTTGAGGTTTCTGAATAAAACCCTACCTCACTGACATTTTTCTTCATGTATAACTTAAAAAGTGAGATCTCTGTGAGGATTTTGGGTTTATATTCTTGAAACAAAAAGACACAATGTAGGAAGTCAAGCATACACAACATACTTTTTTCTTTCTAAAAAGGGAAAATGATTTTCTTTGACTGTGAGGTGGGTTTCAATTATGTTATCCAGTATACATCTTTTAGTTAGTGAAGAAGTTATTCAGTTCTCTTATTTGTTTTACCAGTAAAGTTCCTAAGATAGACATTCTCTTCAGATAGATGAAAGATAATTTTTCCATTTTATCTGAAACATCCCTTCCTTCTCCTTTTGCTTTTTTTTTTTATCTCCTCCCCCCCCCCCCCCCAAGAACTTTCCTCAGGACAACCAAAAAGTACGACTCTCCGTGAGTGGATTTTTGTGTGCATTTGAAATTCCCATCCCTGCATCTCCAGTTTCAGTTTCTAGTCCAGTACAGACAGGTAAGATAAAACTAGAGCCCCTTCTCGTGACCTCTCCTTTGAATACTGTTTTAAGAGTTATCATCTTTTTTTGTATTTGTTATGCTAAGGATATTAGAGCAAAAGAATTTTTAATTTCTTTTGATTAGAACACTGTAGATATACATAGTAGCTTGATTCGTCCCAACAAAATCATACATCCATGGGATTTGATCTGTTCCATTTCATTCCCCATTCTTCCCTACTTCCCCCTTCCCCCTTCCCTCCCTCCATCCCCCTTGCCCTCCACAGATCCTCCCATTGCTCATCCATTTATTCATCCTTTATTGGCACTTTCCACACACACCTATAGGTGAAATTCCCTGTGGTATATTTATATATGCACATGTGATTTTGTTAAATTTATTCTACCTTTCCTCCCTTTTCCCATCCCTCTTCCCTTTCTTTTAACCTCCTTCTACTTAGAGCAAAAGAATTTTTGAACCCAAAAGAAACTTTAGTGATTTCTTTTATAAATGAGGAACCCAAAAGTCAGAAAACCCATGTGACTAAGTTAGGTAGGTGGCTACTAGCTCATATATCATTGGCATTCATATCTCTTTTAATACTTTTACTCAGTACTAACATGGTAACCGATGGTTTGAGAGGAACATATTACCAGAAAACATTAGCAATAAGTTTAGCTGAAAAGGAAGCAGTCCAGTTATTGAATGTGATTGAATATGGGTCAGTCAGTTTTTTTGGCCATTAATATACCTTGTTCTTCTTTATACTGCTTATAATTAGTGTAATACTCTGCCTATAAAAGTTTCATAGGAATCAGGCTCCTCTCACTGGCATGTAGTAGATACTACTGATAATGAGTTAGTAGATGATTTAATGTTGCTTATCATTTTTGTGCTACTAGTGATTTAACCCAGGGGATCTTAACCACTGAGCTACATCCCTAGTCCTTTTTATTTTGTGAGACAGGGTCTGACTAAGTTGCTTAGGGTCTCACTAGTCACTGAAGCTGGCCTTGAATTTATTATGCTCCTGCCTCAGCCCTCCAAATTGCTGGGTTTACAAGTGTGTGTTACCCTGCCTAGCATAATATTGATTTTTATTTAGAGACAGTAGAACCCTGTAATAACTTTCTATGAACTTTTCTTTCCTATACATATTTACCAGTTACATGGACTGTTGAGCACTTGAAATGTGACTAGTGAGACAGAAGAAATATATTTTAATTTGATTTAGATTTAAATTTTAAAAGCAATTTCTGTTTAGAAGCCAGATTAGACCTAGAAGTTTTAGAGGAATGGAGAATTTTAGAGGAGAGGAAAAAGAAAACAAGTGGTAGAACTGTGTGCCACAACATGATGTTCATATAGATTTCTTCAAGAATTCTGCTTAACAGGTTTCCTGTTGTTATTCTTACTTTGTCATTTAATCATCAAAGTGAGTTTCAAAACAAAATCTGAAATTAAAATCTTCCAATAAATCTAGAATTCTTATTTGAGCTATGATTTCTTTCTATCCTATGTTAAAAGAGACTATACTGTCCAGGTCCTCAGAATACTTGAGAAAAGAGCAAAGATGAAGATAGCATAAGCTGATGATGCTGCACATATCTTTGAATTTACAGATTTCTCCTCTTCCCCATCTACAAATGGAATGTTCACCCTGACTACCAATGGGGACCTGACTCGACCTATATTCATCCCCAATGGAATGCCAAACACTGTTGTGCCATGTGTAACTGAGAAGAACTTTACAAATGGAATGGTGAATGGCCATTTGCCATCTCTTCCTGACAATCCCTTTACAGGATACATCATTGCAATCCACCGAAAAATGGTTAGTCAAATGTTGGGCAACTTACTGTTGGTCTTGTCAGTGTCACTTGTGAAACAGCCTTTTTCTATCTTTACACCATCTTCATTAAACACATCTTCTGTATGATGTTTATACTAATGTACGTAATCAGAGCTGGGATTTAGTATCACATGTTAATGTATGCAATGCATTCCTCTCTTATATATTAAAATGCACCAGGATAGCCAGTGCTTCTGAGTACTACTTTTAAAATTTGTATCACCTATGTGTTCGTATCTTCATAGGCATGTACATCTTCTTGGCCATTTAAATGTGAATGCCTTTGGATAAAGTCTTTTAAATATCGTTTTGCTTTTTTTTAAAAACAAAATCTGAGAATATTCTTTGATAAGTTTTTCATAATTCATTGATAAGCTAATTTCTTCATTAAAGGCTGACTCTGATTTAAAAAAAAAAAAAAAAGATTTGAAAAGTAATCAGTAGATAAGAGGCTGAATCCCAGCAGTTCAACTGGCAGAGTCAGAAGAATCACAAGTTCAAAGCAGCAACTTAACAAGACCCTGTCTCAAAAATTAACAAAAAGGGGCTGGGATGTAGCTTGATGGTAGAGCACCCCTGGGTCAATCCCCGTTACCCCCCACAAAAAAATGAGAGTGGGACTGGGGTTGTACCTCAATGGTAGAGCACTTGCCTGGCACTGGTGAGGCACTAAGTTTGATCCTCAGTACCACATAAAAAACAAATAAATAAAAAATAAAGGTTAAATTCTATTTAAAAAAAAATGAAAAAGGTAGTTATAATTTATAGGAGAACTTGGTACAGTAAAAGGGGCACTGGACTAGGACCTGTGTTTTGGTTCTCTCTCTGCCACTAGATAGCCAATTGAGCTCTTTGGACTTTATTTTATTTTTTTAATATATTTTTACTTATAGATAGACACATTACCTTTATTTTCTTTGTTTATTTTTATGTGGTGCTGAGGATCAAACCCAGTACCTCACATGTGCTAGGCAAACACTCTACCACTGAGCCACAACCCCAGCTCTCTTTGGACTTTGAGTGGCCTAATTTTATAAAAATAAGGAATTTGGCTGCTAGGTAATGTCTAAGATCCATTAGTTACCTGATCTCTATTTAAAAATTCATTCTAGGGGCAGGGGATATGGCTCAGTTGGTAGAGTGCTTGCCTCAAAAGCACAAGGCCCTGGGTTCAATCCCCAGCTCTGAAGAAAAGAAAACCTTAAATTTTTTTTTTTTTCATTCCATCTTATTTATTATCTTTACTGGATGAAAAATACTATTCCCTACTCACTTAAAAAGCCAATGAATTAAGCTTTGTAAGAGTGTATAAAGTCAATATAAAAAGGTCAAGTATAGCACATGCTTAATTAGTATACTGAGCACATCCCCAACACCACCAAAGAAAAGAAAAAAGGAAGAAAAAGAAAAGAAAAAAGTATCAAGTATATCACTTCTATGATAAGAAAAATGAAATTTTTTAAAACAAAGAAGAGGCACTATATTAATTTCCTGGGACTGCTGTAACAAGTTACCACCAACTTGGTGACTTACTACAATAGAAGGTTTCAGTTTCTGTGCAAGATCTCTAAAGCCAAGGAATCAGTAGCTGTACTCCTTCCAGGGGCTCTAACAGACAATGTTTCCTTGTCTTTTTCAATCTCTGATTCCGGGCATTCCTTAATTTATGACTTGTTGCATAACTGCAATTTCTCCCTTTTCATACGGCCTTTTCCTTTGCTGTCTTCTTTTCTCTTAAGGATACTTGGCATTGGATTTAGGACCTATTGAAATAATAGAAAATTTTGAGATCCTCAACTTAATTACATCTCCAAAAACCCTTTTGCCAAATGAGGTTGAATTTACCGATTCCAGAGTTTAGAATGTGAATATATCTTTGGAGGAGCCACCATTCACCCTCTATAGATATTTTTATCATAGTATTATGAAAGTTGAGTACCTAGAATAATTAAGTACCTAGAAAAATTTTTTTAAATTTATTTTTATTATAAACAAATGGGATACATGTTGTTTCTGTTTGTACATGAAGTAAAGGCATACCATTTGCGTAATCATACATTTACATAGGGTAATGGTGTTTGACTGATTCTGTTATTTTTTCCTTACCCCCCACCCCTCCCATCCCTCTTTCCCCTCTACACAGTCCCTCCTTCCTCCATTCTTGCCCCCTTCCACCCCCCATTATGTGTCATCATCCGCTTATCAGCAAGATCATTCGTCCTCTGGTTTTTTGAGATTGGCTTATCTCACTTAGTATGATATTCTCCAATTTCATCCATTTGCCTGCAAATGCCATAATTTTATTATTCTTTATGGCTGAGTAATATTCCATTGTATATATATACCACAGTTCCTTTATCCATTCATCAATTGAAGGGCATCTAGGTTGGTTCCACAATCTGGCTATTGTAAATTGAGCAGCTGTGAACATTGATGTGGCTGTATCTCTATAGTATGCTGATTTTAAGTCCTTTGAGTATAGGCCGAGGAGTGGGATAGCTGGGTCAAATGGTAGGTCCATTCCAAGCTTTCTGAGGAATCTCTACACTCTTTTCCAGAGTGGCTGCACTAATTTGTAACCCCACCAACAATGTATGAGTGTACCATTTTCCCCACAGCCTCACCAACACCTATTGTTGCTTGTATTCTTGATAATCGCCATTCTAATGGGGGTGCATTTCTCTTATTACTAGAGATGTTGAACATTTTTTCATATGTCTCTTGATTGCTTGTAGATCTTCTTCTGTGAAGTGTCTGTTCATTTCCTTAGCCCATTTGTTGATTGGGTTATTTGTATTCTTGGTGTAGAGTTTTCTGAGTTCTTTATGTATTCTGGAAATTAGTGCTCTATCTGAAATATACGTGGCAAAGATTTTCTCCCACTCTGTACGTTCTCTCTTCGCATTGCTGATAGTTTCCTTTGCTGAGAGAAAGCTTTTTAGGTTGAATGTATCCCAGTTATTATTCTTGCTTTTATTTCTTGTGCTATGGGAGTCCTGTTAAGGAAGTCGGATCTTAAGCTGACATGTTGAAGATTTGGACCTACTTTTTCTTCTATAAGATGAAGGGTCTCTGGTCTGATTCTGAGGTCCTTGATCCATTGTGAGTTGATTTTTGTGCAGGGTGAGAGATAGGGGTTTAGTTTCATTCTGTTGCATATGGATTTCCAGTTTTCCCAGCACCATTGGTTGAAGAGGCTATCTTTTCTCCATTGCATATTTTTGGCACCTTTGTCTAGTATTAGAAAATTGTATTTATATGGGTTTGTGTCCATGTCCTCTATTCTGTACCATTGATCTACCTGTCTATTTTGATGCCAATACTATGCCGTTTTTGTTGTTTTTGCTTTGTAGTATAGTTGAAGGTCCGGTATTTCGATACCCCCTGCTTCACATTTCCTGCTAAGGATTGCTTTAGCTATTCTGGGTTTCTTATTCTTCCAGGTGAATTTCACGATTGCGTGCTCTATTTCTGTAAAGTACATCATTGGGATTTTAATTGGAATTGCATTGAATCTGTATAGCACTTTTGGTAGTATGGCCATTTTGACAATATTAATTCTGCCTATCCAAGAACATGGGAGATCTTTCCATCTTCTAAGGTCTTCCTCAATTTCTTTCTTCAATGTTTTGTGGTTTTCGTTGTAGAGATCTTTTACCTCTTTGGTTAGATTGATTCCCAAGTATTTTTTTTTTTTTTTGAGGCTATTGCAAATGGAGTTGTTTTCCTCATTTCCCTTTCAGATGTTTCATCGCTTGTGTATAAAAATGCTTTAGAGGGCTGGGGATATAGCTCAGTTGATAGAGTGCTTGCCTTGGAAGCACAAGGCCCTGGGTTCAATCCCCAGCACCGCAAAAAAAAAAAAAAAAAAAAAAAGCTTTAGATTTATGCGAGTTGATTTTATAGCCTGCTGTTTTGCTGAATTCATTGATGAGGTCTAGAAGTTTTCTGGAGGAGGTTTTTGGATCCTCTAAATATAGAATCATGTCATCAGCAAATAGTGACAGCTTAAGTTCCTCTTTTCCTATTCGTATCCCTTTAATTTCTTTAGTCTGCCTAATTGCTCTGGTTAGAGTTTCGAGGACAGTGTTGAACAGAAGTGGTGAAAGAGGACATCCCTGTCTTGTTCCCGTTTTTAAAGGGAATGGTTTCAGTTTTTCTCCATTAAGAATGATGTTGACCATGGGCTTAGCATAAATAGCCTTTACAATGTTCAGGTATGTTCCTACTATCCCTATTTTTTCTAGCGTTTTGAGCATGAAGGGGTGTTGTATTTTGTCGAATGCTTTTTCTGCATCAATTGAAATAACCATATGATTCTTATCCTTAAGTCTATTGACATGATGGATTACGTTTATTGATTTACGGATGTTAAACCATCCTTGCGTTCCAGGGATGAACCCCACTTGATTGTGGTGCACAGTTTTCTTAATATGTTTTTGGATACGGTTTGCCAGTATTTTGTTAAGGATCTTTGCATCTATATATTCATCAAGGATATTGGTCTAAAATTTTCTTTCCTTGATGTGTCTTTGCCTGGTTTGGGTATGAGGGTGATATTAGCTTCATAGAATGAGTTTGGTAGGGTACCCTCCTTTTCTGTTTCCTGGAATACTTTGAGAACTACTGGAATGAGTTCTTCTTTGAAGGTCTTATAGAACTCGGCTGAGATTCCGTCTGGTCCTGGGCTTTTCTTGGATGGTAGGTTTTTAATGGCTTCTTCTATTTCATTGCTTGATATTGATCTTTTTAAATTGTGTATGTCCTCCTGGTTCAGTTTGGGAGGAGCATATGTCTCTGGAAATTTGTCAATGTCTTCAGTCGTTTCTATTTTGTTGGAATACATATTTTCAAAGTAGCTTCTCATTATGTTCTGTATCTCGGTGGTGTCTGTCGTGATATTTCCTTTTTCATCACAAATTTTAGTAATTTGAGTGTTCTCTCTTCTCTTTGTTAGTGTGGCTAAGGGTTTGTATATTTTGTTTACTTTTTCAAAGAACCAACTTTTTGTGTTGTCAATTTTTTGAATTGTTTCTTTTTTTTCAATTTCATTGATTTTAGCTCTGATTTTAATTATTTCCTGTCTTCTACTACTTTTGCTGTTATTCCGTTCTTTTTTTTTTCAAGAATAATTGTTTTATTTTTTACATTTCATAATTTTTTTAAATTTATTTTTGTTGTAAACAAATGGGATACATGTTGTTTCTGTTTGTACATGGAGTAACAGCATATTTGCATAATCATACATTTACATAGGGTAAAGATGTTCGATTGATTCTATTATTTTTTCCTTCCACCCCTCTTTTCTATTCTTCTTTTTCTAGGGCTTTGAGCTATAATGTTAGGTCATTTAGTTGTTGACTTTTCATTCTTTTCTGGAATGCGCTCCTTGCAATGAATTTTCCTCTTAGTACCGCTTTCATAGTGTCCCAGAGATTTTGATATGTTGTATCATCGTTTTCATTGGCCTCTAAGAATTTTTTTTTATCTCCTCCCTGATGTTTTCTGTTATCCATGTTTCATTCAATAGCATATTATTTAGTCTCCAGGTATTGGAGTAATTTCTGATTTTTATTTTGTCATTGATTTCTACTCTCATTCCATTACGATCTGATAGAACACAAAGAAGTTATCTCTAGTTTTTGCATTTCCTAAGGGCTGCTTTGTGACATAACATGGTCTATTTTCGAGAAGGTTCCATGTGCTGCTGAGAAGAAAGTGAATCCGCTCCTTGATGGATGGAATATTCTATATATGTCTATTAAGCCTAGGTTATTGATTGTGTTATTGAGTTCTGTGGTTTCTTTGGTTGGTTTTTGTTTGGAAGATCTATCTAGTGGTGACAGCGGTGCATTAAAGTCACCCAGAATTATTGTGTTGTGGTCTATGTGATTCCTGAAATTGAGAAGGATTTGTTTGATGTACATGGATGCACCATTGTTTGGGGCATAAATATTTAGTATCGTTATGTCTTCCTGATTTATGGTTCCCTTAAGCAGTATGAAATGTCCTTCTTTATCCCTTCTGACTAACTTTGGCTTGAAGTCCCCTTTATCTGATATAAGGATGGAAACCCCCGCTTTTTTACTGAGTCCATGTGCGTGGCAGGTTTTTTCTCATCCTTTCACCATTCGTCTGTGGATGTCTTTTTCTATGAGATGAGTCTCTTGTAGGCAGTATATTGTTGGGTCTTTCTTTTTAATCCATTCTGCCAGTCTATGTCTTTTGATTGATGAGTTTAGGCCATTAATGTTCAGGGTTATTATTGAGATATGATTTGTATTCCCAGTCATTTGGGCTTATTTTTGGTTTTTTAACTAGGCTTGGTTTCTCCTTTGAGTGGATTTTTCTCTAAGGTAGTTCCTCCCTTTGCTGACCTACATTGTTGTTTTTTCATTTCTTCCTCATGGAATATTTTGTTGAGAACATTCTGTAGCGCAGGCTTTCTATTTGTAAATTCTTTTAACGTTTGTTTATCATGGAAGGATTTTATTTCATCTTCAAATCTGAAGGTTAGTTTTGCTGGGTATAGGATTCTTGGTTGGGAACCGTGTTCTTTCAGAGCTTGAAATACGTTGTTCCAGGCCCTTGTAGCTTTGAGAGTCTGGGTTGAGAAGTCGGCTGCTATCTGTATTGGTCTCCCCCTATATGTAATCTGATGCTTTTCTCGCACAGCCTTCAAAATCCTATCTTTATTTTGAATATTAGGCATTTTCATTATAATGTGCCTTGGTGTGGATCTGTTGTGATTTTGTGCATTTGGTGTTCTGTAAGCCTCTTGTAATTGATTTTCCATTTCATTCTTCAGGTTTGGGAAATTTTCTGATATTATTTCATTGAATAGGTTGTTCATTCCTTTGGTTTATATCTGTGTGCCTTCCTTAATCCCAATAATTCTTAAATTTGGTCTTTTCATGATGTCCCATAGTTCTTGAAGATTCTGTTCATGATTTCTTACCGTCTTCTCTGTTTGGGCAACTTTATTTTCAAGATTAAATATTTTGTCTTCATTGTCTGAGGTTCTGCCTTCCAAGTGGTCTAGTCTTTTGTTGATGCTTTACATTGAGTTTTTTATTTGGTTTATTGTTTCTTTCATTTCAAGGATTTCCGTTTGGTTTTTTTTGAGAATCTCTATCTCTTTGTTGAAATGCTCTTTTGCTTCCTGCAGTTGCTCTTTCAACTGCTTATTGGTATTATCATTCATTGTCTGCATTTGCTCTCTTATCCTATCCTTTGCTTCGCGAATCACCTTAATCATGTATAATCTGAAGTCCATTTCTGACATTTCTTCTACCATACTGTCATTGGATTCTATTACTATAGAATCCAGATTTGTTTGGATCATTTTCTTCCCTTGTTTTTTCATGTTGTTCATGTATCTTCCCCTCTAGCAGTGCAGATCTGGGGTATTGCAGATTTCCCCCTATAGGCTTATAGTGGCCCTATAGGTTTCCAAAACCCTTTCTTCGATGGGAGATCAATATTAGCAGTGCCCAATTCGGACAGTATGCAATCCTAGACCAAACAGCCCCTATGAGGACATTAACAAGATTGTCATAATAGACAGAATGAGTTCAAATATTATCTTCAGTAAAACAAACAGATTTGCAGTAAGGTCTGCAGTTTCAAATGGGGGACAAAGAGGATGCAGAGGGATGTAGAATGTGGCTGTTAATGGGATAAGAAAAGAATATACAGAAGTTCTAGATAATAGTAAGGGTGAGAGTGTAATCAAAAGAAATTGGATGTTAGCATGCAAAAAAGGGAGAAAGAGACTCAGAGGGAACAGGTAAACAAAAGGAAAAGAGAGCAAGAAAAGTAAAGAAAATAAATAGAAATTTTTTCAATAAGGAGAAAGAAGAAAATCTACAGTATAACAGTCATATAGTAATGAAACCTCCCAGTCTTCAGTAGCCTGACAATGAGCTTCAAGCCTCCAGCAGGTGTTTCAGGATGGAATTTGCCCCACCTAAAGATCGGAGCTATGGCTTCCAGGATTATTCAAGATGGCCGCTCTGGCTTCCAAATGTGTTGGCAAATGGGGAGCTGCAGCTCAGGGTGTGGATGTGGTCAACTGGAGGTCCTGGAGGCAGGGTGTGGTTGGTCAGGTAGGGGTCCTGGAGGTGGGGCATGTTTGGTGTGGTTGTGGGATCCTGGAGGCAGGGTGCAATCAGTTGGTCTCTCGTCCCAGTGATAGGGCGCAGTCAGTCGGTCTGGGGTTCCTGGCGGCAGGGAGCAGTCAGTCCATGTGAGGGCCCTGGAGGCAGGGAGTGATCAGTCAGGCCCAGGGATCCTGGAGACAGGGCTCAGTCAGTCTGGCCAGGGGTCCTATGGGGCCTGGCTGTTGTCTCAATATGGCGGCAGCCACGTGTAACCAAACCTGCAGGTACTGTGACAGTGAACTTCCAGGCAACAGCAGGCAGCTGGCGCTCCACTGGTGGTCAGCGATCAATTTGCTGACTGTTGTCAGACGATTGGGAGGTGATCCTCAGGCCGTGGGTGATGGATAGGTGTAAGGCAGGCGATGGACAGGCGAGAGGCAGGCAAATGACAGATGATAGGCGCCTGACAGTGAGCAGTCAGCACTCAAAAAGACATCGATTTGCTGGCAGACTGCAGGTGATCACAGCAGACAAATGGGGTAAACAGCAGGGGATCGATATGCAGCAAAAACTGCCTCACCAAGAAACAGATATCCTGTGCTTGAAACCAGAGTTACGGAGTGACAAGGAACGCAGCCTCCCTCTAGTGTGCCATCTTGGATCCCCCAGGTATCGGAAAAATTTTATAAATGATATATATGACATCTATATAGAAAACAATAAAATATTAATATATATTAAAGAACTAAAATCTTTGAAGTAAAACCTGATGTTCATGGATCAGAAGGCAGTATTTAAAAAAAAATAGTTCTGCCAGGTGCAGTGGCACACATCTATAATCCCAGCTGTGCATGTATGTATGCTTATGTATGTATGACTTAATAAACTGATTCTCACATGGTCATACATAGGGCCAAGAGTAGCCAAGACAGTTTTGTTTTGTTTTGTTTTGTTTCTTTGTATCAGAGGTTGAACCTAGAAGCACTTAACCATTGAACCACATCCCCTACCCATTTTATTTTTTTATTTTGAGACAGGATCTTGCTAAATTGTTGAGACTGGCTTTGAATTTGTGCTTCCCCTGCCTCAACTTCCAGAGCTGCTAGGATTACAGGCTTGCACCACTGTGCCTGGTAGGCACCACACTCTTAAAGAAAAGTTGAACAGCAGATACCAAGATTTGTTTTTTAAAGATGGTACTTAACAACAATGTGATGTTGCTATGAAAAAAAAATGAAGAGAACTCAAAAATAGGTTCAAAATGTTTGAACACTTGATTTATAACAAAGATAGCTTTGTAGTGCAGTGAGAGAAAGAGATTTTTCTTAGTAAATGGTGCTTGGGACAATTGGATGTCCATATGAAACTTCTTTTCCTATTTCTTGTCATAAATCTATGTGAAGGGCTGGGGTTGTGACTCAGTGGTAGAGTGCTTGCCTTGCATGTGTGAGGCACTGGGTTCGATCCTCAGCACCACCTAACATATATATAGGTGGACTATAGAACTAATTCTGAAAACAAAATAATAAAATGGCCCTTGGAAGATGATAAAGGTGAATATATTCATAATGCCGGTATAGGGAAAGACCATTTAAATTGGACACAGAAAATATTAATCATAAAGGAACAGATTGATAAATTGGACTTCATTAAAATGGAGACCATTAGTTCCATCAAAAGACATCATTAAGAGAGTGAAAAAGGGACCCTTGGAGAAGAAAGAAAAACGATCAGCCACCTTAGTAATCAGGAAAATATAAAACCACCGGAATAGCTAACCCACCAGAATAGCTAAAATTAAAACCTGTTGGTAAGGATAATGGAGCAACAGAAACAGTCATACCTCTGATGAGAATGTAAATTAATAAAGCTGCTTTGGAAAATAATTTTCTTGTTTAAGCTAGCCATTTCCACCCCTGGATATCTACCCAACAGGTATGTGCATCAGGAAATGTGTACAGAAATATTCATAGCAACATTATCAGCAATAATCCAAACTGAAAAGACAAAAATGAAAGTGTTAAATGTCTATTAGTGGTTGAAAGAATAAGGCAGTTGATCTATATTCATATAATAGGATATTATGCATCAATGAAAATAAATTTTAGTTTTATCACCATAATCTCATAATGTTAATAAAAAAATATAGACACAAAAGAAGGGAATTATATGATTCTTTTTAAAAAATAAAAACTTGAAAAACATACAAAGTGATATTTAGTATTTGTTTATTGAACAATCATTGAATCATAAACTCATTGTCAGCTCTAAATTTGCATCATTGGTTAGTCCTTATTATAAGTAGTTTCCTTCATGATCTAGCAAGTTACTTTTGGTAATGCCTAAAATTTATTATACTGTCTTTCTGTCATAAGTCAACTCCCTTTTTCCACTATTTTGGTGAAAGATAACACCATTCTTTCATGCTCAAGTCTAAAACCTGAGAGTATTTTTAGATTATTTTTTCCTTCTCTTCTAAAACTTCATATTCAATATATGACCATACCTTTTAATTTCTTCTTTTTAAAATACTACTTGATCCTGGCACAGTGCATTTGCCTGTAATCCCAGCCCCTCAGAGTGCTGAGGCAGGAGGATTGCAAATTCAAGGCCAGCCTGGGCAACTTAGCAAAACCCTGTCTCATAAAAAAATTGTTTAAAAGGGCTGAAAATGTAGGTAGTTCCATGGTAGGGTGCTTACCTAGCATGTGTGAGGCCCTGATTTCCATCCCCAGTACTACAAACAAAACAAAAGAAAGTAAAATAAAATTTGAATTTGTCATTTCTTCTTTGTTTCATGACTACCATTCATACCCTTTTGAAATCATAGTTGAATTGCTTTGAAAATAATTTTTTTCCTGTATTTTTCTGCAAGGTAGTAACAGAAGAGGAATAGTCAATATTGAGAAATAGGAGAGGGGTAAGACAGTATACTGACATAATAACTAAATGATGAGTCAGCTTCAAGAAAAAAGTAAATAAGTCTAAAAAGAATGAAAACTGGAAAAAGGCAGTGTAATCAAGTACAGAAATAGGGCAAAAACTTGGCAGAGTTCAAGCAAGTTGAGTTTTTTCAGAGGGGAGAAAAAATTGTGAGGAAAGAATAAGAAGAAAATTCCTGGTTCAGCAGAACTGGGTGTAGAAATTCTCCTGGGAAGAATTGAGTAGATGTGGGATAAGTTACCTATTAGAGGATGAAAATTGTATGGGGTTTTTCATTTTTTGGTGCTAGGAATTGAACCCAGGAGTTCTTTACCACTGAGCCACATCCCCCAGTCCTTTCTATTTTTTTATTTTTTGAAACAAAGTCTTGCTAAATTGCTGAAGCTGGTTTTGAATTTGCAATCCTCTTGCCTCAGCCTCCCAAATTGCTGTGATTACAGGCATGTACCACTGCACTAGGCTTTGTGGGTTTTCTTTTGAGACAGGATCTTGCTGAATTGCCCAGACTGGCCTCCTGCTTGTGATCCTCCTGTCTCAGCCTCCCAAATAGCTGTGATTATAGGAACACATGACTGTGGCTTCACTAAGTTTCTTATTTTAAAATATATTTGAACTGAACTGTCTAGGTTCCTTGGAGTCTTACAACAAAATTGATAGATGAAATCAGGTTTTAATGTTTTGTGTTTAGCAAAGCTTAAATGAATAATGTCAAAATAAAATGCTTATGAATCTGAAATTAAAAAGGTCTTGGGCTGGGGTTGTGGTTCAGTGGTAGAAGTCCTTGCCTGGCATGCATGAGACACTGGGTTCTATCTTCAGCACCACATAAAAATGAATAAATAAAATTATTTTTTAAAAAAGGTCTTTTTAGTTAGAAACTAGCTAATCATTCATGTCTTTATAAGTTATTGATTTAGCTTTTCTGACTATTTCATAAAGACCATTCTTTTAAAATAATTAAATGTCTGAGTACTCAGCAGCTTTTTGAATAATCTTGACCTCCCACCATCCATTCTGTTATTCTAAACTTCTGATTTATTAAGAAGTCATTTCCAGTCAAATTTTTATGGTAGGTATGCATATATGTGGGCTAATCATCCCTAATATGAAAATTTCCAGATTAAGGATGCTTCCCTGATAAAGTTTAATGCAAATATTTAAAAATCTACAAGAACTGGCATTCTGAAAGACTTCTGGTTCCAGGCATTTTTGGAAAGCATATTCATCCTATGTTAAGGAATGTTATCAGAACCTCTTTAACATAAAGCAGATTTTTAAAATTTTGACCTTTTTTATTATATATTTAAAAAACAAGAATGAAGTCACTTTGTTGCTTTTAGCAGGGTGAATCAGTTGTTATAAACTAACAACTGACTTTCAGAAATTCCAAGAATTGGGAATTGCTGCTTTAACAACCACTATCAACAGCTTATTCTTAGAAAATTACATTTTGAGGGACATTTTTATTTATTGGCAAGCTTTCTAGAGAAAGAATGAGTTTTAATTGTTCAAAGACCTTCAGCTATGAAGCTGTTGCCAGTTTTTACATAGGTTTAGTATGTGTTACAAATGTTTATCAGCGAAAACTGTAGATTGAAAATATTAAATACTGAACTCCAATTTTGATATGTAACTGAAATTGGCAATACCTCTACCTTTCAATAACTCCACCTTAAATACCAATGCATATTTTTTAAAGATGGTTCCATGAAAGAAGAGTGTGGTAGTAATTAAGTTGAAAATGGGTAGTAATGGATGGGTAGTAATGGCAAACTTGGAAGAATCAGAGGCCTTTGTTTTCACTTTCTTCTCTTATTTGTACACATAGATGAGAACAGAATTGTATTTCCTGTCATCTCAGAAGAATCGCCCCAGCCTCTTTGGAATGCCACTGATTGTTCCATGTACTGTGCACACCCGGAAGAAAGATCTATATGATGCAGTTTGGATTCAAGTATCTCGTTTAGCCAGTCCTCTTCCACCTCAGGAAGCTAGTAACCATGCTCAGGATTGGTAAGCTCAGGGGATTAGCCTAGACTTGTGGGTTCCAAACTCTAAAAGAATAATTTATGTGAATTCTTAGGGTACAAAGGACTTTTCCATGTCAAGTTAAGTCACTCTTGGAAGAACCATTCAGATAGCATTTAAGTAAACCTGATCTTTTGAGTAAAAGAAACTATGCAACTTCCTTTTGTCACATAGATATTCCAGTATCTAATAATTCTTTCATTTACCTGCTAATGCTTCAGGCAATATCCTTGTCTTCTGTTACTGCAAAAGTAGAGTATGAATTCACCAGGAAATATGTATTGTCTCAATTATCTTTGAAATTCAGAATGGGAGTAATATTGTATGTATCTATACATGAACTACGAAAAAGTTTCATGCCATAATATGTCATTTTTTAAAAATTTTTATTTTTTATTTATTTATTTTTTTAAGTTTATTTTTATTATAAACAAATGGGATACATGTTGTTTCTGTTTGCACATGGAGTAACAGCATACCATTTGCGTAATCATACATTCACATAGGGTAATGATGTTTGATTCATTCTGTTATTTTTTTCTCCCCCCCCACCCCTCCCACCCCTTTTTTCCCTCTATACAGTCCCTCCTTCCTCCATTCTTGCCCCCTTCCACCCCCCATTATGTGTCATCATCCGCTTATCAGCAAGATCATTCGTCCTCTGGTTTTTTGAGATTGGCTTATCTCACTTAGTATGATATTCTCCAATTTCATCCATTTGCCTGCAAATGCCATAATTTTATTATTCTTTATGGCTGAGTAATATTCCATTGTATATATATACCACAGTTCCTTTATCCATTCATCAATTGAAGGGCATCTAGGTTGGTTCCACAATCTGGCTATTGTAAATTGAGCAGCTGTGAACATTGATGTGGCTGTATCTCTATAGTATGCTGATTTTAAGTCCTTTGAGTATAGGCCGAGGAGTGGGATAGCTGGGTCAAATGGTAGGTCCATTCCAAGCTTTCTGAGGAATCTCTACACTCTTTTCCAGAGTGGCTGCACTAATTTGTAACCCCACCAACAATGTATGAGTGTACCATTTTCCCCACAGCCTCACCAACACCTATTGTTGCTTGTATTCTTGATAATCGCCATTCTAATGGGGGTGCATTTCTCTTATTACTAGAGATGTTGAACATTTTTTCATATGTCTCTTGATTGCTTGTAGATCTTCTTCTGTGAAGTGTCTGTTCATTTCCTTAGCCCATTTGTTGATTGGGTTATTTGTATTCTTGGTGTAGAGTTTTCTGAGTTCTTTATGTATTCTGGAAATTAGTGCTCTATCTGAAATATACGTGGCAAAGATTTTCTCCCACTCTGTACGTTCTCTCTTCGCATTGCTGATAGTTTCCTTTGCTGAGAGAAAGCTTTTTAGGTTGAATGTATCCCAGTTATTATTCTTGCTTTTATTTCTTGTGCTATGGGAGTCCTGTTAAGGAAGTCGGATCTTAAGCTGACATGTTGAAGATTTGGACCTACTTTTTCTTCTATAAGATGAAGGGTCTCTGGTCTGATTCTGAGGTCCTTGATCCATTGTGAGTTGATTTTTGTGCAGGGTGAGAGATAGGGGTTTAGTTTCATTCTGTTGCATATGGATTTCCAGTTTTCCCAGCACCATTGGTTGAAGAGGCTATCTTTTCTCCATTGCATATTTTGGCACCTTTGTCTAGTATTAGAAAATTGTATTTATATGGGTTTGTGTCCATGTCCTCTATTCTGTACCATTGATCTACCTGTCTATTTTGATGCCAATACTATGCCGTTTTTGTTGTTTTTGCTTTGTAGTATAGTTGAAGGTCCGGTATTTCGATACCCCCTGCTTCACATTTCCTGCTAAGGATTGCTTTAGCTATTCTGGGTTTCTTATTCTTCCAGGTGAATTTCACGATTGCGTGCTCTATTTCTGTAAAGTACATCATTGGGATTTTAATTGGAATTGCATTGAATCTGTATAGCACTTTTGGTAGTATGGCCATTTTGACAATATTAATTCTGCCTATCCAAGAACATGGGAGATCTTTCCATCTTCTAAGGTCTTCCTCAATTTCTTTCTTCAATGTTTTGTGGTTTTCGTTGTAGAGATCTTTTACCTCTTTGGTTAGATTGATTCCCAAGTATTTTATTTTTTTTTTTGAGGCTATTGCAAATGGAGTTGTTTTCCTCATTTCCCTTTCAGATGTTTCATCGCTTGTGTATAAAAATGCTTTAGAGGGCTGGGGATATAGCTCAGTTGATAGAGTGCTTGCCTTGGAAGCACAAGGCCCTGGGTTCAATCCCCAGCACCGCAAAAAAAAAAAAAAAAAAAAAAGCTTTAGATTTATGCGAGTTGATTTTATAGCCTGCTGTTTTGCTGAATTCATTGATGAGGTCTAGAAGTTTTCTGGAGGAGGTTTTTGGATCCTCTAAATATAGAATCATGTCATCAGCAAATAGTGACAGCTTAAGTTCCTCTTTTCCTATTCGTATCCCTTTAATTTCTTTAGTCTGCCTAATTGCTCTGGTTAGAGTTTCGAGGACAGTGTTGAACAGAAGTGGTGAAAGAGGACATCCCTGTCTTGTTCCCGTTTTTAAAGGGAATGGTTTCAGTTTTTCTCCATTAAGAATGATGTTGACCATGGGCTTAGCATAAATAGCCTTTACAATGTTCAGGTATGTTCCTACTATCCCTATTTTTTCTAGCGTTTTGAGCATGAAGGGGTGTTGTATTTTGTCGAATGCTTTTTCTGCATCAATTGAAATAACCATATGATTCTTATCCTTAAGTCTATTGACATGATGGATTACGTTTATTGATTTACGGATGTTAAACCATCCTTGCGTTCCAGGGATGAACCCCACTTGATTGTGGTGCACAGTTTTCTTAATATGTTTTTGGATACGGTTTGCCAGTATTTTGTTAAGGATCTTTGCATCTATATATTCATCAAGGATATTGGTCTAAAATTTTCTTTCCTTGATGTGTCTTTGCCTGGTTTGGGTATGAGGGTGATATTAGCTTCATAGAATGAGTTTGGTAGGGTACCCTCCTTTTCTGTTTCCTGGAATACTTTGAGAACTACTGGAATGAGTTCTTCTTTGAAGGTCTTATAGAACTCGGCTGAGATTCCGTCTGGTCCTGGGCTTTTCTTGGATGGTAGGTTTTTAATGGCTTCTTCTATTTCATTGCTTGATATTGATCTTTTTAAATTGTGTATGTCCTCCTGGTTCAGTTTGGGAGGAGCATATGTCTCTGGAAATTTGTCAATGTCTTCAGTCGTTTCTATTTTGTTGGAATACATATTTTCAAAGTAGCTTCTCATTATGTTCTGTATCTCGGTGGTGTCTGTCGTGATATTTCCTTTTTCATCACAAATTTTAGTAATTTGA
Source organism: Sciurus carolinensis (assembly GCF_902686445.1). Lineage (NCBI taxonomy): Eukaryota > Metazoa > Chordata > Mammalia > Rodentia > Sciuridae > Sciurus > Sciurus carolinensis. The sequence continues at coordinate 36,040,667 of NC_062215.1, forward strand.
GTGTTCTCTCTTCTCTTTGTTAGTGTGGCTAAGGGTTTGTATATTTTGTTTACTTTTTCAAAGAACCAACTTTTTGTGTTGTCAATTTTTTGAATTGTTTCTTTTTTTTCAATTTCATTGATTTTAGCTCT